>NC_139919.1:11288844-11888844 GCF_963514095.1 Eutrigla gurnardus
TGCATGCATTTTTGGAGATGATCACAGATTGCGTTAGAGCAATCTGATGCCACATAGATCAGCACACAGCTCTATCAGTGGCAGTGACTCCTTGAAAAGGGAAAGGCTTACTGCCAAGTAGGTGATCCCTGATGAATTTGAACAGAAGCCCTTAATTAGTGAATCTGCATAATTTCAATAATTCTAGACCCAGAGTACATACGTGGCATGAGATTTGGAGCGTAACAATTTGGCAAGAAGCTTACCCCACAGGTTTTAAATGATTAATTCCCAGTCATGTGTTGCTGATCATCTGAATATTTCCACAGCACAGTAAAGAAGAATCCTACCATGACTCAGATCTAAATGCAGCTGTGCAACCAACACATCAAGGAGAAAAGGGGGAAAAATGGCAAGCATTTACAGAAATTTATTGACTTACCGTACACCCTGCAGAGGACACCGCAGCCACAGTAGTACAGTCAGACCCCCTCTCAATGGAAATGCTTAATGTCACGGGAGTGTGGTCAATGCCCAGATGATTACCACTGATTTAGCGGTGACCCCCAAGCACGTAATGGCCAGGAAAGAAGCTTGCTCACATGTATGAGTACTGGTCTGCAGGCCAGCTGAAAAATCTGAAGTTTGAGTGTTTTCCAGGAACACGTACCAACAAAGGAGATGTTTAAGCTGAAGCTCAACTTGTGATCTAGTTAGATGAATATAGCATCAGTTGGTTCTGAAGACTAAACGTTTGAAAATGAACTAAATCTGGAGGTGTGGTGTCAGAAAGAAGTGAGCTTCCTAGAACTCCATCCACTACTGATCCCTGCTAGAGGCTAGCAGCTACAGGCTACATTAGCCACCACAAGTATTACACACCTGTATGTCTGACAGAACTGTCGGCACCAGCTGTAATTGTGGGTAATGTAGGTGCTAAAGTTTGACAAGGATCGAAATGCAGATCGTCTGATCCATCGCCACAACAGCTCAAACAGCCAGTCAAAAACCAGGGATTTCTTTTGAAAATGGAAACTCAGCTGCACTGCCCCGAGACAGTGGTAGGCAGGGCTCCGAAATGCCATCCAACTCAGACAAAATATACAGTAACTATACATTCAGAAATTACACTCTCAAACCTTTATTCTTTGAGACTGTACATCCCTCGCTCTTAATTTAAAATTAATTTTCGAAGTGTTTCTTATGCTCGGCTCCTGCGATTGATAGCAGCTGTCCAGCAATTCATACCATATGTGAGGAGTTTTGTGTAAATATTGTACCACGGGAAGCCTGCTTTACATTTCAATTACTACATTTATACAGTCAGCAAACATGATATGCAGGGAAAAATGGCCGAAACCCGACTCTGCCCACCATGAGCGCCTTGTATCGGGAGGATTTCATCAGATGTTACAGCGTCGGAGGTCACCACACTGTTCTGGCACACTTTAAAACAATGATTAGCGATCATCCTGCCCAATGTCCTGCTTCGTGTGAGTCCCCGTGCAGTCGCAGAAGGCTGGTAAATTTGATTTTTGTCAATTTGCAATGCTGCGCGATACAGGAACATTCGGAGTCTTGTTTAATACTGGAGCACGTCCATTCAGACAAACCATGATAAGTAGTTCAGTAAACGTACAAAAATTTCCTGATTTTTATCAGATTGTGGAACTGAATAGATTTTTCATTTAACCACGTTCCGTTATATGTTGCCCGCATACATATGTAACACACTGTTCTTGACGACAGTCTCGTGCCCGGTGAATTACCTCTGGCACCTTAGGCGAAGCATTACAAGCCCGAGCAGTCAGAAACACTGGAGCACCTTCATACGGGTTTTGGCGTTTTAAAAGCATCTAGCTTCTTGGCCGGTATTAGGGGGATTACACATGTTATACAAGATGAATGAACCATACAGTGAGCGTCGTGATTCTCTTAGTTTTGGCTGCTGCTTCACCGTGCTGCCATTTTAAAAAGATGCTTTGGTGTAGCTTGACGTTTGCTATGAGGGATTGCGGGGCACCAGTAAGAACATGGGTGGTAACATGTCAATGACATCATCCTGCAGCAAAGATACAGTTACAGCAAAATGGCAGATTGGCAGCAACAACCTTCAAGTTATAGAAAATAAGGAACCCTTCAAAAATGAACACTGACCTTAAGGTTTTAATAATAATTTATGTTGCTACAGCCAGACCACAGTTATTGAGCTGTAGAATGCAGGAACATTAGTACTCCAGTTGACCGATTCTGTATACTCTCACCAGGGATAAAATCTTCATTCATTATATATGCAATGTTATTATAATACAGCACATTGTCTGAAAAACACAAAAAATAACATTGGATGAAACGTTTATGGATAGAATTATGGGAATGTTGGTTTTATGGATAATGCATTCAAGAAATATGAGACAAAACATAATTCAATGGTGAATGTTTCGATTCTGTAAATGCAATAATAAGAAAGGAAATCTTTGGGAACCTCGTGATTCAATTCAAGTTTAATTCCTGGTGTCATGATTAAATTCAGAATCTATTCTTGATTTAATTAACAGAAAATAGGGCACTTGTTTCAGGCTCTTACTCCAATACATCGTTTCACAAACTCTTGACCTACTCTGTTTTTACACAATAATAGATTACAATATGAAGCATAAGCAACTTGATGAATATTGAATATGGATAAGTCTACACACACTAGATCTCCACCACTAGCTGGACTTTATGCTGTAGTTATTTTGTAGACATGGACTGAATCTTTAATTGTTTCACCTATCAGAGTGTTGTATTGTGTATGCTTTTAGTTCACCATCTGTTTCCCAGTGCTGCAACTCTATGCTTCACTTTGCTAACATTAATCTCTAGATGATGGCATATTTAGTGAATAAAAAAAGCTTTGTTTTGCAAAGTTTCCACAAGTTATTAAATCCTGTGTGGCCAAAGGTGCTTGATAGTCATCCACATGCGTCACTATACAATGAGAATATTTTTTTCTGGGGTTCCAACACTTGGGAATCTGTGAATCATTTTCATAATGATGTTTTTAGTTTTAAAATCTACTATGCAATATTGCTATAAAGCAGTCCTTTTGGATGGCCTTATACAACCAGAGATATGAAAAGGATATAGTATGCTAATTTGAATTTTTATAATCTAATTTGGGTTTCTAATAGAACATTTATACATGCTTTACTGTTTGTTGGACCTGTATTCAGCATTTCTGTGTGAAAGGCTCTGTTTTAGTGTAACAGAGTTAAAGGAGAAATCCGGTCATTTTTGACCCCATGTCCGTTGTCCTCAGGGTCATCCCGACTTATTAGAAGCAAAAAACCCGACAAAAATTGACGTTGCCTAGCCCGAGATCTGTACCTGCCTGGCAGCCTTCCAGACTCGCTACAATGCTAACCCATTGGGGCACCGTTGTATCTGCTTTCCTGGGCCTCAGAAAACAATTCCAAGACCTATGCAACACAGGTTGGGTCCGTACGAGACACCACGGCGCTCGTTTAGCACAAATAGTGTGGCAAAACGACATAAATATGTGTGTTTTAGCATGAAGTTACTCACCTCAAATCACCCCGTAGAGTAGACATTAGCAGTAGACAGCCGAGCGCCTGTCGTCCCTCCGAGTCACCGCAGAAACGAAAAAGTTTTTCACGTGGTTTTGATTTTGTATCCATAAAGAAACGACCAAGCAGTGCAGTCGTCCTGTCCGTAATAAATCCATGAAGATGTTACGTCCATATGCATGACTGTTACAACATAGCAACATAGCTTCAGCTAGTAACGTTCCGGGCGCTCGTCCGTCCCACTCACCGCAGAAACGAAGACGTTTTTCACGTAGTTTTGATTTTGTATCCATAAAGAAACGACCGAGCAGTGCAGTCGTCCTGTCCGTAATAAATCCATGAAGCTGTTACGTCCATATGTATGACTGTTACAACATAGCAACATAGCTTCAGCTAGTAACGTTCCGGGCGCTCGTCTGTCCCAGTCACCGCAGAAACATAGCAACGATAGCTTACAGCTAAACAGTAGCCGGGAGCCAAAACAATGGAAGTCTCGCGCAAGTTCCCGTCTCCCGATGTCCTCACTCTGGAGCTGTTTTCAAGCCACTAGTGACAAACTTCTTTCCATCGAGCAGTGCCGTCATGTCCATATGACAGTGTAACTGGCGCTAGCCTACATAGTAATATTGCTTAGCCTTTGTGACAGTTGAAGCTGCTACAGCGACAACAAATCTCGCGCAGTCTCAGTAGGCTAGTTGTGTTGACGGCATGAGTGGGAGTCGCGTGTAGCGTGTAGCGCGTGCAGACTGCAGTCTCTCATCAACAGAGTGAGAACAAAGTGACCCTCGCGCGACTGTCCAAGATGTTTCACTGTACTGGCTTGAAAACAGCTCCAGAGTGAGGACGGCAGACGGGAACTTGCGCGAGACTTGCATTGTTTTGGCTCCCGGCTACTGTTTAGCTGTAAGCTATCGTTGCTATGTTGTAACATAGCAACGTATGTTGCTATGTTATATGGACATAGCAACATACGGACATAACGGCTTCATGGATTTATTACGGACAGGACGACTGCACTGCTCGGTCGTTTCTTTATGGATACAAAATCAAAACTACGAGGAAAACGTCTTCGTTTCTGCGGTGAGTGGGACGGACGAGCGCCCGGCACGTTACTAGCTGAAGCTATGTTGCTATGTTGTAACAGTCATACGGACGTAACAGCTTCATGGATTTATTACGGACAGGACGACTGCACTGCTCAGTCGTTTCTTTATGGATACAAAATCAAAACTACGTGAAAAACGTTTTCGTTTCTGCGGTGACTGGGAGGGACGACAGGCGCTCGGCTGTCTACTGCTAATGTCTACTCTACGGGGTGATTTGAGGTGAGTAACTTCATGCTAAAACACACATATTTATGTCGTTTTGCCACACTATTTGTGCTAAACGAGCGCCGTGGTGTCTCGTACGGACCCAACCTGTGTTGCATAGGTCTTGGAATTGTTTTCTGAGGCCCAGGAAAGCAGATACAACGGTGCCCCAATGGGTTAGCATTGTAGCGAGTCTGGAAGGCTGCCAGGCAGGTACAGATCTCGGGCTAGGCAACGTCAATTTTTGTCGGGTTTTTTGCTTCTAATAAGTCGGGATGACCCTGAGGACAACGGACATGGGGTCAAAAATGACCGGATTTCTCCTTTAATAGGTTGGTGATCCCACTTACCATTGCAAGCTGTCTTGCTGTCATTATTGAAGGTGCACTGAATTTAATTTGTTTCAAACGTACCTGTTTCTAATTAAGTTATTTATTGTTTTGCTGTGATGTATTAGTTACCATAGATATTTCTTATTTTCTTTTGTGTACTTGAATGCCTCACATACGAGCCCGTGTCTGTCTGCTGTCTCCGGACTCGTGGTAGGTTGATTTGTGCTAAGCTCTGCAGAAATACTTTCCTTTTTATGGGTAAATGTGTGTTTTATTTGCCATACATGTGGAGATAACCCCCCAACAACACTAACTAATGCTCTGTGATGATGTTGGGAGAAGATATGTGTAGCAAATTACTGTGTAACTTTGTTAGCTTGTTAGCGAGAGCTGGCTGTGGAGGTTGACATTATTGTGTTTATTCACCAGTGCCAAAATAAATCTGGGTCCAAGCCGAACAGTGACTGAGAGTTGGTCATCATTTAATATACACAACGCAAGAGTACTAACCCGCTACATTAGCGCCTGTCTCTTTAAGAGCCCCTCTCGAAAATCCCAGTCTGCTCTGATTGGCTTATGAGGAAAAAAACGGCGCACCTTTCAAGGGTGTTTCTCAGGCCATGGGTGGGGATGCTAAGTTGGGGGAGTGGTCTATTCTAATGAGTCTACATGTGACATAGGAAGAGAAGACAAATGTGATCTTCTTGCTGAATCACATGTTTTCTGATCTATATGGCCAACAAAAAAAAACTGACTGGATTGTATCATTTCACAGTTTGTGGGTTTGCATACATTCCAGATATGCAAATTGTGAACCCAACAATAATATATTATTGCAATACTTAAGTAACAACTCTCAATGCTAAGAATTGTAATAACATATTGCGATAAATGACCTTTAAATGATGTTGTTCTGATCTTCTTCTTCTTCTGTTCTTGATCTGTTTGATCTATAAGAATTAAGTTTTCACACAGTTCATCTCACTTAGACCACTAAGATCTTCTGAGACAAATCTGTTAGTGATTCCCAGAGTAAACAACAATCACGGGAGAGCATCATTTAGTCACTATGCAACAAATGGCTGGAATAAACTTCCTGAAGATGTAAGACTTGCCCAAACTCTGACCACTTTTAAAACTAGACTGAAAACTTTTATGTTCACCATAGCTTTCTGCTAAATCTTTTAATGTCTGCACTGTTTTTAATTATTGCAAATATGTTTTTATTCTCTTTTCTTTCTGTAATGCATTTTTAAAAAAAAATTTTTATTTTTTTTTATTATTTTCTTTTAATTCTTCTATTTTTTTTTATTTTTCTTCTCACTTTGTTTTATGATGTGAAGCACTTTGAGTCTGCCTTGTGTATGAAATGTGCTATACAAATAAAGTTGCCTTGCCTTGCCTTAGTTTTACTGCAGCAAAATGTGTTTGTCAGTCAAGTAGACAATCACAATACTGCATCTTTGTTTTGACCAACTTCATGACAACCACAAAGAACTCAGAACCATCTAGTACAAAAATTTTAATTTGTATTTGCAATATTCATTTAGAAAATAAATAAATACTTGGCGTCCGTTATTCTTTGCAACGTTGTTGCTGTATCGATTTTCCCCCTAACCCTACGAACAAGCACTGCAAACAGGAATTTTTCATGTGTCTTCTTTAAATGATTTACAATATTCCAGTGCTTGTAATGGTACAGCTGAAATATGCACCAGCTGACAAATCTCCATCATCTCACAGAAGATCACCAAATTGCTTAACCTCGTTTCACTCCGAACCACTTGTACAAATCAGACTTCTGAATCAACGGACCACTAAATAGCAGTTGGGAAATGGATCAAGAGCACTCTTTATACCGCCGCTACTCCCACGTACTGTAGGCCTTGAAAAACTGCACAATTTACGATCATATTCCATATGCTGTGATAACCCAAAGTATGTTATTTTAATCACAATATCAAACTCCTCTTTGCAAATGGACTTGGTTGTGTATCTAATGCCAGAAACCCAAACCAATTTGAAACTAATATGAACTGGATACCTGCGCTGCTTCACAAGGATTATTTTAAATTGGAGTAAAAGCATTGGATGACTGATGACAACCTGTTTACAACATGGAAGCACATGTTCAATCAATCGCCGATGTTGCCTCCCTGCGTTACACGCGAGCTCAGTTGTAGTTCCTCAGTCGTAACAGTATTAATAGCTCGTTGTGCATCCTCGTGGCGTTTAGACCAGACATATTAAAGATTTAATGCAGCACGGGGAAATGACTGATTATTTGGTGTTCTCTCACAACACTGCGTCTATTAAAAACCTCTGAGTGTAAGTACAGTCAAACCCCCCAGCACCCCCCCCCCCCCCCCCCTCCATAAATTTAGCCCAGAGCAATGAAGGGAAGCTATGCGCACTGCAGCGAAAAACTCAAACATAACCTACACAGTTCATATCACTTATCAGATCGTTGGTAGGAGCGTGTTTCTCCACGGGGGTGACCACTTCTTTGTACTCGGCGCACAATGCTTCCTTGTTGAGCTGGCGGCGCCTGTCAAAATGAGTGAAAGCTTTTCACCAACGCAATCATAATATTTCCAAGTTGCTTCACAGAAGGGCTGGGTTTTGTTCCAAGGGAGCGGAGCCGGCGGTCGGTCCGGGTGAAGCCCCTTCAGTTCCCAGTGGAGGAGTCGTCTCTACGGGTCACCGTGAGGTTCCTCTCCTGGATACTTTTCGAACCCACGGTGTCGATCCTCGGGATAAATACACGATGCCTGTGCAGCCAAAAGGATGTCGCAATGAGGCGGACTCTTTCACAAAAGCAATAAATTGCTAAAGTGAGCAGGAATTCCATTATTAATATGTCCACATGTCTCCTTTGGTGCCCGCGTTAAATCATAGGATGTAATGGGAGAAACATGACTGGGCAGCCATTTTCACACAGGGCCTGATTCAGAAACAATCTGTTGCGGTGAACCTCTCAGCAAAGGTTAGTCTGTCTGGCTCGCAGCCGTGGCCGACACACCTGCAACTTTATGACAAGCAGACGGTCACTTTGAAATGTGCGTCGCTATGGTTTCTTGTTATTTCCTGGGAGGACAATAAGTATCGCAACATGACAAGAAAGAAGGCTGAACTGCATTTGTTCATTATTGTATTGATTGATAATCTGTACAAACTGCTGCTTCGGTTTCCCATGAATCAGACTGTAATGTATTACCAGCTCCAACATAAAAACACCTGCGACTGTTTTTCCTTTACGCAAAACGTTATTCATCAAGTGTCATAAAAATCTGTGATTTTGGTGTTTTTGAATGCATTTCAGGACCCCGAGGCCGGGCCACCTCAGTATGATTTCAAAATATGAAAACAGCTGGTGTTTTTTTTCATCCCTGAGGCCATAAAGTGCTTCGAAGCTGCATGGCTTTCTCCTGTCAACACCATGTTGTTGTTTTACCTTGTAGAACCTCACGTTCTGAGCCTAAGAAGAACTTCACCGGTGTCCTAGAGGTTAGGGACCAGATGGTGAAGTGACTTAAGGACAGCAAGCACTTGGATCCCTATCATACGTCATCTCTTCTTGCTAATAAGGCCCGATGCATGTGGTGATGAAAGTCCTCTTAGACAACGCTTTTACCACAAAAAACCAAGCAAATGCTAGTTTGATTGTAAAGTTGCACAGACCAGATAACCAGCAGTGAGAGTTGTAGCAGACAGGAAACACATTAGAGAAAATGTTTCAGTGCTTTGCCAGTGGGGAAACACGTGCACATCCAGAGCTGGGATTTCAAGAGAATCGCTCCACTTGAAAGGAATATATGTTGAAAGAATCTATTTTATTTCCCATAAAGACTCACATTTTTACTTTCATTTGTAATTTATTTCATTTGCTGGTGTAACTCAAAACAGATTAAAATGTCTTGTTTAAATGTATGGATAAAATATTATATAGGCCTACATCACCACTTAGTATGAAATTAAATACTTAAATAAACCTTTTTTTCCTGCCCATAGCTCATGGTTTAAATTTTACTTTAAAAAATACCCCCAAAACATTTGAATAAAAGAAGCAGATAGGTTAATGTCCATGTTGATTTTAGGTCCCCATGCAATCAGTGCCTCCACTTGAGAACTTAAACCATTTATTATCTACATGATGTTATTATTATCTGGGCAGAAACAGAGGAAAAAATTAACACAATTAGAGGAAGCTACTGTACATGAAGCACAAAAGCTTCAGGTTGCTGTTCTCTGCTATAAAACATCCCTCATGTTTCCTAACTTACTCTACATCCAGAGTACCGCATGTGGCCACTCCCTCTATCTTTACATTTCTCAATACCGTGACCTTTAGCCCCTTTATGGACATCAAATATTGTTACAGACAAATATTTCCAAAGCGATGGGAGCGGTTTATTGCATCCACAGGTTCAGATGAGGTTATTAGAGGGCGCGAGTTGTTCCCATGAGGACGACTTGTAAAACACTTCAGCCCTCCCAGCATCCTCGAGGAGCTTACTCAGCTTGTAGAGACAAGTCTGCACTGTTTTGTCGAAACCCAATCGCCCAACGAGGAGAACTATTTTTGCAGTCTTGCCATCACAGTTGACATTGGCCCCAATCAAAAACCTATTGCACCGTGTTACGAGGTTCAAGCAGAGGAAGTGTGTCTCCATTGAAACGTAGAAAACGTACAAAACAGGCTGCACGGCCGCGAGTGGGCGGCTGTTTTTTCTTAAAGGTGTCGCTGGATCTTCCGAAAGTACTTCCATCTCTCTGGTTCGGTTATCCATGTGACAGATTGATCCAGCATGTGTTGCTGCTTGGTGATTACAAATACAGTTGCAAAGTCTTCGTTTATACTGATGGTGGGAACTTTTAAAAGCGAGGGAGATTTTTTTTCTCCATAGTCGCCGCTTTTTCATTTCTTATTAAACCAGTTGGGAGCACTTGATGACAAGTTCCTGGGTTTTCACACAGTGAGTATTTGTCCTAATACAATACTATCTTATTACAAATGTATTTATCAAAGACATTTTCCCAACGAAAACAGAGCTGCAATCCAATGAAAGGAGCCAAATGCTACACCATCACACGCTGGTGCTTTACAAGTAACTGCCTTTAATCTCACACAATAAATGCGTCACATGTACGTCTTAATTCTAGTTTTCAAGTATAAGTGCAGAAATTACTTTTTGTCTGTATTTCTCCACATTTATTTCCATGCATTCAGCGCTGCCGAAAACAAGACCACTGGGAGAAAAATGTAATCGCCTACACCTTGCTGATAGTCAGAACTGTATATAACAACTTACAGTGCCAGCAGTTTTTCCTTTTTTTTTTAAATGTGCTGATTTATCCACCATGTGCACATCTTAGTTCCTGAGACGGCTTTGCATAATATGGCATTTGACAGCCGGATGTGATATGAGGAAAAGGAAATAGGATAAAAAAAAAAAATCCATTTCAGCTCTGGACTCTGAACTTGGAGGAGCTAATTCTTCTTTTTTTCATCTCTAAATTGCCAGGTGTAAATCCCTATTGGCTCTGGGCCTGACAGGATACAGAGGGGGGAGGGGGGGATGGCAAAGTCTACGCAGCTCAAAGTGAGCCCCATTGAGTGGGAGTCCTGAAGTGACTTTTGATATGAAGAGTGCCAGTTATATCTCCAAGCTGCAGATGGACGAGGTCTGCTTTGATCGATGGGACTGCACCGAGCACCTGGATTACTTTTCCAAAAACTCCGGAGAAATAAAGCTCAGGAGTTGAGCACTACACGCATTAAAGTCAAAACTTTTACTTCTGGCTTATGTTTTAAAGTCCACCTGGATTCAATGCACCCAATATTGAAACTTTTTTCATTTAATAAAAGCTGCTCTTTTTACAGTTTAAATCAAGGAAGGTGAAGAATAGCGTCCTTTTGGCCAAGGAGATTTTCCAAATCATGTACTTGGACAGTCAGAAGTTTAACTCTTCATTCATAATCTTTTATTGCATCTCACCAGAGCCTCTTTGCTGTACCCTTTTAAAATGAATGTGGTTACCACTGAGATGCCCATTGGCAGTGCTGCTCCGTCTGCTGCGGCTATCCCAACTCATTCCAACAACCCCGTTCTCCTTCTAGCCGGCATTAACAAACCCGGACTGCAAAATGAAAAAAACCTGCCCATATCCATAAATTTCCCTATAAGGACATGAAGTTCTTTTGAAAGGAAAAGCGTACATTTTTGTTGTTAAAGAAATGTGACCAAGACATTGACCACAAATGTTCATCAGTCTAACAAATGATGAGACTGTTACCTCCGAACTACGATGTTGGATATGCGATAACATTGGCCAATAATACAGGCCCGACAGATAGATTATTACAAGTAGCATCTTCCAACTGTTAGCCTCGCGAGGTCAGTGTGCAATGCTTCGCATAATGCATCCATTAGGGGGGAAAAAGCCGGTTTACTTTTCCTAAAATCCTGATATGAACCTGTTATTACCCCTGTGATGGTCCAATATTGTGATCGCTGTGAGAACAATGATATACACACAGAGATAATACAAATATCTGCCAAATCTTGTATAATGTCAACAAAACGTACACACGTATATATCCACTTTCCTGCTATGGGAGTGCTTTGATACTATATGACTACCATACCATATATGATACTAGTTTTTGGGGAAATAGGCACGTTTGTCTTTGCAAACCTGCGAAGATTCATTGCTTTTGGGAATGTGCGATGGTATCACAACCAAGCACTTTCAGATGGTGGTAGCTGGAATTGCTTCCAAATGGGTGTGGGATTTTTCCGGTTTTATCCCCCTTTTCCATACTTCTTTTTCCCTCCACCCCCTATAGGAGGTAAAACCAAACACTGACTGCAAAGCCAGTTGAGGTCATTAGATAACAGGAGTTCCTCTCTTTAGACAACTTTTTCATTATCCTTTGGTTTTATAGCTGCACCTCTCTGCGTGATCTCACAGAGTTCAGCTGAGAACTTGAGGCCGGGCCTGAAAGCAGAGCAGGAGTCTGGTAACAATATCAAACAGCCGTCAAGCTGCAAAGGAGCTTTTTGTTCCCAGCTCGGGTGTGACCGTGTTGGCTCGCTCTCCCATCGCCGCGCTACCAGAGTGGAACCTTTTCATTGATCGCCAGTGCCTTGTGAGGCGCATGCAGGGGATCTGGCATACGGGTGACATCATCAAAGCGATGTGTGCATTTTTTTGTTCCTCTCTGAAAATAAATTTTACCGAGCAGGCTCGTTATTTCACAGCCGAGCAGCGGAGCTCCTGGTTGTTTTGTTATGGGTGGTTCTGGGGAATCGCCTGCCAGTGGTATCCGCATGCTCAGAGAAAACAGTCCAGATGATACGTGGCCAATTCAGGACGCCTTGGGGTTCACAGCTAAATAACAAGAACCAAATGTTTATGAGATACTTCTGTCTCTGACCAGTTTCCACTTGAACATGTCTCCATGATCAATTGATCAGCCATTAGTCATAAGGCAAAGACTAAGGGCAAAATAAACACCCGCTTTTGTTGAAAGATATGCACTCACTGCAGAACATCTGTGAAGCATTGCACTCGTGACAACCTCAACGTCCCCGTGTCTTGATTAATAACCGCTACGGAATTGCTTCATGCAAAGTGAAATGTTCCAAACTTTTCTTTCAGTTTTGGAGTAATTATTCAGCCTGACCAGTAAATATATTGACATAAATATCATAAGTTTACATGCTTAAATAATGCTGTTTTAGGAATTACGAATGTTCCGAGATTACATTTCTGTATTCTGATGTAAAAGTAGAAAAAAAAGTCATGTGTAAAACAGAAGGAGCCCGACCCTCGTTTGAAGACTTAGAAGAGCCTCAAACCCGGTGCCATGCCTCACAGTAAAAAGGCAGCAGCTACAAACCTTTGCTGGCGATTGGAGCTTTCTCCGTTCAATTGAATAACCTTTCATCGTAGTTTGTTCGCTTCGAACTGAGCAGGAACAGCTTTGATGGTGTGGAGAAACACTTGGGAAATGTGGGTCAATCCAGCTCACTGAAACACCACTGTGACAGTCCAGGAAACAAATCCAAAATGAACAGCACTTTGCATGAGACTGAAATGGATATACACAAGGCACTACCAATACCCTCCATGAAAACAGCTCTGTGACCTCTGCTTTGAAACACGGCTCCAAAATGTTCAAACTTTTAGTTTGTATCTGTGGCATTCATCAAATTAGATTTGGAAAAAGAGGTCCCAACGTTCAGGGTTTTCAGCAGCATTTCAATTAAATGGAATATCAGTGTAGGAGCTCAGAAACGTATACAAGTCAACAGTTATGCCTCCAAGACATTATGGATTGAAGGTTTCAAACATAGAAGCAAAATGGAAAAATTCAAAAAGTGAAAGTATGTAGTTACATTGTTTAAACTACAGCACCTGCTCAACAGCAAACAGACTGACACAGTTAGCAACTAGCTGGTGAACATAGTATAGCACTTAGCAGCTAAAAACACATATTTTAGGAGACGGTAGAGACCAAAAATAGTGAATTCTGTAGTTACATTCATCAGATGTGTTCCATGTGAAACCAACATTTACTTGGTTTACCGTAGTTTTGTTACCTAACTTCTGTACCTTGCAAACGCCAGATACGTAACAAACAGTTATTTTATATATTTTTTAAAACAACCAAAACCACATATTTTCCTCAGTCTAAGTACTTTTGTTGCCTGAATCTAACCAAGTAGTTTTGTTATGCAAGTAAACTTAAAATCAAAGTAAACCTATGTTAGAAGATTATTTTGAAAAGAGACTTTAAGCACATAATGAGTGGAACTGACACGCCATCCAGAAGTGATGTAAGAGGGAGTTATGAGCGTGAACGTGTAGCAGCGTCAGTGTTCATAACTTGTTTATGCTGACTTGGATCCAAAAATACAGTGAATCCAGGTCTGGATCTGTAATAATGCTCATCATCAATATCTTATCAGCTAATCATTTATATATCCTGTAATATACAATATTCTGAATATTTTATTTGTTTCTAGAACAATTTAGTAAATAATGTGTGTATAATATGTTAGTACATAAATGTATTTGATCTCAGCTCTTCTGTGATATTTATGCTGTTTTAAGATACACATGTCCTGCTGTGAGCGTGTGGTGAGTTGAGTTATGGCTAGAAGCGAGCATGGATTAAGAATGCAGCAGTTGAACAGGTGGCAGCAGGGCTGTAGACCTCTGCCTCTCATATTTCGGCAAACACAGTGGCCATCAGCATCTCAGTAATTCCAGGTTTTTTGTTGTTGTTTTTATATCTTTTCTTCCCCGTGTCAATTCTCCACCTTGTTCCTGGTTAAAAATGATGGCGGCTGTGATGGAAATTATAAATGAATGATTTGATAGCATTTTGGGTCCAAATTTGGGAGGCTTATCTCGCTCCACACCATGGAGACCCATACAGACAGCATGCTCGAATCCATCAAAAGAGCAAAATCTAGAAAGATAATGGGATGGATGACATGCAGGGCAGCATGCAGTAACATGTTTCTATCTTTCAACAGTATCATTACAAACGCCTCTAATGTTAAGTTATTTCTGTATGTGGTCAACTAGTCGATGAAGAAGTAACTACACAGGAAACGGATGTTACACAGGCCTTGATGTTTTCACACATGTGGGGGAATGTTGGTACATTCTAGTTAAGTACAGACTTTGCTTATCCCGTGTGAATCAGATGAAACCCATTTAATAAATCATGTGAGGTCCTCATGTCATACTAGTCCCATGCCAATAGGGCTTTAATGTACATTGGACAGGATTCATCATTTTTTAAATATTGAACTCAGTGGCTTTTCTTGCCTCTCCTCCATTGTGTCACTATCTGACTATTTCCTACGTTCCGCTTTCTGGATATCGGTTATCTCAGCCTCAGGCTACATGCGCTTTAGATAACTGAATAAGTCGTGAGACAAGATTTGGGAGTGGGGAGTTTAGGAAGGGTGCACCAAAATTCCCCAAATGCTCATAATAAAAAACTGAAAGTTTTCATGATTCCCTTAATGTCAAGAGGGACGACCCAGGGGGTCCTGGCCATTCTAGCATGATACCATTGTGTGCTTGTCTCGAAAATCAAACATCTGAGCAACATTACCAAGCAGATTTCTTCAGCAACCCAGCGAAACGAACTCATTGGTTCTCATTAGTTTTGACAGTCATATAATCCCGTCAGGGCCCTCAAACCCCGTCACAATCCTTGTTTAATCAAATGGTCTTTACCCTTCCCCAGTCATCAGTGACAGGATTATCATTTAGGGAGACACATCTGTGGCCAATTCGAGATGCTTGCTGTTGTGCGAATGACCCCGTGAGATGATACAGGAGATAAACCAGCTGCACTTGAAGTCTCCCTTGGACGTAATCCTCTCAGATCTCGGCTCGGAACTCTAAGACGTATCGCATATCGGCTAATCATTTTCTAAAGTGTTTATTGAAAATCCTCCTCGTCTGGTAGATAGTGAGTCTGAAGGGAGAGTGGGTTTTTCTTTACATTGAGCCTTCAGGTCATGTGGGGCAAGTGTGTCAGCCATCACATGCGGAATATTATACTTTCAAAAGGACGCGGTGCACGAATATGTTGCGGCCATGTTAATGGAAACAATTATTGCATCAGCTTCTTCGGTTCACTGACACAAATGCCCTCCGCAAAACCTGCGTGGTATCCAGTGTCTCTGGAAGTGAAGCAGAATTGCAACATATTCCTGCGAGACCGATGCATTTAAGAAACAAACAAAGCATGACTGGAAACATTCGGTCATCTCTGAGGCACGTGAGCTCAAAAGACAATCATTCGTTTCTCCCCGGAGAACGTTCATTTATAACGGATCTTCCTGCCACAAATCCTTCAGTTGAGCAGTTTCTCAGGTTTTTTGTTAGAATTCCTGCTGGCGGCCGGAGGTACGAATCTTTCAGATGTGGAGTAGCAGTTTGAAAATTAGATTAACCTGAATAACCTTTCGGCTGGCACCTTGTGCACTTGGATTTATGCTGGGGTCAACTCAGAACTGCTGCAGATTGGAGAGCAACAAGAAAAAGGTTAGAATTGCGTGTTCTTGTTTCCCCCAGAACTGATGTATAGTGGAAGAATCCACAACAAGAGCAGCTGCACAAATGTAACTGTTAGAAACGTGTCGTTGCAGTGAGGAGATTGATTTCCCGGATACAGGCAGCCTGGACCAAATCCATTATCTGCACCTTATTGAAGTTATTACAAACAGAGAGAAACAATATTTCAAAGTATTAAAATCAAGAAAGGTCAAAAGTACAACTATGACAGTTTATTCTCTCTCGCTCTTGGTTTTAATTTTCCTTAGTCATGCCTTAAAACCATGACACGGGACTCGCTGCGTTCATGTGCTGTGTTCCTCACGTTGCCCACATCACAGTATCTGAACTGCCCCCCCCTCCAGGCTTCTCCCCATCATTTCATACCACATCTGGCGCTGTGGGGCCGGCTCCAAGCTCTGGTGGAGGTCTGCGTCGATGCGCACTGCAACACATCTCTGTAGAGGACCCTCCGCAACACAAAGACAGACTCCGCTGGCAGTTGTGCATTTGAGCGACCCGCGATGTTCGTCATGCATCAACATCTGTCCACAACTCGGCAAGGATTCTAAAGGGCTCCTTTTCGTTTTCTAGGGGAGAACTGCTGGTCCCTGCTTTGGTTTCTGTGTATTGGTGAGGAATGGCTGCACTCGTGCTTGAAGACGATGATGCAGCGCAGCATGGAAAGAGTTTGCTCCTGCGGTCACATCTTGGTACAAGAATACTTGTGATTCATGGTTATTTTGCACACGTTTTGGCCGGACTACTGTAACGCTGAAAATTCATACTGTTTTCATCTTGTATATCCCTTCCTTTCTTCCTGTGAGCAGGATTCAGTAGTGGAAAAGATAAGGCCTGAAAAATTATTAGTGCCAATGAGTTGTGTGCATGTATTTTCATTTTTTGGCTTTGGGACAGTCGAGTTTACTAAATCAGACAATGTTCACAATGTAATGTCTTATAAACTACGTGAGATTTATGCTCATTGGTAAGATAACTGCAAAATAAAATCTTCCTAAGCTTCCTGAATACTCCCAAATATTTCTCTACAGAAATTGGACTTCCCAGAAGTAGTTTTGCAGAATAATTACACACAGCATTTCTGACTTGACAGATATATGGCAGCATTGGCGGTTTGTTCACTTAAAGGGATAGTTTGGGTGTTTTGAAGTGGGATTGTACGAGTGAAGTCAGTGTATACCTACAATAGACGGCGTTCAGCGTGCACCCAGAAGCAGACAGGAGGACCAGTATGGGAGCAAGGCAGTGCACTGCCGGGGACGGGGCAGCAGAAAAACACATTTCAGTCACCTAAAAATAAATCTATATCAATTTAAATGTATGCTATATTTTGAATTTTAAACACAATCTCTGTCATACAGTTGTTTGTATTGGGGAACTGAACTGAATGTCACCAGACTACATTTGTGTATAGTTTAACTTTCAGTTCAGTATGAATACTCTGTTCTAAATATAGCATATATGCACAAATATAGCACATATGTGTAATGTGAAAAGGGTCATTCAAAGTGATGACCCACTAAAGTCTACACTTTGTCTCTCTCTTCTACATAATAATTCAGCATTTTCAGCTATTGGCTAGGCAATGACCATCATCCTATCTTACAATTGAAAGAGTGATTCACTGGTAAGGCCAGGGACGGTTTCAGACTGGCAACCAAGATTCAGATTTTGTTTGACAAAACTCAAAATATGGCATTTTTTCTCACCCTATATTTTGAGAAGTTAAGATATTAAACAGTAATATTTCAGCTTAATAAAGAAAATCTGTTGGACATGTTTTTCAGAATAATTTTCCATCCAACTTGAAGATGGATGATTGGAGTTGGACACCTTTGTTTTTTGTTCAGGTTCATCCAGTCAGTTCAATCAATTTGCACGTCCGTTTGTGATGATGCACTTTTCACCCGAAAGTCAAACAACGTAAATTGACACCATTATCGCTAAAACAGACGTCTCTTCTGAGTAAACCGAGCACCAACTCACATGCAGCATTTTCTCAGTCCAGTTCTGACAGGCAATGTGTAAAAATCCCTAATGCTACAAATATCATAAATGTTTGTATTTTGAGGGCCATGTTTTGCTGTTTGCCATTCCATCCATCCATCCATCCATTTTCTACCGCTTATCCTGTATTTAGGGTCACGGGGGGGCTGGAGCCGATCCCAGCTGTCATTGGGCGAAGGCAGGGTACACCCTGGACAGGACGCCAGTCTATCACAGGGCCAACATGTAGAGACAAACAACCATTTGTTTGCCATTCCCTTCCTCTTAAAAAGTGGCCAAGGTTTGATTGCCAAATCCACAAAATGGTTGACATGACAACCTAGCAACCCTTAATGCTTTGTCACCTGAAATTATTGTTGTTGCCTTGTTTGTTCATTTTATTCTGAATTATTTCATCAACAAAATATATTTCCCAAGCTGAGAAGTCAAACATTACCCCTTTTCAGTCCTCTCAGTTGTAGCAATTTGCTGCTTATAAATTATCTTGAGGTTTTGGACTGTTTTGTGGACAAAAGACGACCTGAGGACATCACCAACTTTTATAGACAAAACATCTAATCAAGTGAAATAATCAGCAGATGAATCAATGAAGGAAAATAAACAGTTGTAGTCCTCGTAGTAATATGCCTGAAACCCTTAACATTTTCCAGCTTGTTTACTGCACAGAGAAGCAGAAATTGAAAACAGCATGACAAGCAAGAAAAATACAAAATCGATGTTCAGACTTGATAAGAGTGTGGTTTGGATGGAAAGCTACAAGTGGAGGTGGAGGAGTCTTTTCCAGTTCACTTCATCTTCTCCCTTGGATTCATGTCTACTGTTTTCATGTTGATGAAGTCAGGTCTTGAGAGTCTCATTCACCTCATTTTTAAACAATTTGTTCCCTCAAACAGTTTGAATCCTGGAACTTGAACGTAAATATATCTGCTGTCTGAAACAGGCTCTGATGCCGATGTCACGGTGTGTCATCCACAAAGGCATCGGCTGCTACGTAGCATCCAGGAGACGGAAGACTGTCATAACAGTCAAACATGGTAGAAGCTTCTCTACAAATCAGGGTCTGTGCTGGAGGTATGAAAGAAGCAGAGGTTGGTAGAGTAACCAAAAACTGGACTCAAGTAAGAGTATTGTTACTTTGGAATCATTTTACTCAAGTAAAAGTAAAAAAGTAGTCCTCAAATAGTAACTTGAGTAAGAGTCAGTGTTTGGTGAAAAAACTACTCAAGCACCGAGTTACTCCTGCATGTAACTTCTGATTTACTGTTTAAATAATCATGCACGTGAAAGACAAAATATCAATGTGCAAATGCAGATATTGCCAAACAATATCTCTCCAACTTAAAAAATAATACATTCAATCTTTACAAAATAACAAATTAGGGCAAAGGGTCCTTCCCAAGAACATTTTTAACTTTAACTACCTGTATTCTGGTGGATTTTAACGTTGTTTGATACTTTTATCTGGCCATGATTTAAGTGGAGGACAAATGTAGTCAGAGTACGTTCTCCAATAAACTACATCTCTGTTATTCCTTATGTATTATATTCTTTCCCATTGATAATAACAAGTCCTAACTATGTGAGCTGAGCTTCAGGAGAGTGAGGCCGGCCGTGGGTGCCTAAAACCGGATTGGAGCACCTGCTCCATCCCCCTGGAAGTCAGTTAGAGTACCATATGCCTGAGGACTTAGAAAAAATAAAGTTATGGGGGGGTCCGTGTGGAGGAGAGTGAGGCCGGCAGTGTGTGCCTATACTGTAGAGCTCATTTTCTCAAGTGACAGAAATCAACATCCTGGTAATGAACTACAATACATGTTGAGGTCCAGTCAGCTGTTATTGATCAGAACAGAAAACCTCCTTACAAGGGACTCAGCTGTTATGCTAAAATGAACTGATTCTCAACTGAAAGTGAAACTGCAAATATTTTATCGAGTGAACAGAGAGATGCGCTGACTTTAGACACGGTAAACGTGGGCGGGTCCAAAGTAAGGGTTTTAAAAAGTTGGTTCAGCTCCGGTGAGCTCACTGTGCTGCTGTGTGTTTAACTGGTCATGTGACTGCCAAGCTGCGTTTGATTGGTGAAACAGAGTCAAAAGTAACTAGTGCCCACATTTGATTGGTGAAATGGAGTCATGGACAGAAATAAACAGATTGTGCGTTGAATAAAAAATGGGTAAAAAAATAAAAGTAATGAGCAGAAGGTAGCCCAATGTAGCAGAGTGAAGGTTGCGTTTCTTCTTCACAAATATACTCAAGTAAAAGTAAAAAGTAGGTTGCATTAAAACTACAATTTATCCAAAAGTGACTTCAGTAAATGTAACAGAGTAAATGTAACACGTTACTACCCACCTCTGGAAAGAAGGCATGGAAGGAATATCAGTGAAGTTCATTTTTGAGTTGAAGATGATGTGCAGTCAGCCTGTGAAATGCATTGTGGTTTTGGTTCTGGACTGCTCTAGCATGTCAAAAACAGGTGGTGCACGTCTTAATGCAACATGGCCAGTCGCTGGCATTCCAACGGCGGACATCGCTCAAAGCAGAGGAAACTGACATACATTAACCGGGACACATCTTAATCTTTAAAATATCCCAACTGGTGAGGGGGCATATCACACTCTGTGTCAGCATTTCATACAAGAATCCTGATGGATGATCCTTTAATGTGGCAAGATGGTTCCTGCAGACCAAAATTCAAGAGAAGGAATTTCAACTTGCATCTCTTTCTCTGTCTGCGTTTTGACAGCGGGAGCGGTGAGGTAGAGTCTGTCCTGCAAGTGGAAACTTCACCTCATGCAAAGATAAGAAAGAGGAGGGATGAAGGAGAGAGAGAGGAGGAGGGGGGAGGTCTGCAGCTGGAAGACATTACGAGTACCAGTCATCCTCGCTGGAAAAGAAATAGACAAGAAAAAGAAGAAACAAGAAAATAAGAGACAACCTTCAGATATCCTCAGATGTTATTTATTAGAGGGGAGAAGCCGCCACCCCCCTCCTGGCTCATTATTGGATGTACTTGCCTGGAGACTGAACTGTGCTGGATTCTGTCCTCTTTATGATGTGCTCTGACTCAATAAAGATTTGACAAATGCTTTCCTTCATTATCGCGTTTCATCGCAGTAATTATGTTGTGGTGGAGGCTGATGGAAACCCAAGGACTTGCAACACAAAGGTCCTGGGGGTCTTACACTGTTTTTAGAAACACTTCTTAATTTCTTTTACACATCTTGTAGTTGCTTGTTTAACCTCCTTTGACCCGGCATTAATGAATATCTGAAGTTTTATTTGGCTTATTGGCCCATATTTCTCGTCATTTATTGGTGTATGTAGAACACCTCATGATTAGTGTAACAGACAGCAGTTGATTGGTACGGATCCCCCTACGGATCAGTGAACCGCAGGTTAATACACAGTTTAACTGTCATAGTGTGAAATAAGGTTATGCTTCCTAGTGGCCAATCCTGGATATCGCTACATTGTGAACAACAAATCTGTGTTGGAATCAGGGAGGAGGAGAGCTAATAACGTTGGCAGCTACACGCCATGTTTGTTGACAAGGATGTCAGCTCTGCCGACCTCATTTGCATACTGAGATTCCGAAACAGTCATAACAGAACCAAGATAACTAAAAACACTTTATTGCCCGATTAATATCAGGTATGAATGCAAAGGCCATTAATTAGATGTTGTTATCAAGATGATGTATCCAGATACAGAGTGCATTTTATAGAACGTGGAAATGGGGTCCAAATGAAAAGAATTGAGTGAAGAAAGGAAAATGTTATTAAAAATATGAAGACTAAGAGTGTAATATCAGTAACAATAATCCATTCACTTAATGGCCCTGAAAGGCTCTTGAGCAAGGCATTCAGCCCTCCACATTTCTCCAGTTAAACTCGACAACAATAGAAAACTATGTTAATAGTCCCTGTGTTTGAAAACAACCAATTATACATAATCACGGCATGGATTTTGCGCCAAATGATCTTTCGAGGAGTCAATTTTTGAAATGCGCAGCATAGACCACATGATTTCAGACCATAAATATATCTGCTCCACAATACAATACAAAACCACCAAAAATGTCATAACACACATGAATAACAACAGAAAATACGTTAAACTAAGCTGAAATTTAAATGGAAAAGATGTGAGAACAGAAACAAATTAGTTTTTCCAGTTGATATGAATGGAGGGATTTGATCCTGCCCAAGTGCTAGAAAATACCAAAGGAATGCTATGTAACTCAGTAACTCCTGTATAACAAATATAGACTATGTCCAGACATTGTCCATTCTTTCACGGCAGACTGAAATAGCGGAAATGATCTGTCTCAATGTCTTCATTCACACCCTGAAAAGTTTTATATCCCACTGTGAAAAGTGTGACCTAAGATTACCAGCCCCGATAATTATTCATCCGAATTTGCCTGGAACTGAACTTGTCAGCACGTCTCTCCCTCCACAGTCCTCTTGGAAGGCTCGACGTTTCCACACTTCTCCCTACATGTGAAGCTTGCATTATACTGGTTATCCAGATGTACCCACAAGGCACTGGGAGAGGAAGTGTAACAGCCACGCTGGGATGATGAGGGAGTGTGCGTGGGTGCCACGGCGCTCTGGTGTGGCAGCTCATATACTGTAGAACATTTTACAATGTTGTTCACCGGCTTCATTTCCTCGCGAGCGAGCGAGCGCACACACACGGACACGAATTTGCGCTCATCAGATGTGGGAAAGGAACTCATGTGAAAAGCTCATTCGGTTTTTATGTGGCAAGACATAAAAGGAAGGCTGAAACATTGACTGGTGGTGTTGATTGCTCATGAGTATCATTTTTCTTTCCAAAACAAGAACCAAATGTAACTAAGTACATTCACTCAAGTAATATACCAAAATACAATTCTAAGGTCCTTGTGCTTTGCTTGAGTATTTCAGCTCTTTACCATTTACTTGACAGATAAAACTTACGAGTGTATTAAAAACAATTGATTGTTCTACAGTACATTTAAAGCTACAACTAGGGTTGGCCAATGAAAAAAAACAAACATTTGATACATATTTCAGTAGTCATTACAACATGCACAAAAAGCAATCTGATCTAACAGAAATACACTAATAATAACTTCGGAGCAGACATGGTGGAGACAATGCCATTGGAAAGCCAGTCAGGATCCTTTTTCGTGGTGGACACAGAAATGAAATGCATCCACGTGAACAAGCACCGCTCAGAGCCACTAGCGGCGCCAGGATTTTGATTGTGGGTGGGCCACAAGAAAAGTGGATGGGCCAATTAAAATAAGCCAAAAAAAAAAAAAAAAAAACGGGGTCTGTTCTGTCTTGAAGGTGCGTGTCCACAGGGGCGATTTTAAACGCGTGTGGACGCGCCGCTTCCCAGTATTGCACGCTTGGCAGGCTGCCACTAGAGGATGATTGACAGGCGCTGTCCTTTAAACAACAGATTTTTGCGAGCGTTCGCGAGCGTTCCCGAGGCGGCGAGTCGAGCCCGGCGCCTCTGATTAGCATAAAGTAGATTCGACCTCAACTTTAAGCAAATGAGGTGCGGCCAACTCGCGCGCAGTCTCTCGACATTCGCCGCAACGCTACCAGAATGCATTGCACGGCTTTTCACATAGACAATGAATGGGACGCGGGGAAACACCGCTGCCTGTGGACACGCATTTCTCATCTCAAAGCTTGCGCGCCAAAGTCATTCATTTTATTGGATCACTTGCTGGTGACGATGCAGCCTGTGGGCGGGCTTAGTAGTCCACACGGGGTAGAAGATTGGCTGAGAAGCCTTCACTCAAAGCTTTCCTCAGGCTGCTTATTGGATGAACAGCTAGAAAGAAAATCACTCACTAATCAGTAGGCATGAGTCAAAATGGGCGGGCCCAGGCCTAAAATGGGTGGGCCCAGGCCCACCAGGCCCAATAGTAGCGCCGCGCCTGCTCAGAGCTAGTGATGTGGTGGATGGGTCAAACAAACAAAGAAACCATGAGGTGTTGTTTGAGTTATTGTGAAGTTGCGATGGTGACATGTTAACATATTTGAGTTATTTTAAGCCATACCACAATGTTTTTCCCAACTAAAAAAAACTAAGCTCGATTAGTTGCCTTCACCTAACATTTGTTTTGTTGCCTAAACTTCAAATTGGAACCGTAGTGGCGCCATTTAATTTACATGATAAGAATCCGTGGTCATTTAATTTTATTTCCGTGAGATCACGTTGCTTTCAGTCAAGAAGAACAGTGATAAAATAGGAGCAGAGAGAGAAGTGCAGATTTGGCGATAATCATATACTAATTTTGGATTGTCACCACAAGAGGCCCGTCTCAAATAGCATTTGATATATTCTTATTAAAATACTGACATAACCACATGAAGGAACACTTAAAAAGGTCATCTTACAAATTTACTTGTAAACATAAATTTCCTATTTATAATCCATTAAAATTTTCTTAGGATGTCTCATTTTGGATGGAAGCGTCCCTATTGTTCCCCCTGCATGACTTACTGAATGATATGTGTATCCATAATTAGAAGATCGCATGGAGAAAAGCCAGTTTTGTCATCACCCACTTAACTCAACCAATCGCCATGGATTGAGCGTTATTAGATCATCATTTGGAAGGAAGCCATCCTTCCAATGTGGTGTCATAAATACAGAGTCAATGGCTGGAATGATAAATTACGGTGCAAGGGTCAGCTCTACCTCTCCGCACTATTTATGGCAGTAAACATTGAGGACACATGTAGATAAATTCAACAACTTGCACATCATAACAGCCGCCACAAAGGCTGTGGTCTGTACGGTTCCAATTCCCGAGCAGAGTTGGGTGCGTCTGCTGCCAAATCCATTCAGGAGGGGTCAACATTTCAAGAAGCTCTACAAAAAGTCTGGGGGATAAGGCACAGTTGGAAGTGTGCTTTATGACAGTAATGTAAGCAACGCATGAGTCAGCGTTTATGATTTCTGATGTCATGTACTTGTGTTATGATTGTGGGGGCTTGTGCCATGCTGAAGTCTTTACACAGACCTCATTCTCTCTCTAAACTAAAAATTGTCTAAATGCTATGGTTAGCCAAAAATAATGTGCATGTTGAACGCAAATGTTGTAATTCTTACATCATTCGATTTATTTGACAGCCTTAATTACCCCATACTTCACATTAAGATTCTGCATACAAAACATACTCCCAACCTCTTTGGCTGGTGAATCCTTGACCCTGAAAATGAATTAATATCTGCTCGCAACTCCTCATCACAGGTTCATTATGTCCGGTTGTGACCAGTCCAACCAAAGAGTTATTTGATCCACTAAACCTCCCAGATTGTTTAATCTGAGTAACTGCTGTGAGGCTGAGGAGTTCAAACTATCCAATATTTTACAAGAACAAAAAGCAAAGATCAGAGGAAACTTTGTGAAAAACAAATTCTAAAATGCATTTGAGTAACTGTTAAGAAAATTACATTTAGTTTGGCTCCTCGCTTGTTAAGTGCAAGTTAATTTCCAAATTTAAGTGTGCATTTGAAAGAGAAGGCCAGCGGACAGCCGATTGTGTGGGCTTACCTCCGGTCAGCAACAGCAGTTAGCTCTGACCAAGAGCTCCACACGAGAAAACAGCCCAGACGGCGTCAGCAGACTGTTCCTGTTTAGTTTTTTTGTTGCTGGTTTTTGGTCCAAAATGAAACAAAGCTGGATGTAGTGGAGTTCAGTTCTCAAGACAAAAGCAAAAAACGCCACTGGCGAGTCTCGGTTGTTCAGCACCAGAGTTCCTATTAGAGAGTCGGCCTACTGTTCCCATGTTACAACCCCCATGTTTTATCTCACAACACCTCGGATGGGTCCTGACCTCACAGTCCATCAGGTTGTAAAAACGAGCTAATGAGTAAGTTTACTTTGGAGTAGCCATTTTTACTTTAACACACGATCTGAATACTTGTACTGTTCATATGAATACACACCAAAGCCATAACAACAGAATGGGTCCACGATGTGCTTTACAAAGCCCCACAGCACTGATCCTTTTTTGGACTATTGATTTTAATTTGAGATGTAAAAATGGAGTTTTATGAACTTGTGCTAATAAAAACACATGGTGTCCGATAACACATGCTATCTTATCTTAAAATACAGCTTTAAACATGAACAACCCTGACAAAGATCAGCTTCGTTAAGAACAAAAATGGGGACAAGCTCCCGATCTGGATGCCATATATTTTAGTGTGGGTGGGCTGAGCAAAATTACATACATTCTGCACAACTGTCACTCACTGTGGACCTAAAACATGGCTTTTATGGGTTTGGACTAACATTGTTAGTTAAATCTCCGTCTGGATCAAACCACTTGCTGTTGTTTGCTTCGGGCACACCAGGCAGATAGATTGTGATCTTGGATTATATGGTTCCACCATCATTACGTGTAAAATATTGAGCTCTGCAGCTTACAAATCCAAGACAAGATAAGTGCTATGTAGGGCAACGGTTACAGAGATACATAGAGGCCTGAACACAACATGACATTTGAGGGTTAAGGATGAAAATAGAGTAAATGTGTAGGTAGACTTACTGTAAAGGCACAAAACGTTTTGCTCAAGTTTATATTTATCCATCTTTCAGATGAGTATGCCTGGGAATGTTGGTCCACTATTTTAGTGCACACTGAAACATCTAAACAACAAATGGCTGCATTGCTTATATATTTTGGAAGCCTACAGACATTCAGGCTCCCAGAGCTTTCCTCGAGCACCACTGAGGTGTCATGTTTGCTTTTCACTGAAATGACTCAACAACTATTCAATGCATTGCGAAGAAATTACACACGTCATTGATCTCAGAGGATGAATCTTTGAATTGTATTGGGCAAAGTAAAATTATAGTAAATATGTCTAATCTTGTAAAATGCATCTAAGCAGCTTATAAAACATGAATACTATCCCTTATGTCAAGTCTTTTTTTTAATTAAAGCAAATATTTAATTAGAAACACATACATTTATTTCCCCAAAATTGTAATAGGCTGTTTTTCTGTTAATTACCTCTATCGATGAAAACAAAAAGCTAAACGGAGCTCATTTAGCGATTTTGATGGTTTACAATGACTTCAGGATGGTTATTTTTCAGGAAGGTTCCAGTACAATGGTGTAAAATGTGTCTGACGCCTTAAAGAAGCCAGAATTTTATATGGCAATTTAAAGCTAAATGGGTTTAGCTTTCTACATTTAATATTGTCATTAGAATAATTGATTACTAATATAATCGATAGCTGCAGCTCTAGTTGAGGGGGTTCAGGAAAATGGTGATGTGTATTGTACTATAATTATTTAAAGGCTTTACTGACCTTAATAAACTGACCTTTGTGTTATTGAAACGTATGCTTTCGAGTACTCAAGTACTACTACAGCACATGACTGTATCAACAATAATGACAAATAACAACTTTTCTGTGTTTTTTTAACAGTAGATTGTTGTTGGAACTGTAATGTCTTGATCTGATTTCTGCCACTCTCATGATGAGTAACCCAACCATAAGGAGTCCCTCGGGAGCACTCCCTGTGTAGGCATGTGTACAACAAAGAGAACTGACTGCACCAAACAGAACAAGTACAGTACACCTGCAAAGACAAAGAGTGCTGGGAAACTCAACTTCCCATCCCTTGAAATGGGATTGCCCAACAGGATTATTTCATCGCCAATTTATTGCCATCTAGTCCTGTAGATTTCTGCCTTGGCATGGTGCTTCTCCCAAACAAACAGACAGAGGAGGGCGGACATGGGGTACTGGCCCTCAATCATCTCCCCTCATATTGATTCATCTTGGGAAAATGGGGCTCTTCCTCTTGTTTTCCCATCACAGCTTAGTTCTTTTGATTTTTACGAAGGACAATTCTCTTGTAACGAGTCTGTAATTAGGGAATTGTCCTTGAGGTTTGGAAAAGAATAGTGAAAAGATGCAGTCACAGCATATTCAAAACGTTTCTCATGTTCAGGATGATTACAGACAGTAAGAAAGACGGCATGTGGTAAAAAAAAAAAAGAAAGAAAGAAAAAGGGCACATATTGTAATCTTTAGTTTTTGGATCGCAAAGAAGCTCATGAAAAGAAGAAAATACATGATATCTTAATGGTGAGATAAGAGATGCAGACAAAATGGGGGGGAAAACAAAAATCACCACATCAAGATGACCGTTAAAGTTTTCCATGGGAGTGTTGAGCACTCACAAACACCTCTTTAATGGACGTAGTTCAATTCAGCTCAGTAGCTGTCTGTGTTGGATAATTTTTGCCATTATTATGATTATTATTATTTGAGTTTTGACAGTTGAGAGATTTCACGATACAAGGGGAGAGTGATAGGGTATGACATGAACAAAAGTCAACAAAGGACGTTGCGGTTCATGGGAATTACCTTAAACCTCACAAGGAGGCTCCATAAAAGTTTACTCATGACCCTGACAACAGCAGTCAGAGCAAATTTAGCCAACAACAACCATGTGATACGGTTGAAAGCTCTGGAAAAATAACGACTGGGTGAAAACGGGGTATACTAGCAGGTTTAAGTGCAATCCACATTTACATATTGCGTTACTTCAGGAGGGTTTAATGTGAGCTAATGTGTGAGAGGTCAAGCAACAGAGAGAGAGATGCGGAATTTCAGCATCAGCTGTTGATTGTTCATCGGAGGAGAGAACGAACTAACGGTTGTTAAGTTGTTTTTTGCCTGCGTTACACACACCACACCTACAGGATTCTGAGATTCATTTTAATTTTAATTTTCGTTGACGTCGGGTCTGGGCGGAGCCTCTCAAGTGTCGGGGTCAGGTGTTATAGGACACCACACCAAAACAATCAATAGTTCCTTTTGAATTACTGGTATTTTTTTTATAGGCTGTGATGTCGTTTGAGAAGTACAGTGTGTAGAACATATACGCAGAAACAGACCTGCTCAGTACCATGAAGCACGGGTGCGACCAATGAAAATATTTAGTCACACTTGACAGATTTTTGGTCGCGCTTTGGAGCCCTGCTACGTATTAGCCTCAGCTAAACGTCGGGGAAGCATTTTTGCCCTCTTTCCTTTTAAATGCTACAAGACGAATGTTTGCTTTCAGGCCAGTGTGAAAGGGAGGAAAAACTCTTTCAAAAGTGTATGTTGTTTAAGTATTATTGAGGAGAACACAAAATACACGCCCTCTGTTATACTTGCTCTGGATGAGTCCTAAAAACAGAACTGTGACAAGAGTGTGAAAATTTCACTAGCCCCTGCTGTTGTGCTGTTCTTGCTAATGCTAAGACTAAAAAGCACAGAGGTGGGATCCAACAGTCAGGCTGATGAGCTTGTTGTAAAGAGAAGACCTCCGTTGGCATGTAGCATACAAGCTAACAGCTGCATCTGACAGAGTCCAGACTGGGACGGAAAAACGGAGTGGAGGGACTTCATGAGGAGTAGCCAGGCAGTAAAAGCGGAGCGTATGTATGTGTTGGCCAACCTTGATTTAGTCTCATGCCCATTACACACTGCTGAAGAGCTCTCCTGGGGTCAAGTCAGCAAAGCACAGAACACAGTGTTTGGTCAAAAAATACAAAAATGCATAAAATCAGTTGGAAGCTGAAACAATAATTTGGGTTAATTTAGCTGAAAAGCCTGTCTAAATTAAAATGTTGGATTTGACTCAAGTGATTGCCATCCAAGCTTAAGATATGTTTGGCGTGCATAGCGGCACTCTAAGTGTGTTTTCAATATGTTTTCTATTTTATTTATCATCTTCATGCAAATCTCCCATTAGACACAGTATTGGACTTGAACTTAAAATGGAACTTAAAAGTTGACTTTTCTTATTTTATTTACTCATTAACGTGGTTTTAAATATCTAAGCCAATAATAGTAAACTAAAGATCCATATTTCCATTGCTTTCTGCAAGCTGCTCTGAATGATGAACAGTGTCTTTCCAAAATAAAATATGCAACATTTACAAAGTGTGACATTCACATTAAATAAGAGCTGGATTGGAGGTTAAATAGCATTTGAGCATGATTGAAGATGATAGTGAGTATTGGCTCTGTATTGTGCAATGTGGCAACAGTTTGTGAATGCGTGTTTGCAGTGCAGACAAAGGGAGAACAAACTTGGTCACAATGGAAATTAAATGACCTAGATTTGCGATCACACCACTCTTGAGCAGAGCTTGTTCTGCATCCTCCCCAATGACCACGTTTTAAATCTTTTTCCATGACATTTTCCTCAACATTTAACAGATTTTCCACCTTTGTCCCTCTGTGAGGAAATCACTAGTAGGAGACGAGGAATTCCCAGACAGTAAAAAGTATCCCAAGAAACATGAGACATCTCTCCACTCACATATATGCATCCCCATATAACCCAGCATCCTCCTTGATTCCATACGGTAGCCTGTATATCACACAGGTTTTATAGAGTTGAGCCCTGTGTGGGGCGCTTCACGACGGTATCCAGTTAGCGTAGTGATAAACTTCACAGCCAAGGGCAGAAAGTTCGCCGCTCCCATCAGTGGCCTGCAAGACATTACTTATCATTGCTCGGGTGAATAACAGACCTTGTCCTTTAATGTGGGCTGTGTGATCACGCCAAGCTGCACAAAGCAGCCGTTCAAACCCAGAGCAAAGTGTGGTTTCAGAGGAATCCCTTTACCCCCTACCCATAAGCCTACCCTCAAACCCCCTCCTTCCCTCCTGGATGCTGCCTCGCCATTTTTTTCGGGGTACTGCAGATGTGGAGTTAGTCGCTGGCACAAGCTACAGTATACGACTTTGTGGGCTGCGAAGCCTCACTGTGGCAATCAGGGGTGCATTGGACTGGACTGCAGACACTAAGTGGGCTGCTGCCAGTGCTTTGAACTGTGAAAATAAATACCGAATGGGGCTACGTTGTGCTAGCCAGGCCTTGAGTCCTATAGTCATCTGTCTTGGTGTACACACCGGTGGGAGTGTTTGCCTTGGACATCAGCCACCGCATGTGGTAGCTGACATTTTTTTCGTGCTGGATCACACTTTTTGAGGGCGCATTTAATAAAACTGGCTGCTGAATATAAAAGGGCCAGAAAATTCAGACTCAGTTTTGCACGTGTGATAACTTTCCCCTCATCCCTGCCCCTTGTCAAAGAAGAAATCTAAGAAAAAGTGTTCATCTCTGCGTCTGCTAGAGACGTTTGGTTCGAGGGCTGAAAGAGAGATCACTGGGGTGAGAGGATGTGGGCCACTCAGAGGAAGGAGGCAAACGAAGCACCTGGGACAGGTTGATTTGGATGTTTGGACATCGGAGGGGAACTTGTTCGCCGGCCAACGCTGTGTTTCCTCAAAGGGACGTGGAGAGCTGACAGTGCTGCGCTGTCCGCTGCACAGTAGTTTTAAACAGAGAGTGAGAACAGGAGATTGGACGTCTGACCGAACCATCCGGGGGCGTTTCACAGGATCGTACACCCATAGGTCCCCTGTTACCATGTATCACTTCATCTGCTGTAGTTAAGCTTAATCCAACAATCAGACCATATAGAAAAACAACACATTTTAAAGGGATTAAATGTGTCTGTAACAAGGAGTCATCCTTGTAAACAGGAGTAGTGTTTGGGTTTAATGAGGTGCAGGGAGGATTGTAGGGCATGCCATGCATATTTTGCACTAAATACCCAGCTCTTAGTTTTGATTGGAAGATCCCTTTGCACTCCAACGTTAGTTTATTCAGTTTGGGAGCTCCCCAAAGTCTGAGAAACTTTGGAATGTCATACTAAGGGCATACATTGAGTTTGCATTTAGGTTTAGATTTATGACAGTTTGCCATGCTATTGCCCTATACTCCTGGCCCCCTTTTTCATTCATCCAAATATGGATTTGCTGAGTATGCATGCACTTTTTAATTCTACTTTATTTTGCTGCTGGGAGTCAGCCAGTGCGACCACATTCTTCTACTGTTGGCCACTAAACAGCTTTGCCTGAGCAATTGGAGTAATCCTCAAACCAAGTCGCCACAACTGGCTTCATTTGAATTTAAAATGCAGCTGGATGTGCTGGCAGCTTAGAGTTCTATACCATCGTTTAATGTTGCCTAATAATGTTAAGATGAGAGCTCTCTCCGACTCAGCTTTCTTTTGCCTTTTTCTTAATTCAGTCTGTTTTTCTGACTTGTGGAAACATCATAAAACATTTTAATTGTTTAGTACAGTGTTTTTGTTTAATTATGGAAAAAGGCTTTTGGAAATTCTACAGCACTTTAATCTAAAAATAATAAAAGTGAAATATGCTCTATTATCCCATCGTGGGAAGTTAATGTGGTCTAATGGCAAAAAAAAAAAAACATTCACTATTTTCAACGATATATAAATGTTATCCAATGTAGCAGGGACAGCTATTCTGTTTGCATATTTCCATCTCACAACATAACTCTGATCCATCACTAGCCTGCAACAGCACACTGGCATAGAGCTTCAATGTTACTTGAGGATCCTGTTTTTACTGTCATGCCAAGAAAAGACATCAATTTCAATGAAACACTGACAGAAAACAGATCACATCAAGACCCCGGTGACATTTTTTGTACGAGAGATGCGGCGGGCTGCCTTGAGAAATTTGCCCGTTTTTGCTTTGGTGCGCAGATCGTGATCCAGAATCAGATTATCACGGCTGGCATCCCTTTTTCCAGACTTTGCTCTTTTCCATCTGTATGGAACATACTCCATCCTGTTTTTCGCCATGTGCCATCTCCCAAAGTAGATGGAAATTGAAACATGTTGGATAAAACTGGCAAGATAAGCATTTGATAGCAAGTCCAACTTTAGGGGAAACAGGTGCAGCAAAAGTTTTACAGGCGTCTTTGTATATACATTTGGAGGAGGATGTAACGTAAGTGCTTCTTATGTCTGCTGTTAAAAGAAATCATGGCAAACCATCACAAAGAGACAAAATGCTCATATCTCTGATGTGAAGGTATTATGATAGGAATAAAAGTGCCAGATGTTAATAATAAATCTAGATAGCGTCAAATGTGTTTCAGAAGGGGAATTTTATACGACTGAATGTGTAGTATTCTCAGGAGGGACCCAAAGGGACAACATTCAAACATGAATGATTATGCTAATACAATTTTTCAACAATACATTTTTCAACGTGTCAAAGAGACATGAAGTGCAATGCAATGAGAAACTTACATTGTCTTAGCAGGAGTGGACAAGCAGGAATCAAAGCCTGGAAGCTATTATTATTATTTCATTAAGTATTAAAGATTGCCACGTCTCCGGAAAATTAATAGGGAGCAATTATGTTTTCATTGTATCATCTCAGATCTGCCACTTTATTACGGCAAAATTATTACCTTAGTATGTTTTATGCAGAAATCAGCCATATAGGCTTCAATTATTGGGAGCCGATCCATTTCCAAATGATGTTTTATCTTGTGGTATCAATCGATCTCTCCCCAATGGCAAATTTCTTCCGTGGTGGTGAATGAGGACCGGCTCTAGGTCACCAACTGTCACCCAGGACAGACTGTCCTCATTGGACTGCGGTCTGCAACCCAGCTGATGTATCTTGAAATACAACAACTGTCCTGTTTACATACTTTGTGGGTGTTACAATTTTGCCCTGTTACCACCACTTCTATCAAAAGAACAAATGTATTAAAGAAATTGTTTACCAGAGCACAGAACCGATTATGAGAGGACAAAAACCTTCACAGATAAATCCTCTACGTAATTTGTTCTCAAAGTGCATCAGACTGATGCATTAAACTTTAATTTTTAATAATGTTCTTTCTAAATTTCCCAAGTCAATGAGTATTCATCTCATTAATTGATATAGACCAAAATAATCATGGCTATGATACGGTTGATGTAGCAGCTACAGTGTTAGCATAGCCTACATCTGAGCAACCAGAACTACATTCAGAAAACAAGCAGTTTAAAAATGATTTGCTAGTCTTGTGGTGAACGGACCTAACAAACCATGACTTGACTTTTTGTAAATACATTATGTAGGTATTTCGGCAACTTATTAAATTTATTTATTTTTTATTGCAATTAAATCGCAACAAAATTGTTTATTTGGGGTTCATACTGCTACAGTAAACCAGCTTGGTTTGGCTAGTGGTTTATTTCAGCAATGATTGATGAAACTTTGTAGGTGTCTACATAGAGATAAACCCCCTGCCTCCCTATACATTATTTTGTTCTTTTATTCTGGAGGATGATAGTTCTCAACAGTTTTTCTGATATGAAATGACTGCGTTTAAACTGTCATACATGTTCCTGATCTAAGTGACTCCTGGCTGGTGTATGAATATAACGTAGCTCATTATTTTCCTCCTTGAGGGACATTCAAAGTAAAAAAGATTGCCAGGCTGAGGGTCCGTGGCCACAATTACCAGTCTTAAAGATAAGAAAGTCCAATTTGACAAACTGCTCCATGTGTTTGAAGGCTTTCAAACTTATAATTAAAGTTGTGGCAACTTTTTCTTTCTCAACCATCAGGTTCAATGTGGCATTACAAGACAATGTGCAGTTGTATGTAGTGGCTGGCCAACTCGTCAAACTGCGACAGGGGCTTGGCTCAACTTTGTTTCCAGATCATTCTCCCCTTTATTGCACTTTTTCACTGGCACAATGCAGTGGGCTCGTTGAAACAAATAGGGTGGCTGCGGTTTTTCATGTAGTGCTAACGCTGTCTGGAAACTGTCTTAAACCAGGAGCTTTTAGCTATACTGTATCTGTTTGTCAACTCAAACCACCACCGCGAGTCCACACTGTTCATTGTCTTGGTCTTTACATTGCAGTTTGCTCTGGTCTTTGTCTCCATTGCGTTTCAAGTAGGTCTTGGAATTGGCTTGGACGCCAATGAGGTGGTCTTAACTTCATTTAGTCATAGAATAAAACTTCCCTACTTTCCAACTTGAAAACATAGGATGAAACAAGCTTCCATCTTCTGAGGAGGAGCCCAATATGGTTTTCATATTCCTGCAGTGACTTCATGCATTGATTGGGGACACACTTAATGCGGTCCATGACAACCAGCAATGGCTGGAAGAAGGGGAAGGACTGAGAAACCTGATTCTGGTATAACAGTAGTTTACCAAACCCTTATTGTCTGTTTAGAATTGAATCAGCAAGCAGCTGTTCCCGTGTTGAGTGACTACTCTCCAGCAGACCGTGGTGGTTTTACATGCCCGGTACAAAGTGCCAGGCAACGTTTGGCTGAACTCATAGTGCCGCTAACCCTCAGCCACACACGTGTCTTTGATTCCTGTGCAAGGCTTGAATAGCAACATCTTCTTGACATTGCAGATGTTGATCATTAATAGCATATGTTTGTCATCTTTTTTTTTTCATCCCGTATCCTAATAGCTCTCAAACTACCAATTTTTTTTTTATCACTTACGTTTCCTTAGTTCCTTGGAGGAACATCTGAGAAAGTCTTATATGATTTAGTGCCTTGTTTAAATGAAGCTCACACGGAAAGGGGGTATAATATTGTCCTTGTGTGAAAGCTACGCCTCTCTGGATGATGACAAATGGTCGCTTTTCAACTTTTGCTTGAGCAATTAATTACAGAGACAAATGATAGGATGTGAGTAGGCCTTTATGTCTACCAGGCTGCTGAGACGTGCCCAAATTGCCATTTTTGTCTAATTGGTTCATTCCGCTGTCTTGATTCCATCTTTGCTAATTTGTAAACATCAACGACAACAGGTAGGAATTTAGGGACATGTATAAACGCATGTCCTGTTAAATGTTCACACAGTTTGAGGCTCTTATTCTTTGGCCGAGTTTGTTATTCCAAAGAGAGCTGGGGCATATTTTTCCTATTATCATTATCCTACTGGTTGTGTTTACAGCTTTTGCATAATTGGCATGAGGTATGGTTACTTGAGACAACAGCAATCTAAGAAACTCGTACACACTGTCTGTTTTAGTCTTTGTCAGGGAGTCAGAGCACACGACTGGATTCAGTGTAATGAAAGCAGCGCAGAAGTAACTATGGCACATTTATTTACCTCGGGTTGAAATTAGACATTTTCCAGAGGAAGGAAAGAGAAGCAGAAATCATAGAAAAGATTCAAAACACATGCTTTACTGAGGAGCTCTGCAGGCCTGAAACTCGGACAGTTGAAGTGGTTTACAAGATTTGTATCCATTTGCCTGAAGGGTGTGAGCAACGAAATGGCTTGAGAAATTTAAAGATTTTACAAAGAGAGTATGGTCAGAAAACCCCGAAATGCGATCTATTGTTTTCTTGTACAGGGACAGGAATTTTCTTTTGTGTCGCTCAGCACAAAAACATTGCCAATGGAAACTCAACTGGGATCATTTTCGGTGGTGGAAACACGAATAAAACACATCCACGTGACCATTTAACAGTCAGAGCGAGCGAGTATTAAATGTTGAGAAACACTATTCAAATTGATTGGGAACTGATGTGTCCAATAACATAGGACTCTAAACCACCAGTATTCAACACCGTGTGACTCACAGTGGTTGTGTGACTACGTGGTTATTTTAAGTCCAATCATCATATTTTTCCTAAACCTAGCTAAGTGGTTTTGAATGAAATACATTAGTTTGAAAGTCGTGCTGAGCAACACACAAAAAATAGTCAATTTGTGTCCATATACATGAATCCATAGATTTTAATTTCATGAACTGCCATGAGACTATGCTGGATCAAAAGGACATCCTGTACAGACCAAACAATGATACAAGGTAGGAAAGTTTACAGATATCACGGGTAAATGAGTCTACCTGAGGTTGTCATTTGTATTCATATTTTATTGCAACTTCCTTGTCTCCTCACTTTATAGTTAGTATTTCTATGGTGTATTACCTTTTATTTTAATTTTCAATCTGTGTATAGTAGATGCTCATAATCTACAGTATATATTATTCTAGGTATTTATTTCTACTGGCGCATAATAAATATGAATACAAAAGTGTAGTTTATCAAATCTCATCTTCATTGTGTAATTTCTAGAACACAGTAAAGAAATGACACATTTGCCAGATGTCGATGAGTCAAGGACAGATCTGCACAAACACAATCAGAAACCTGGATTACATTAGATGTGAGTGAACACGGATGAGAGGTGATACAAGCAGGTGTTGTTTGTTCCACGTAAACATCATATCCTGAGGATGACAAAACCAGAATACTAATGAGCATATAATGTAATCAGTACAGTCACATTTGCATGGAACTGGGACTCAGCGATTTCTCATGATATGAATGACGGCAGTGCTATGACAGTTTCAGTGCCTGTGGTTCTGTGGCTTTTTATGCGTCAGTCAGTGCATATCAGGAAATCCTGGACGCCACGCGAGGCATCACTTGAGCCGGATGTTTGGCTTATTCTCCTCCAGCATTATTTACTGACGAATTCTGATTTGACTGTTAAATAACAAGCTGCGTGTACAGTAAGTGGCATGGCTGTCATATCATCCAGCTCACTGATTAAAAACATCAGAGCCCTGTCATCCATGAGGGAAGAATGAGAAGCGGGCCATTTTTATGAAGCAGTGTAGCACGAGAGCTTTAGTTGTATGAATTACTTTTTAGTTCCCTTTCACTTTGTTTTTAATTCAAATCGGAGCATTTATGATGATTTTTGGTTCATAAGGCAGCCAACCTCGAACAACCCCAAAGCTAATACAGACAAATAGACACGACAGAGAAATCTTAGCCACAATTTGAGGCTTGTTTTCCCCTTGATGCCAAACAAAGCAATACAGTTGATGTTCCAGCTATGGAAAATGGATCAGGTGTTATTCCTTCACAATATTCCATCTTTTGCCTCCAACCTGTGATGATAATAAGGAAAAAAAAAACCTGGCCAAAGTCTGCACCTCTGTACGGTTGGATGCCATTTTAAAACTGTTGTCGAGGTGCTCAAACCCTTTTCCCAGATGCCTCGGGTTTCATGACCGGACTCGAGGGCTAAACCTCTTCTGACACTGTTGCTCTGAACGGCACCAATACATGCCACATTTTTCCTGTTTACATCATCATTTCCAGCTCTGCTCTACCGGAAAGCAGGTCAGTCAAGTTCAGGTCAATTTCATCCTATGTGCAACAGCTGTATGTAAACAAGAGGCAAAAAAAGGAAAATACTAAGGTATTCCACTTCCTGTTTATAGAAATTCATATGGAGACCTTCCATTTTCCCACAAACCCTCTGTTTTCTTGGAGGCCATTGGCTTTCTACACTTCCTGTCGCTCTAAGGAGCTCAATCCTCGACTGCAGCCTGACAAGCTGCAGCAGTGGGCGGATTATTATATGTATCTCTCTCAAATTAAGTTTGCTGAAAGGAACCGTCTGACAAATTAAGTTGGATGCAGCTGGCACTGTGATGAGGACGCTGGCTTCCTGCCCTCATTGGTTCGAGTGGGCTTCCGTTAGCAGCACCGGGTGGGCCGTCCCGCTGCTAATAAAGCAAAGAGGGGCTGGAGGTGAGAGGAGGTCACTGAGACTCGGAGGAAATGGGGCTCACGAGAAACAACTGGAAAATATGTCTGCACTTTAAATCAATGTTTTCGGCAACAGGAGAGCGCTCCGAGCCAAACTATTGTTTCAAACCGTATTTGTCACTTTCGGCTGTCTGTTTTTACTTTTTCTTCTTCCCTTTTTTTGGACGGTAACAACGTCTCTCAGAGACTGAAAGTCTCTTCCAGGCGCTCGACACACGGCTGCGCCTCAAACTCTCAGGGATGTTAGAACAACATTGAGGGAGTTATATCTGCCGCCATGCGTGAGCCCTGTGCTGTAGGTGGCCAAAACCTTCTGTGAATCAGGGGCTTGATCAGGTGGTTATGTCGGCTTAGCTAAATTAAAAGCCAAATATACTTCTCCGAGTGAGTGAATGGCTTTATTTGAAGCCAGACCAGCCGTGATCCCATGAACTCATTATTCACAAAACGCCTGCCTGCCTGCGTGCGTGCGATGCCACAGGGACACGAACGGCGTCCTGCGTTCTGTGTGTGTGTGGCGACCCCGTTTTACAAGAGTAAATCTTCCAGTCACTCCGCTGAAAGGGAGTTGTGTGCTCATGCTCACGAGGGATTTCCTGTGGTCTAGTCTCCCAATATTGCAGGCCGGGATAAACCCTGATCAGGAGGCCCTTACAATGAAACATGTGAAATCCTTGGCACGCCGGCTTACTCGCAGAGATTTGTGTGAAAAACATATTGTTTGACTCCGGCAAAGACGGCAATAAAGACGGAGCATTACTCCAGTCCTACAGCGGAGATGCATCACGTGCAACGGGAAACACCTGGTGCGTGCCGGCTCCCCAGGGAGAGGATCAGGAGACGACCGGAGCCAGGGTCAACAGGTGGATGCAAATGCACTCCAGGAGCGGCCATCGAGGGGTTGAGTGTTAATGAGAGACAAGTGCTTTTTCTCCTCGGAGTGACTCTCATCTTGAAACAGACACTTCTGGTTCTCATTCCTCTCGAGTAGTTAACCCCTCCACGCGTGACTGGTGCAGCGGGGGCCTCACACAGATTTAGTTAATGGCTCTATCTGCCGTCTGTGTGAAATTACTGCTCATTTGGTTTCAAAGGAGGTACAATTAGTCTGTGTTGCCATGAATATGGAAAAGGAAAGATGTGGTTTAACCCTTTCAAGATTTGGCTGTTCATTTTAAAATCAACTTAAATATTTTACTGGTCAGTTTACGAAGTAGAGATGTAACGAAAATCCATATTTCGGTACAATAGTTCAAGTCAATGGCAGAATTCTGAAAACATGACGTTACATTTCCTACAATACGTGGTGTCCCATCCTCCTGGGATGACAAACAATAGTTTCGTAATGCTACATTATAAACACCAAATCTGTGTTGAAATCGGCAGAAGATCAGAAGTTCACTAGCAGTACAACAGTCCTGCTAGCTTACATAACGGAGCTAACAGCTAACATACAGTTTGCCTTGATTTACCTTGATACATTGAAGCTCTATTCAGTGAAAATGGGTATTTGGCGGAGGTAAAAATATAATGGCAAATGATGTGTTCAAATGTAATGTGAAAAGATTTTTTTGGCGAGAATCTTGAGGCAGGTCATCATGTATTAATAATAGTCTGAAAATGAATACAGGAATTAAAGACATTTGAAGCTAACATGGTCCAGTAAATGGGATTAGTTTTCATATCAGGGAACCATTTAAAGCTCTTGGACTGGACACAGACCCTAAGAGGACATGAACAGCACAGAAGGCACATTGTGGTTGTGGATATTTCACACATAGACACATCAAATTTACCATCACGCCATATTCAGATGTGACAACTGTCTTAATGTGAAAAAGGAGGGTCAGAAGCATGCATGTGTTTTTCCTCCATCCCCCCAAACTCCATCCCCGAAGCAATATAAAACAAACGTGTTGAAATGTTAACGGCACAACGACTTTTTGTACACAGACTTGGTTGAGAATCCACAGTAGGCTACTGTGCCTCACAGTGGGACCCAGTAGGACCACCACACTTCTGGGACCTTTTCAGACCATCAGCACCACATTTCCTGTGCTAGGTCAGTTGAGCCGATGCAGTTTAGCAGAGGGCCTTGTTATTCCTGCTGTTATTAATCTTTGCTTTGAACTGAAAAATATTATAGAGGCTGAAAGGCACATGTTTGCTTTTGTATGCCACATGTCAGATGTTTCAACACGTCCAGTACATCGTACATTTTATGGCCACTGAAGAGCCGGCGGAGCTGCGGCTGCAGCCTTTTTGGCTCCAAGTTTTTGTTTGGAGACTTATATGAAAAAAGAAAGATTGATTGAAAGTACAAGACACATAAAATTATGCAACCGACCTATAAAGTTTGTGTTTGTCATTTCCATAGTGATCAAATGTGTTCAGACAAAATAAAAGTTTATAGACATTAGAACATTGTTCATTTGATGATAACATTTTTTTCCAATGTCTCCTTAATAACAAACATATACATATTGATTCAGACTTCATGCTGAATACTTACATGGGGTGTGTATCAGTAGTAACTAGCCTGCTGTTTAGTGTTGTAATGGTATAATGGTATCACGGTATATCATTAACAGTCATTATACATTTGTTTATACATGGGATGAAAATGAAAAAGTGTTTGCTGCTAGCTAGCTTTCAGCTAACATAGAGTTGATATTTTGGCTATTTGGTGCCAATAAAGAAAACATTATACAACACTCAAATTCTCACACTTTGCGCAAAACTGAAATCACCTTTGACCATTGAGATCTCTTCATAAACTTTCAAAATGTATCAGTCGTTGAAACTCCTCAGTTCAGCCTAACGACTTTCACATGCCTGATCCTCACACACTTTGTGACTTTTCCAAACTTCACTACACCACTATAAGAACGCACCGAATCAATGAATGGACTTGTATTACCCCACATGACACCCACAGAACCCAAATGGAGGGGTTGCATGTCAGGAGCAGCTGGCGGTTTACAGAGAGACACCTGTGCGGATTAGGCTCCGGTGTCGGGCCGAGTTTCGTTCTCCCAGCGGCCCCGAGCCCAGACTGATAAATGACTCCCAGCTCTCTCGACGCATAGCTTACTGACACACATCTCACAGACATGCTGCTCTGATTTCAGTGGAAGTGGCCTGGATGGACCTAGATTCAAAATAGAAGGGTTAGGTCATTTTGCCGATCTAAGAAACAGGACTGTCATGTTTAAATATGGATTTGTCGCTGTCTCGTGCCTTTTTATAAATTGGACCTCTAGAGGCCTCAGTGATTATTACATGGCTTGGCTATGTTCCACCTATGAATGTCTAGACACGGTTGTAGTGCATCTTTAATTGCGTCCCCGAATGGCAGACATATTGAAAGTATGAGGACCAAAGATTTATCAAAAGTGATGAAAGAGTATGTACATTGAGTTTAGATAATTAATTTATCATGCCAAAAATGTATTTGTAAACTCAATTCAGATTCTCAAATGTGAGGATTTACTTAATATTGAAAATGTTATATCATGAAATTGGACTAGAAAGGTCATAATTAGGCATGGGACAATATACATTTTTTATGGCAAAAAAAAATTGTGATTCCCAATAATATCCCAAGAATAATTAGTACATTATTAAACCTTTATGGCATGAAAACATACTGGTTTCACTTCACAGTTTGTTAAGAAACAAATATTTTTATTGCATCACAGATAAGATATCTTTCTTTTTAGGGAACATCCTTTTTAGTGAAAAGCAGTCAAATAAAGTTATGATCATACATGATAAGGTCCCACTGCATAAATAAAGGATGAATATGTTTTTTAAACAGGCTACATTTTCACAGCTTTTTTGAATTCACTGTTTTTTGTATTGTTTTCTTTGCTAGAATCTTATATTGTCTGTGACAATTACATTTTTGTTTGGCTCAGATCTATGATATTAAGTATGATCTAATTCTTATTTTTAGTTTTACTGATTGAATGTGACTCTTGAAATTGAGGTATCTGCTGGAGTTGTTGAAACTACACAAACAAGTGAGTCATGCTTATTTTACCACATTAACGGTGTTGTAACGTTTTGTTGTGAAGGTTTGGTTTTGGGTTGCATGAATTAAATCTGACTTTTATTTGTTGACTGGGCCCAATAAACATGGAGCCTGTGACCTTTTTGGGAAGCAGGTGCAACAGACATGCAACTTAAATCAGTAAGAAAATTAAAGTTTTCACTTTCAACAAACATTTTGCAAAAAGGTTCAAACTCCCTGGATTAGTGGCGTTTGACATCCTACTGTATTCCAGCACAGCATTTTTCATCTTATTTAATTAAACGCATAACAATAAAGAGCAACAGGAAATAGGGGAAGAGAGAATGAGGTTGACATGCTTCAGCAGCCCCTTGAACCCAGATCGTTAGGGTTGCATGGCATATGTTTAAACCGCTGGGCCTCCGGGACACGGCTTTTGATGGTTTTCTTGGCGGAAAGAAACAATGTTTGTCTTTGATGATTTTGTGCTGTGGCATCAGTGATGTATAATAAACCACGGGGGTGGCATCTTCACATAATCCACATGGGAAGAAAAATACATACTGAGCTGAAGCCTCGTTTTTTAGATGCCTGTCCAAAAAATAATTGCAGAATGATGCTGAAAGAAATCTATGGATCTATTTTGTCTGGCATGCCATGACCGTTACATACACTATATTGCCAAAAGTATTTGCTCACCTGCCTTGACTCGCATATGAATTTAAGTGACATCCAATTCTTAATCCATAGGGTTTATGGATAAGCTATAACAGCTTCAACTCTTCTGGGAAGGCTTTCCACAAGGTTTAGGAGTGTGTTTATGGGAATTTTTGACCATTCTTCCAGAAGCGTATTTGTGAGGTCACACACTGATGTTGGAGGGAAGGCCTGGCTCTCAGTCTCCACTCTAATTCATCCCAAAGGTGATCTATCGGGTTGAGGTCAACCCTGTGCAGGCCAGTCAAGTTCATCCACACCAAACTCTCTCATCTGTGTCTTTATGGACCTTGCTTTGTGCACTGGTGCATAGTCATGTTGGAACAGGAAGGGGCCATCCCCAAACTGTTCCCATAAAGTTGGGAGCATGGAATTGTCCAACATCTCTTGGTATGCTGATGAAGTTCCTTTCACTGGAACTAAGGGGCCAAGTCCAGCTCCTGATAAACAACCCCACACCATAATCCCCCCTCCACCAAACTTTACACGTGGCACAATGCAGTCAGACAAGTACCGTTGTCCTGGCAACTGCCAAACCCAGACTCGTCCATCAGATTGCCAGATGGAGAAGCGTGATTCGTCACTCCAGAGAATGCGTCTCCACTGCTCTAGAGTCCATTGGAGTGCTTTACACCACTGCATCCAACGCTTTGCATTGCACTTGCTGATATATGGCTTGGATACAGCTGATTGCCATGGAAACCATTCCATGAAGCTCTCTACGCACTGTTCTTGAGCTAATCTTAAGGCCACATGAAGTTTGGAGGTCTGTAGTGATTGACTCTGCAGAAAGTTGGTGACCTCTGTGCACTATACGCCTCAGCATCCACTGACCCTGCTATGTCATTTTATGTGGTCTACCACTTTTTGGCTGAGTTGCTGTCATTCCCAATCACTTCCACTACATTATAATCCCACTGACAGTTGACTGTGGAATATTTAGGAGCGAGGAAGGTGGCATCCTATCACAGTACCACGCTGGAATTCACTGAGCTCCTGAGAGCTACCCATTCTTTCACAAATGTTTGTAGAAACAGTTTGCATGCCTAGGTGCTGCTTTTATACATCTGTGGCCATAGAAGTGATTGGAAAACCTGATTTCAATTATTTGGATGGGTCGAATCGGACATACATGGAATATAGTGGGAGTGGCCTGCGGAGTTGTGCATTGTGGGAGTTGTTGTCTTCCATCCACATGCACCAAAAAGTCACTGTCTGCCTTTCATTGAGAAGGCACCAAATTCAAAATGTATTTTACATTTTAACTAGATATGACCCACTTTCAATACAGATTCATGTTTCCACCGGGGTGAAGTATCCCTTTAACTGTAAATAGTTATTCTAAGCCCATGACAGTTTTCCTGTGGCCTGAACCTAACTTTAGTGTTGCAGTGTCAGAAAAAGAACACGTGGTGGACATACGAATGATACTTCCATTTGAAATTAGGTTGAAAATCTTTCTTAGCGACACAAGAACATTTTAAATTTCTGTCTATGGCCTCGTATCAGTATATTTAAATCCTGTGACTATTACACAAAGTGCCCTGAGACTGTTGTGTTGTAGGGTTTACTGTAATATTTTATGCCATGATAAATATATCATGGTCTCCCAACACTGTTGGGTTTGTCATAGTGCTGATTTTTTAGGAAACTCCCCTCAATTTAAAGCATTGGAGGACTTCATATCGATAGCCAGCTAAGAAACACACTAGCATTAGAGTTACACTAGAGTTAACCTGATTTGTTGAGTCACGGTAAAAATATGCATGTCTTCATATTATATAATCCGACAATCAGGGAATAAAAAAGCCCATTCTTTGCATTACTTTTTCCACAATGCATACTCTTTGTTTCAGAGCTCCAGATAGTTTCACAAAAATGTTGCTGGACTGCGGGTTGAAATGGTAGGCCCAGACCTCTTTGTAGTGCTAGCAGGCATTAAGGATGCCTCGCAGCAACACAATCCAGTCAGCTATGCACTATAGAAGAGAATGAAGAGAAGAACAGAGAAATGAAAGTCCCTCGACTAACTGCATTACAGTGAGAGGAGTCAGGTAAATAGTTTGGGATGGAATGCGTGCTACGCCAACAGTCCCAGTTCAAGGCTGACACGCTGTAAAAGGAAACCCTTTGTGAGACGACATATGGTAGCAAACATCGGAGCAGCTCGCAATAATAAATCGAGTCCATGATGATGTCATTAGATTCCCGTGAGAGCAGAAACCATACATGAAAAATGACACAGCATGAGAGCAGCCCCGAGAGTATATTCCTCGTGTAACGTCTTAATTTCCACGTTTCCAACGTGAAAGGACCCAGAGAACCGTCCTGCTGGATCTACTGTTCCGGGATCCAGTCAGAGCACATCTGTTCCAGATGCAGAGCTAAGACTGGGGCTCGTTAGGATTTGAAATTAAATGTGTCGTAAACTGTGTTTATTATGTATTCAGAATGTTTATCATATAGGTATAAATAAAGCTGGAGTTGTCCTTAATCCAGAACTAAATGAAGCAGCTCTGTTGTGTCTGTATCATGTAACTCACTCCTGGGTGTTAATTCACACATCAGTCGCACTGAAACTATTTCTGTCTCACAGCATTGTCTACATTACATCAGCTAATGCATAATGTATGGAAGGCAATCCAAGTTTTAAAAAATGGAACATCTACTTTCAGAAAAAATGTTAAACTTTTGGTTGAAGTTAAAGTTATTTTGCAGCAGAGGGTTTCAAGTCTTTGCTGCTTTGAGCAAAAGACACCAGCTTGTTTCAACAATGAAATGCATTCATAGTGCGTTGCAATGAAAGTCTTAATGCACCTACAATCTTTTTTTTTTTTTTTTAATTCTGACAAGTAAAAGTAATGGGATATTATGAAAGGGGCCTACAGAGAATCATCACCTAAAGCTCTTCTGGGCTTTACAAAGCTTTTTACTGAGACCTTTTCTTACACATCAGGCAGTTGTTTCAGGGGGAAAAGCTCTAAAAAAGCCAGTAAACTATTTGCTCAGCAACAATCAGTAGAAAGACACATTCAGAGACGAGCTTGTGAACACAGTGGAGCATTTAGCTGAAAACAGCAAGATATTTCCCTCAGCAGTTAGTGGAGACCAAAAAAAAGCTACAATCGAGTGAATATTGGACTCAAACTCACAATGGGGGGCCAGAGCCAGGACTCCTGCTGAATAACAATCATGCTCTGTGTTGGAGTATATGAGCGACTGTTTGCTAACAACAATGTTAGGTTCACAATGTATTTACGCTGCCTCGAGTGGCAAACAAACATCAGTTACTGCAGGTTCAATTATTTTGGTATAGAGCAAGGCTGGCATTATTAAATAGTAATGTCCAATGAAAACCAACAAGAATTCCCTCATATCTCTATACCGCCTGGACCTGCAGGGTTAAATGATCATATTTTTAAGGCCTGGCCCAATGAGCCACCAAGCCCCAACATTGCGTAGAGATCCAGCGATCTGAGTTCCAATCACATACAGTGATATTAAACTGTATGCCTCACTCTGTGGAAGAGACTGGGATTATTCTTTTATGTGTTAAGCACATGGAGGTTGATTTGAAAGCATTGCTTTCTCTACTTTGTAACACAAAATATAATAATTATATATGCACTGGATTGTTATTGATTAAAATAATGGTTACTGATACCACATCCAGCTATCCGAGTCAGTATTGGACTAATCTCTGATATCGTTGTTGGTATTGGTGCATTTTAGTTCAAATTTGGTTTAGTTTTAAGTTTAATGCAACTTAACCCAGCCTTGACACATCAATAAATGAAAAGACAACACTGGTCACAGGGGTCACCTACAGGAAATATAAATAGATATCTACAGAGATAGAGGTATAGATATACATCTATAGGGCTAGAGATCTAGATATTACCAGAGAGAGCTACAGAGGTAGATCATAAGAGGTATAGTTTGATTTTTTTAAAGGCTAAATTCCCCTAAAACAGATGGTGACGGTAATATTTAGAAAATGTAACTATTTGTAGGAGTAAAAGTGTAATTGTTGGGCACTATGTTCATGAACATATTTGTGTACTAGCGGGAATTTTCCATCCAAATAAATGTCATTGTTTTGATTCCCTTTTGGGATTCGTTGACAAAAAAAAGCAGAATGTCAGCAGACTTTAATCAGCAGATTTGATTGTGTTCAAAATCCGATGTAATGGACAGGTGTTGTGGTTCTCCATGTCTATCCAGCTTCCTCTCAGTTCAGGCTCAGTGATTTGTTATTTGAATTTGAGTCATCCTCTACACTTCTTTTTGTCTTACAATTACTAAATAGAAGAAGAAAGAACCCTAAAACGCATCGTTTATAATTTCCAGTAGTTCAGACTTTTTTTCCAACTGAAGCTGTCTGCTCGAGTTAGACATCAGCGTACAGTTCAGAGGACGAGCCCAGCGGGTGAGCCCCCACCACAACAGAGTCTGGCCTTTGAACGGATTTGAAACAGTTCAGATGACAGAGGGGGCAGGAAGTAGAATAGTGATGGCAATGCTCTTTAACACCGTAATCCTATTGTCAATTTCAGGGCTTAATGTTCTTTCATCACGGCCACTGTTGTTTATGTGTGTGTGTGTGTGTGTGTGTGTGTGCGCGGAGGGCAGGCGGAGGTGTACAGGGTACGGGACATGTCTGCAGTTAATGGTTGAACCAAAACAATAAGAGGCTCACAGTCAATTACAGGTCAGTCTCTCTAAACCTTTGACAGAGGTTGTTGCCGTGTGGGACTTTTTTTCTGTTTTACCAACAATACTCTGAAAACAGGAAAGAGCAGGGATGCCAAAAATAGTGTGTAAGGACCAGATATGACCCTACAGGAAATTCTTCATTTCCCTCCTGTGGAGATCCAGGGACTAACAAGGCATTTTAAAGAATCTAAGGATTAGTTTTGCATATATTGCAGTAATCGTTGGGCGCAGAGTTGTACTGGAGCTAGGAAGAAAAAATAAATAAACACATTGCCCTTGTTTCACTGGTGCATGTCAGAAGGGAAGCATGCAGTGAAAAGTAGAAAGCTGACACTAAGGCTAACCTCTGCCAGAGAACATGGGGGAGGAGGTCACCGGGTCGCGCGCCCCAGCTACCTTTACTCTGAAAACAGTGGAGATCATTTACCGATAAAACTGCCAATACTTGAACTCTACACAGTTGATTTATTGTGTCAAAAGTGCATTTAATGATGAAATAGAATAAAAAATCAAAATACCCCCCCCCCCCCTCCAAAAAACAAAAAAAACAAAACAGGTGGCCTATGCCTGGACTACGAGAACAGAAGCTCTCCAGGTTTGTTTAGTTTGTAGCATAGGTTAGCATCATATGCAGGTGAACAAGCGGCCAGTGAGTCAGTTTAGTCTCTCCTGATTCAACCAGCCTGTACTTGCTGTTTTACCGACAGGACACATCCACCACCTAGCAGTAGCATAGGTTAACCATATATTTAAATGGATATACTACTTTTTTAGAGTTTAAAAGGTGGTACAGGTGCTATTCTGTTAGAACATGTCCTTTGTAGTTGTTCACGATTTCACCAAAAGCCCAGATGTCCCAGTTTTCCACCAGCACTTAAACGCATGCATCTGTGGATTTATATGGAGACAAAACTCCACACGCACATGTAACCTGATCCTTGCGTATCAGGCCATCCGTGCTCACACGTTTAACAATCTGTAATTAGATACAAAATAATGACAAAACAGACACTTGTTTATTCAAGAAGAACATTATCAGGTCTGTGAAATTCAACTTAAATATCTGTTAGTAAAATATGAATATTTGTTGAGATGTGTTGATTTGTAAACAAAAATGAAATGTTAAAATAACATTTTTCGAATTTCTAAATGATTCAACCACAGTTTTGGCCAACACACCGTTTCAAATCTAATAAAGACATAAAACAAAGTCTGGGTTCATTGAGGTGACAAGATATTGCCAAAAAAGGGAAATGGTTATCATTATGAGCTGTGAGTTGAAGCAGGTGGAATACAAAAGGCATTTTAATTCCATTTTGATAAGTCTCTGGAACACATTATGATCATTGAGTGTAAGAATAGAGAAAATCCTCCATTTTACAAGCTTCATATTCATACTTTAATAACAGCCATTGGTTCGGGGGCCAAGTAGCCCAAATAGCTTATTATTCAGTGATCCGAAGGGGCTGGAAAATGATTGCCCTGATGAACATCACGCAGATGAAAGAGGAGGGAGCTGTTTTTGTCCTAAAACGAACAGGTGGAAACATTAACTGCAGTTGGCAGGTTGTGCTAACAAGCTGGAGGGCGTTTGCAAGCTTTCTGGGATGTGTGTCTGCACTGTGGCTAATTAATCACAGAGCACTGACACACTTAAAATGAGGCAAATGACTATGCTTATCCAGGAACAACACAGAAATAAATGGGCGTGTGCTCGGTAATTGATTCCTCATTTTCACAGACTTCAAAAAGCAACCGAGAGTTTTATCAGATCACAGTTCTGGATGATTCCGAATTTATCAGACATAATTACGAAATGTTGAACTTAGACATGGAGGAGCCCAGATTCTCCTAATGTTGGGAATATAATGGCCTTATGCTAATAATGCCCCCGGAATGATAATGCAATCCCCTTGGGGTTTTTCGGTGATAAAGAATTCCCACTTTATCACCGAGTTTACATAGTTTTATGTATCCGCCATGGCGAACATCTGACATGCATTCAAACTATTTAGTTAACTGGAATTTAAGGCTAAACAAAAGCTGTTTTGCAGAGGAGGGGATTGGATGCTAGCGTTGGTCTTGGAAGTATGAAGGTCATGTAAGCACTTTATTTAGATATTTTGTAAAAGTGAAGAGATGTTGCTTATGTTTGAGCTAAAGCTTGTTAGCCACAGTTACACTGTATATGTGATCTCTAATATCCAAACAGTTTGTTTATATGGGTGGGATGATGATTATGTTGATGGGATTTAATTACCTGGCTGAGTTTTCACAAAGCAAGCCTTCTGCTGATGCTGAGCGACAATCAGTGTCCAGTTGTACTTACTTTATTTTTTTTTTGGGGGGGGGGGAATCCCGCTGGGGGATGGCCTACATGAATTTACATTATCGTCCTTATTAAGAAAGATCTTTTTGCATTTCAGTTGAGAAACTTTCAGGCTTCAAGGGCATGATTAATGATTAAGAAGGAAAACTTCTCATCTTTGAAGCTCTTAGAGACATCAAAGCTATTCAGCTTATTGTTAAACTTAGCTGTGCTTTAGGATATGAACTAACACTTAAACTGCATTAAAGAGAGTTGCAGAGAGTGTGAGGAGCGAAGAAACCTGGCAAGTAAACTGTAAGCTGTCAAGAATGGATTGCATTCAAGTGTATTTACGCTACGTATGTATATTCAGTTGGGTTTTAATGGAGTGCAATCTTGAATTGACCATATAAATGTTTATAGTCACATATACACATTTCCCTATGAGACGGTTAATGTGTAAACTCATCTTAACCTAAATTACAGTTCAAAATGCACCCTGTACATACATGACGTGTATCATAAAATATTAACTACAAAAAAAGGGTGCAACGTTACATTTACAGAGGTTTTTTGGTCTAAAAGCTCTTCATCTGAATTTGAATGGATTCTTGTATAAAAGTGACTAGGTGTACTGAAGCCATCAGGGCTAGTGCATAAGGGGTCGCCGTCTAACAATATGAGTTTTCATCTCAGATAGGATAAATGGGTGTGTGAGAGGAATCAAATACTACCAGCTGTTTGGCCATGAGAACAAAACCAAAAACATGTTTAAACAATAAGAAATGCAAGGTGTGAGGGGCCATTGCTTCAGCAAGGAGTTGTGCATGTTTTGAAGTTGTTTTTTTAATGATAGCCTCAATGTTCCTCATAATAGAAATGCAGGAATCTCAAGGATAATGTCGCAATACTATAGGTTTCCATTATGGTTTGAATTATTTTAACTCCGTTTCAGAGAAATCCTGTTTTTCCTGGCAAAAGCAACATGACAGATGGTTGTAAATTCTATGATGCCCAAGAGCCTCAGCCAACGTTGCTATGAAAAAGTCAGAGGCATGAATTAGACCAAATTTTTTAATTTAACTTCATTGCTGCAGTTATGACTAAAACACATTCATTAAAGCTGCTGATTTTATGCTTAATGATTCCATGTTATGCAAAGGACAATAACCTTGGGAGCTGCATCTCTACATGTTACATTCATGTACACAGGCTTGTACCTTTGACTTTTTTCAATAAAAAAAACAGACTCTTGTGAATACAGGCACTCATTGTACAGATAATTCAACAGGGAGAGTTTAAGGCCAACCCAATGAAAGGCACCAGCTGCCAACTGTGTCACATACATAGTTTATGCGGACAATTGGGGTCACTTACTTCACAAATGTCTGATATGAAATTAGTGGTGTACAGTCTTTATGGAGCAGAAAGACAAAGAAAGACAACCGTGAATAGGGTTGGGTATCTGTCCTAACAATGAGGGAATCCCTGCCAAATTGCCAAAAACAAGAACAACCTTCACCTGCAAACAACACCATAAATGTTTCAACATGTGATCCAAAGCATGACGACTGTTTCCCCTTTATCCCCTTTAAGACAGTTTTATATGGCATTGATTCTCAGCAGATAAAAGTGACATAGTATCGTGCTGTGCAGAGGATCTAATTCATCACGATGTAAACAGAGGTTTGTGTGGATTTAGAAAAGTGACTGGAATATTTGAAAAAGTAATTGATAAATATTTACCCCTAGTATATCGAGTGGACAAAAATTTGAACGCCAATATACATGGACTGCCTGCTGCACCGAAGCCCACCACGCCAATATGCCATCGCAAGTGGGAACCACCGGGACTGGCAAACGTCTAGGGGAAACACTGAGGTGGTTTCAGTATTATAATAGCAGAGTATCTGAAGTAGCATTATTTTGATCATTATCGCCGACCTGAGCTCCATGTTCACCGTTGGCCCAAACCTCCTGAACTTTTAGACCCCTAACATCCATCGCCTATACTTTTGTTTTGTCTCACACACAGACTGTTGGTCTCGTCCCAAACCCATGATAACAAACAACAGACTCCATTAACTGTCCACATGGTTCCCACAAGCACCCACACTCATACTGGAATGTGCTTTTAATCCAAAACTAAGAGTCAAACGAAGGTCCCCGTCTGATAAAACTGACATGTCTAATAAGAGGTTTGATGGTGGCCTACAGGTTAGGGGACTTTGAGGTCAGTGGTTGAAATCCTGATTGCAACTGGGCAAGGACACAGTGTGAGATGCGGATCTGGCCAAACCTAAACAACCATTAACCAGGAAGCAGTCCTTGAGCAAGACATTTTGAGAAGGAACGGCAGTAGATCATCTCATCACCTCTGTCTGTGGTAGGTCTGAACAACCACCAAGCTCAGAGCAATGTAAATGCCACAGTTTAAACTCCTATTTGAATGGATAGAGTTTCCAAATAGATCATAAAAATGTAATCAAACTTCTTAAAAAAAATCAAGTGCAGTATAATCCATGTTGAATCAAAGCAATTTCACTTTGAGTCGAAAGGGCTGCAATTATTCTTCCATCTGAACTTTGAGGGTGAAACGATAATTTGGGGTGGACAATTCCTGTTAGCCTCTCTGATCAATCCATCAAATTGCTAATTGGCCACCAGCAGTAACCTGATAATCGGTCCAAATGACCATGTTTTACCTCATTTATCCAGTCTGACATCATGGACATGTGTCCAGCTTATTATTTGGAAACAAGATTTATCTTTCGCTTGTTAGTAAGTGATGTGAAACCAAAGCTGGCACTTGCTAGGAGCAGTTAATGTTTTTCCCAATCATCAAAAAAATATGCCAATTTAATGTGTGTTATTTCTGAGACTAACAATACACTGTGCAGCTGTGTCGTAATCATCCACGCTTGTTGCCGTTTTTCCATCACGGCTTCTGGACATAACTTTAGCCCCAATTTTCAAACTGAAACTGACTGGTGGAAATATCCCTCAATGGACACAACATCAGATCGATATGGAACAAGTGACGTTGGGGGAGATTTAGAGGTCAACACACAATTATGTTTGGTAGTCATGCATGAACTTAGATATGGATAATTAAATATTCATTTTTGGACAGTTGACCAATCAGACCACCTACCAGCAGAACAGTGGTTGTCCCGGGAATCTACATGGTCTGAGCCTCTATGAGAGAGAAGCTAATTTGTATTGAGAAGAATCATCAGAGCACTGGGAATCTCTTTTGGTCAGAAAAGGCTCAATTCAATAAAACTATTTTTTCCCCCTACACATCTTTTTCCTAATCCTGCCAAGTGATAGAACGTTGGGGTCAAAACTTCACCCTTCAACTAGGGAGCAGTTTCTCCAGGGCCAGATCTAATAATAGCCCAGCTTGAGATCACTTCCACATCGAACATGAAACGTGGCTGCCGCCCAGTTACGATCATATCTCCCCTGCTTTTCCACTATTTTTTGTCATCATGAACCAATCTAAACCAGGCTGGGGAATGTTCCCTGGAATGACAATTAAACGAACAAAGAGTAACCTGTGCAATGAACCGGAGAAAATGGGAAGAGTGAGCCGTTGCCAAAATCTATAACTGTGCAGCAGCATTTTTATGCACTGTTAAAAAAAGGGAAAAAGAGGGTTTGTTTCACATAATACTATGGTTGGTTTGTTTAAGTCTTGCATGTTGCAGTCTGGAGGGATTTTTTAAGTCACACAGATGAACTGAACACCTGTATCTCTCCCCACAGGTCACTCAGCGATGTGACAACCACGGTCTTGTTTTGTCTCCAATATCCCTGAGTCCTTAATTAAATAATCCAAATGGGATTAGTATGGAGCTCTTTGAAGTCCTGCGTTCTTTGCCTCGGGTGAAATATCGAGACACTGTGCTTCTTTTGATCAGTGCAATCAAAATCAACTTTGGAGTGGTGGCTGTGTCAGAATCAGTCCAGGAACAGAAGCTTCTGCTCGGCTTCATCTCCGCCGTGAAGAGATTCCCTTATGTGCCACAAAACGTGTTATGAGCTCATAATTGTAAAGTGTTCAGCTGTTGTTTCATGTCTGTGATGTAATTTGCTCTTTAACGGCCAAATTGAGGTAAATTAATTTCACTGAGGTAAGCCTGTTCTCGCACTAAAATTGGATGTGAATCTCAACATCCTTCCTGTGAGATTTTCGACAACAACAACATTTTATATCCCCAGTCTCCTGTGGTGTGTGTGTGTGTGGGGTATGTATTCGCCCGGACATCTGAGCTAATTAGCGTCTTCTTCCGAGGTGGGGGGGTTTGGTGTTCTCAATCTATAGCTCAATTCAGGAATTCCACCGCTGGGTCCGTCATGTGTGAGAACCGGCGTTTCAAACTTGTTTTCAGGAGAGTTCAAAGTTATTGAGAGGAGACGGCGCTTTGTGTAGCCTTTCATCGCGCTGAAGAGGCTGAAAGGAGTGAAAAGCGTCACCATGACGAGCTCAGTCATCTGCGAAAATAAGTGCCTGTGTAGTCTCACTTTAATTAACATGTAGCCACATGCTATGACGCAGTAAGGTGTTTACAAAGTCCAGGATGACGGCCTGATTACGTTCAATTTGTATTTTATATTTTATATTGTTCATTTTTTTTTCATCATGATTACTTTTAGGATTAACTGACAAATGATCTATGTGAATAACAGTGTCCCAGAGTCTAAAGGGAAAACTAATATCCCCGTAGACGCCAACTAGATAGTCCAAATCCTGAAACCAGCAAATGTTTTTGTGTAATTAAAATTATTAATAAACAATTGGCTGTTCCATTTATCGACTACATTGTTTCACCTCTCATCTTTAAATGGAGACATGGGCTAATTTGACAGTGCATGAATTTAAGGTGTTAATGTGCCATCTTATTGGATATTACGCGGCAGGATATTCAGATTAACACCTTTGTCTGTAGCGGTGTCAAACTCTTTCCATGTTCAATTGGAGTCTTTGTGAAAATAGTGAGAATTCAGAACAGATCCAACCGTCGAGTTTTATGATAGAAATGTTTGGCACAAAATAAAAAACAATAAGCCAATGGCTTGGGCAAAATGAAACACAGTGGACCCAATCAACTTTTACACTAGTGCAAGCTCAGGTATTGTTGGACACATCAAAACGAGACTAGAGTGCTCACACATGGCGGAGTAAATGTGGTAGCTTTTGATGTCCCGAGCGCCTTACGGGCTTAAACACAAGGTTTATAATGCCTGTGAAACACTGGAGATGTCTCTTCACAAATGCGACGGCATGTGGTGTCGCAGTAATTAAGTCATTAAGTCCTTAGTTAAATGTCCATCCTCTGTGCAAGCTGTTGCCAGGCAAATTCATGGCTCAAATTAGATCCACAGCTTATTGCAGGCCGAGTGGTATGGAGCTAATTTTGCATGGCGAGTAAAAAGTCAACAAAAATCTCCTCAACGAGTGTATTTGTCCATGTGGACCTGTTTAAGGCTGAAATGTGTTCCTTACATAGCGCGGCACTCAAGGAGTTATGAATTAGCCTGTGACATGCAAACAGGTGCACACGGCCAGAAATATCCACCGGCTAAGCTAATGTTTACCCCGAGTGAGTCACAGCAGGCATAATGATTATCATTCCACACCCTTTCCAAGATTCCTAGAACTGAATTAGCAACATTACCAATCATAGTGTCACGCTTTGTGTTGATATTCAATCAACTTGTCTGAATAGCATCAAGATGTGTTGATCCCAGGTGCCGAGGGAGGAAGGGTGAGGGGCTCAAAAGGTGGACGGAAATCTAAACTTACAGATTTTTCAGAATCTTCCATTTTGTTCTTTGTTGTGTGAAAATCAACATTTCTTCTAAGTTATTTCATCAGTTCATTTCTGATCGTATTAGCTTTGGAAAAGAGTGGTTATTTTCAAAGTTAAACAACAGTATTTGCAAGATAACTTCCTTTGTTTATGCAAAGCAAACCCATCCCTTGAGGTGACCAACATATTAAAATATGCCCGAAGAACAGAGCGGCACCAGCCCTAACAAACCACAAAGGTTAGAAAAATACATAAATGTAAATAAAACATAGTCTTGGAGCTACTTTGTGGTACTTTAATTTTGGTGGTCCCTATGGACAAAAGCAGGAGTGTTTTTCTGAGAGCCAGCTTTCTGTTAGAAAACCTGCAGCAGTGTCGGGACATTCTGCCCCACATGGTTCTGGTTCTCCCATGCTTGCCTTCCCTCCAGCGAACCTGGCCCTCTAGTAGCATGGTGTTAGTGCTGGCTCCCGACAGAGCCCAGCAAAGGAGTTTCTGGTGAACCTGCGTGCAGTGAATCATTTACGTGATTTTGTGGAAATCTAACCCAATGAGACGCATAAAGAACAGATTGATAAATAACACTGCAGGAAAAACACACAGCTTTGATTTGGGGTGAACCGTCTCTTTAACACTTGTGGATACTAAATGTTTCAGGAACATTTCATTTGTTATTTGGAAAGCAAAACGGTGTCTTAAAAGCCTAAATACTACCCACAAGTCACTGGATCAGTCCAAGTCATCATGTATCGGATCACGTGAAGAATAGACAGCTGAATATTCCCTACTGCATCACTGTGTGCTTGATGCCGTCATGTTGTACATTTATACAAAGGCATAATAATCTGAATGATGTTATCACAGCGCCCTGCTCTCTCTTAGAGCCTTGGCTACCATTAGCATTCTCCTGTGCTAACATTATCTCAGAGCAGGCTGACATGCCAGCCTAGCTGCTGCTTGGCAGGCTGACCCACTAACCCAGACCCGCCCTTGGCTCAACTCTAAGCTACTCGTGAGATTTGCTTCAGCCAGTAACAGGCCAGAGCTTCCAGTTTAGAGCAGGAATCACAACTCCCTGGTCAGGAGAAACATGCCTCTGAGTTGTGGCCAAAAGATAAGGATCTGGAATATATATATATATATATATATATATGTAAATAAAACACTAAAGCTTCAGTTGGTTGTTTCTGGAAAAGCAGCCGTACACATTCCAAACATAATGTATGGATACTTGAATATCCATCCTCATGTAAAGGATACTGGGAACAGAAGAATGCTGCCATGTGTCTTTCTATTTACTTTGACCTTATCTGTCATGCAAACATCTTAATTCACTTCTGCACAGCAGGTGAAGCTGGTTTTGCTGCATGAGACCATACAGATTCCCTGGAGATCTGGTCCACTGTACATTTTTTCATCTGAAGTGAGAAAAACTGACTAAAGGATTAAGTCTTAATGCATAATTACTTGGTTGTCATGCAGCAATTTGATCAAATATGCTTCTGCAGCAGAGGAATTCAAAAAGCAGCTGCATTCTTCTGGGTAGCTACGATAAATTGGTATCACAAACATGGTATTTAACTTCACTGGGGAGAGAAGTGCATTTTAAAATCCGTGAAATCGAGGAAGTAGCTATGATTTATTGTGGCAAACGCTGAGGCGGAGCCTTCGTTGAGGAATGTGAAGAGAGAGAGAGAGAGAGAGAGAGAGAGAGAGAGACTGCTGTGAATGATGTGGTATCTCTGCTGTAGGGTTCATTCTGGGCAGGAGGTTCACGCAGATGATGCAGTTTTAAAGATTGCTGTCCAAACACAAGATTCTTAAACTTTGTTTATATATATATATATATATATATATATATATATATATATATATATATATATATATCCAGGCATCTCTGCCCACATACAATGGTTTTCCCATGCATTAAGAATTACAGGGTGGCAACCTCCTTCAAATTACATCCCGTCTCCAGCTCGCAACAAAACCCTGATGGGTACCTTCATGGAGAACAGGTGTTGCACTTGGTGGATTTCCATCTTTTGTAATGGCCGTTGCAGCATTATGTGGTAGCCTAATGTGATGTGGTGGTGCTGTATCATAATCATCATAGTGAGCCGGTAAAGCTCACAAGAAGGAAGAAGAGGGCATCTGTTTCTGGCTGGACTATAGTCAAGCAGGAGCATGCCCATGAAACACCAACGTCTGTCACTGACACTGACTGAGTGGGTGATGAAATTACACCATTGGTCATTGCGCTTTCAAGATTTATGTTTGCCACACTGTTTCAGCTGGGACCGTCTTTGCCACCAGAAAAAAAAAAAATCTCATCAAATTTGATCAGTCAAATACAATATGGAAAGCTGATGATGTCATTATTAGTCTCCTATTACAATGTTTTAAATCTAATTTTATCTCACCAGCAGCGGTTTATGAACACGCCAACTTGTACTGCAGCAACAACATCTGTTCACAACGGTGAAATGAAAGGAAATATGATTGAATACAAAAGTTAAAATATCTGTAGAGAATAATTGCATTACAATACAGGATCTGAGAACGCCACAAAATTACCTCTTGTTAGAATCGAATCATTACAATTAGGATGTAAAATAATCGAAATAAATAATATATATAATAATAATATCAAATAAAGGAACTATAAGGAACTCTTATAAAGTCTCTTGTAAATGTATGTGAGAGAGGATTACTTAATGCAACATGTTTACATCATTTTGAAATGCTTCAAAAACAGTTTGTATGAATAATATTTTGTCAGTAGAATTGAATTGTTTTGCAAGATGAGAGTGCAAGAGCGTAGCCTTTGTCTGTATGTGTATGTCAGTGTTTGTGGTCATATAGTCAAAGTACTTAACTACGTTATGTGATATTCTACAACATTTAACATTGTACATCCCGGGATTCACATTACTGACACTACCACTGACTATACCAGTAACAATTCAGCACATTGATTATTATGGATTTGCTGCCAGTCTGCCGCCAACATCTGCTCCGTCCAGCCCACTGATGTGCCAGTACCATTGGTTCCCGCTGTTTGTGTGGTCAAGACAGAGAGAGAGAGAGAGAGAGAGGGAGGGAAGGACTAGTACATTCCAGGGTTTCCACTATACATTTTGCAGTGGAGGCCCGGCTGTATGGTGAAATATTGGTCCAGATAACCTCACTTCAATGTTAGCGATCTCAGTGGGCATTCATTTATTTGAATGTTGGGCAAAGTCTAACGTTTAATGTAATAACTGGGCAAAATCACTTTGCTATATTCACACGTAATCTCTGCGTTGTACATTCACACATAAGGCCGTGTCCACACTTTAGCATTAGTTCATCTGCAAAACACTTGCTTGTTGCCAGACTTTGCACATTACCCGTCATTGAAGTAAATTAGAGCCCAATGAATCATATTACCGATAACATTACTGCAGTAAACGTCAGTAAAATAATTGCCACCAATGTTTATATAAACTATGGATTAAAATATTCCTGATTGCATTTTCAGTTGAGTTTGTTAAAATATTTTTCAAAGAAAAGTAAGATGACTTATGATGAAGACGGTTGTCAGGTAAGATTACTTTAGATAGGGAGGGGCTCAAGGGTCATAACAAAAACTACCTTCTAGTTCTTCTACTATGTGTAACGTTACTGGCGGCAACTACAATAGTTTAATGTTCTTAAAGGTTGCATGATCAAATATTTGTGATGTGAGAGACTTATTTAATGTAACACATTCTAACTCATAATTAGACAGGTAGGACAAGCAGATAGGGAAAAGAGAGCAGAGTGGACAGGCTATCAGGCTGGGACCCTAAATGAGCAGATATTCCAAGGTTTCCCCCACACTACCACACTGATCATGGTGAGTATTCAGCTGTACACCGTATCATGCAATTCAGTGTATTTCGTCTCTACAGGAATGTTCTGCCATTGATGTCGGCAACATAAAAAGGCACCAAAGAAGGAGTGGCCAAGCCATTCATTGAAACAGGCTGCCAACTCTATAGAGTTGACTATTTAGACAAAGACACAGCGACGGAGCACCACAAACCAAGTGTGGGAAATGCTCCATGATGCCTAGAGTTAGGAGGTTCCAGGATCTAGGCATCATGGGAGCATTGCAGGTGCTGGGACCCCAAGCAGCCAAGGAGGATGACACTGTCAATATGAAAATCTCAAAACCCTGTCCACAAAATAGCAGCCTGAAAATGATGCACTGCAAGAATGGCCATCCTACAAACAACTTTGCTGTCACAATGAATATGGGAGTACTTCAGTAAGATATTTGAAGAACCCAGATTTAGTTTAGTTTCAGGATATTAACCAGCTCACCATAATGGGGAAACTGGCTTCCCAGTATGATGAATGGGGACAGCTCTACCCATCCATTGCTCTCACAGTAGATGGGCACTGTGAGAGAGACTTGACTCAAATATGAATAGGTCAATACATATAATTAATAGAAATATCTGCAATCAGAGATTGTTTGTTTTCTCTGAATCTCACACACCCTACTCATTTTATTGTTTCTGTTGGTATGTGGAGACAGACCTGAAAAACAGGCTGCAGGGGGACCATCTGGCATCATGCAAGCCACTGAGCATCAATGGGACACTTGTGGGCGAGTGTCCATATGACAGAGCCTTACAGCTATTTTTTAAAAGCCAAGAAGGGGGTGTTTGTATTTGTTATAATTGCCTGCCCCCAGTGCAAAATAAAAAACAACAGAGAGAAAACTCACCCATTTTGACATGTATAATCATATACTGTCAAAAACTGTGATGAACTGTCATATTCTGTAATGAACCATAATTTTCCTTCAAATAACATCATATACCACACACCCCAGTGAAATGTCAGGAAGGTATGACTGTAAGAAAGTGTCCAAGCCTAGAGTGTATGATCAGGATGGTACCACCTCAACCTCATTTTGAGCCAGGAACAACCCTGCATACATGTTGCCTCTCAGAACCTCTCATTTTTTAAATTTGATGTTCAAATCATATAGGGTTGTGCAAATTGCAATCCACATTCATGACACATATCTGACCAAAATCGGTGGAAATCGGCCTCATGGTATACAAGGGTGAACCTCCACCTATCCTCAAACTGATGACTAAAGATATCTGAACGGGTCTTAAGGAGGGAAGCTGTTTTGGTAGACTCCCCTCTCTTCTTGCCTCCAGCCTGCTCCTCTCACTCAGGTTACCCTTGACATTTCAGGGGAGGTTGTGAAGTTTTTCATGGACTCCAGGGAAAGAGCCACACGTAAGACAGGGAGGGCTCCTCCAAGGTGAGGGATGTGATGTGTTTGCCAGAAGTGAAGGACTTTAAACTAGAAAACAGAGATGCTGACATGCATAAGAAGGAGCCTCAGCAAAGTAAATAAAGCATCTAACTAACTTAGTAGTTTCTTGTTTTATCAGCAGCACTACAGTGACACTGTATGTATACCACCATTGTGCTTTACTGCGTTTGGTTATTGTGGTAAAACTGTAGCTGCTGCAGTAGTTTGACCTCAGAGATCATTCAAGTTTGGTTGAGACTGAAGTTATCTGCAGATCTGGATGAAATGATGGATCTGTTTTCTTTTTCAGCTTTTAGTCTTCAACTATTTTGGCGGTCTGTAATTCCTCTACTGGATATTTGGTGCGTTTGAATCTAGCTGTAGTCCAATTGAGATCTTAATCTTGGAAAGAGCAAATTCTCATTTTCTCTTAGTTCTGCAATCCACCACCAGCGTTTGGAAGTCATTGTTCAGCTGTTAGAGAGTGAAAGCACACCACTTTTTATTGCTGAATCCTATAATAAACCTTAATGGTGTCAAACCAAGGTTGAGGCAGCAGTTCAGTGTTATGCGTCACACAGCCAGTAGATTGGTCACTGTCGTCGGCTCTGAGCAGTCAATTTGGACCCAACTTGCTGTTTCTCAAAACTCCCAAATAAAAACAAACTTTAATACATGCAATTAAAGTTTACAAGTGTGTCCAGATCCTGTACAGCCAACTCACAAGGAAAAGATTGTTCTGTTTATTTTGTGAATGTAGAATATGTATTGATGTTTGGTCTCTGGGCCACGAGCCTCGGTATTCCCCACAAAGAAGCACCACACTCAAGCAGTGGGGAGTGCCGACAGTAACTTCAGTGGAACATAGGCTACAATTTCCTGCTATGTCTTTGGTCTCTCACGATAGTACATTCAATATTGTTACAGGGCTCGACAGTACAAGCTTTCAGGTTACCATTGGCAACCATTTGGGAAATAAATAACAAATTCTTGGACTTTGGTTGCCATCTTGGCAACTTACTTTAAACATATGGATGGCAAACAGCAAAACATGCACCCTGAAATAAACAGTCTTAATATTTGTTGCATTAGTGATATTTAATATTAAATAATGCTGTTACAGTCAGAAGCAGAACCAGGCAGCTGCACATACGTGTTTACTTGCGTGTGCACAGGCATCTGTTTTAGAGACAATAGCGAAGCAAATTAAGTTGTTAGACTGTGGGGTAAAAAGTTTGACTTATCCATCACAAACAAAACAAAAACAAAATGTACAAATGCAAACAGTGAGTGCACGAAAAAAATTGCAAATTGATTCGATTGACAAAGAACCACATGAACCTAAATGAAAAACAAAAAGGATCTTGGGAGGCAAAGTATCCTGGCATCTTTGAGCTGGATGTAAAATTATGTTGCAAATAATGCACAACAACTGATTTAGAGCAGCATACTATTTTAGTTAGATAAAATTCACTAAAACGCTTTACTTTACATGTCAGCATTCCCCCACATGCACATTGATCCACTGATGGATGTTTTTTCCTAAATGGTTTTGTTGCCTAAACATAACTGTGAGAGTTTCAGGGTAACAATGTGTCATTGAGTGGCACAAGAAAAGCCGCTTTACGTTAACCCCGTTGCGTGTTAATTACACCCAAAATGCCTAAAATGCATAACAGTTGTCAAGAACCAGCTCTAAGTCAAGACAAAAGCTGGGAGACACAGAGAGATCAATTAATTAACAAAATAATTTATTGTGCAAAATAAACAACTACGTACAAAAGTAGAATAAAGTACGTAGATTAGTAAGATAAGTGGTGTCTATATGAGTGTGTGTACATGTGTGCAGTGTATCCCCTCTGAACCATAGTATCCTAACCAAACAAAACCCCTGCTTGCTGATTACCAGCCATCTTATATCGGGAGGAGGAACCCTGAGATAGAATCAACTCAGGTGTGGCATTTTCTCCTGACACGCCTCCTCAATCACCTGCACAGAAATGACCAGAACAACACAAACTGGGCAGGGTCATCACACAATGACATGGAAATATTCCGGCTGGGAATTTGGGCTGTTTCTGTGACTTAAACCAAAATGGAGTAAATTCTCTTTATTGACTGGTGAGGTCTGCTAATATTCCAAGGTTCAGAGAGGGGGGATCTGATCTACACTGCAGGTTTCACTTCGGCTTAGCCAACAACCGAGTAGAGGGAGCTTTGTTCCCTTCTTGCCTCGACAGCAGACCGACTGGGTGAAGTGGTCAACAAGAACACAGGAGAAAATTGGATTCTAACACAGACATTCAATTGGTTTAAATCACTTAGGATTACATTGCCAATAGTAGCAAAGGTAACAGCAAATGAACTGCAACCACCAACACGATGGAAGTACATGATGTTTTACAGTTTGAGAATGTATTTTAATCATTTCTTTTGTTGCCAGTTTGTCAAGCGTAGAATGAAACACTGCCTTGAGAAGCTGTTATCCCACCAAAAACAAGTTAATAACTTTGATTTGTAAGTGTTTTAATGACTTTTCCATCCTGCCATGAGTACAATTCTGGAGGAAACAATGAATACCCAGAACATTTTTTTGAAGGTTTATGGCAGATATTATACAGAATTTGGACACAGATTATAAGATTTGGCAGCTTCAATCTCAAACTATCAACTGTATCGGCTTTCAAACGCCATGGGTTGAATAACTCAGCCTGGCCTGGATATATAACTTTCCTGGTACTCTTTTTTTCTATTTAGTTTCATTATCACAGTTTGGGAAGTTGGAAAAAGAGTAGAGTGAGCACATAAATTCTATTGGCTGGTAGCAGAAAGGCCTTGCTGACTTAGTCTTGCCACTATTTCACTTCCATTTATAGTGTTGCAGCACATCCTGCCATTGTGTGCCAGGAAAACCCAGGCCCTGTTGGCTGCTCTCTAATGTCCTGCCTCTCTTATCCAGCCTGAAACTCCACACAGACGTAGAAAATCTGCACACATACAGACCAAAACAACCACACACTGAACTCTCTTGGTAGTGTGCCTCTCACCACTAACCAGATTAGGGAAGAGAGCGCTTGCTTGTGCAGAGCCAACACAGTGCTTTCTCAAGTTGATAAAAACTGATGTTGAACTACTCAATATCAACCCAGCGGCCAGAGGTTCTCGACCAGGAAGGGTTCAGGATCCCCGAAGGTACTTGAGCCTTTAATTTGGGATTGGAAAGATATTCCAATTGGGAAAACTCCTGGCTATGGATATCACAAACAGGCAGCAGTGTCGGACACACTATGGAGGAAGCATTTCATCGCTGCACCTCATCGATCTGCACACGGTGTGCAGAATTACAGATTTAGACTCCAGGCTTCACTCCTTTTTTCTGCTTCATTCACATCTCATTCGTCTGAACGAATGGCAACACAGACTCCTTTTGTCTTTGAAGCCAAGGTCCTGGAGTTGGGAAAAGCATCAGGCCACTGTAAATCATCTTGAGGGCCGAGTGTCAGCCAAAGTATCCTCAATTACTTGACCACATCTCTGCGGATCACAGCCGTGGTCGACCTCTAACCATACATGTCTTTTAACATCTCTAAGTGGAAGGCTGGGCCTCTTAGCTTGAACGTGTGTTTTTAGAGATGATCTAATTACTTTCTCAGACAGCTGATACAGACTGCAGAGTGATGAGCCACAGCGGCTGAGATGACCATGATGGGAGTTTGTTGGTGTTGCTTGACAATTAACTCCTAATCTAAGAGGCAAGAAAAGTCCACAGCTAAAACCAACAGTCTATTAATTGATTTGCTGATTGACAGAAGAAGAAAAAAAATGTAGCAACTGTTTAGATAACTGATTATTCATTTTTTTTTTTTTTTTTTTTTTTAAGTAAAAAAAATGACAAACATTGTCTGGTCCAAGCTTCTCATTTGTGAGGATTTAATTGCTTTTTTGTCTTTTTGGATGGTGAAATGCATGTCTTTAGATTTGGAACTGCTGGTTGAACAATAAGAGCATGTCTCATTGGGCCTTATAAGATTGTGATAAACATGTTACACTATTTTCTGGAATTTCAAAGATCAAATGATTAATTGATTAATTTCATAGAGAATTGAAATTCATCAATGAGGTAAATAATCAGTTGCAGGTCTAGACAACAAAAATATGGTTTGGGCCCCAAAAGTTGCCCAAGCTAATTTCTCCAACAGCCGTTGGAGCATCTAAACATAACTTCAGTTCAAGCTGCACCTAACAAGTACCCCCCGCCCCCCCCCCCCAAGTTTTTTTAATCAGTCCATTCTTGCCCTAAATTTTGTTTATTGTCGAAAATTTGACTAATTTCTTTACTTCACGTGTTGATTTTGCAGCAGCTAGTCAGAGGCACGTTTCCATTGTCAGACAAACGTATAAACACTGTAAATACATGTGGACATGTCTAAGTCCATAAGTTTTTAAACGTCTTTCTATCGGAAACTACATGTAAACCTCTTTACAGCCTCTGTGGCCACTTCAGATATAGTTCAGGACACCAATGAGACTTGCTCACGCAGCAAAACATATTTACTAGGTATGACAGAAGCCACAGACTGCTGGAATGCTAAGTATGGACATCACTTTTGTTTCTCTCAATTCAAAACCTTCAGAATCCACCTCAACAAATGCAAAAGAAATGTATAAAGCAATATGTAAAATCAGTGTTTGACTAGAAGGTCTAGAAAATCCCCAAATGTTTAAGAGGTCAAGCAAAGCAAAGCACAGGAGGCTTTCAGTTATTCCAGTCGGCATGAAAATAGATATTTACAAAGTTGGTATTTTAATACCAATATTTTTATTTTGCATATCAATGTCCGTATAGAGTTGAGGGAACATAAGAATACACTTCTCTCCTCAGAACCCCAGCCGAACAAAGACGGATGCCAGCTATTATGTAAAATACAGTATGTGTGGGACGGCAGCACAACCACAATCTGACCATTCCCCTGGTAGGCATTACAGACCACAGAGGCACACATTACAGTCCTGTAATGAGAGTCAAACTGACATCTGGCCATTCTTCAAGGGATCAACCTCCAACGACTGCAATATCATCCTAAGATCAATAAACTTCATGGTTCGGAGGGATCATTTATAAAAATGATGTTTAGCAGTGATTAATAGCCAGAAGACCATCAGTACATTACTACACAGCATACTGTCAATGGGGCTGCAAAATGAAGCAACATTTCATTGAAATGCAACGTGGCCTAGTGCCATTTTCAAATTGCAGAAGGCACAGTATTGGTAAAGATGAACTGTGTGTCAAAATAGCAGTTTAAATCATGATATAGAGATGTCCTGGCCCATACACTATATTGCTCAGACAAACTATTGTTAGGCACAGATTCCAGCAAACAATAATAATAATCAAACAAAGAAAAAAATCACACTATAATCATTTCTAAAATATTTTTTTTCAGTGAAACACAATTGTGAAAACACAAACATGGTGAAAGCATCTCAAAGCAGGTCCCAACCAACACACATGAGGAAATGAGCTCAACCACATTGAGACAAAACACAGCACAGTTAAAACCAATGTTAATATTGGACTGTGGCAGGAGAGCAGACAATAGCAGCAAACAAGCCTTAAAGCACATTTCATGGAGACTAATTAAGCTTCAGCAGCCTCATTAGTACAGCCGAGCACACAAACACCAACTGAACAGAACTGACATCACAACATGTCTGTTCGCAAAAAAAAAATCCCTTACCTTGCTGGAGTGAAGCGATAGCAGTTGGAGATGAATTCCTGTTGTCCAGAGCTCTCAAAATGGCCGCCGGGAATCCATCTGTCTTCTGGGTGTGTTTGAGGCACCAGGTGACCCAACAAGAAGGCTGGGCACGGGCAGGTTTTAGTCCGCCCTACCCACCAGAAAGGTGCGTTTGATTCATGTTACAGTCTGCCATGTGTGGGTGGAGCTGCAAAATTAAGTTTTCTACCTGGCAGTCCAATGCTTTAAAAAAATAAAAAGACAGAACAAGAGTGCTCTGACATGAGGTTAATTGAACCATTTCCAGAATTTTTTTTTTTTTAATGAAGCAACAATACTTTTTTTGCCTATAAAACACACAGTAGGCTAAAAAATAAAAGCATGACTACAGAAATAAATAAGTGAGAGACATAATAACACAAACTACATATAGAGAATTCATAAGGACTTAGGGAAAGACTAACAGTGCTAAGAGAATCCAACTGCAATTTATTTTTTTAATCATTTTCTTTTATCATTTAGAAAATGAATACAATGACAAACTTGATGCTGTACAAGTCAAGTAAGGATTTTTGTCCAAAACAGAATCACATCTTCTAAGAAGACTGTTTGTATCCATAATGTTCAATTACATGGAAATAAGAAAGGAAGCACTGAAGCAACTTCCCTCAGTGTTTACAGAATCCAACCAGCCTGTTATCATTCTGGGTCATTTCATTTCCTAAGCCAAAAAGCCTCTTCCTCTACAGCCCTGTCCTACTCCGCCTCTGATTGGTTGGTTAGGTTTAGGCATGAGCAAAACCAATATTGAATGCAGCTGGACAGGTGTTTCATTTACTGCAAACAATGATGAAGGCAAATGTTCATTATAAGTTGCATCCCAAGTCCATTATTGGATTTTTCCTCGCTCCTTCATCATCACTTGAAGAGGAAGTCGTTGGTCGGCCATCTTGAATGCCGTCGCAAAACTCTTGTTTCACTAAGATATATGAGAGCAGCCTTCACAGCCGACACGCCTCCTCATTGGATATCAGTTATTGATTGGACGTTGAGGCTGATCAGACTTATCTGATACATACAGATAAGAAACATACAGTTTCATACCAGAGTCAATAGAGATAAATGATTCAAATCAAGTGAACCACTACAAGTTTTATATTTCAGTCACTTTGTGACTGTGTTAATTGCAGATCTGAACAACACAACAATATTAGAAAGATTTATCTTGTCATGATTTGTTATTTCCCCCATTAACTTTTATTATGGATTTAATTAAAGTCAGAGAGTGTTGAGTCTGTCTGTCAGCAAGAAACATGTTTTCCATCATTCATCATCATTTATATTGAGTGAGGCTGATCATCCCTCAGTTTCAGCTTTGATATGAATTTCATCATTTCCAATTACCCCAAGACATTTATACTCATAAATCATATCTAGTGTTCATCCAAAAGATACTATACTCATATTCTGGGTTTTTGTATATTAAATTCACAATCAGAATATCAATAAATATGGACGTAAATTCAGAATAAATAACAAACGCATCCCCTGTCCACATCATCCAACCCCCTCACTAACATGTCTGATGTTGATGAGTGTATTCTGTCACATGGTATTCAGTGCCCCAGTAGTCAATAAGAAAATACAACAAATCGAAACAAAAACGTAGTCAAATTCATGGGAGCTGCTGACCGCAGCATAGACACGTGCTGCAGTTGTCATGGGACGTATATTATTATTATTATATTATAATAAAGGTCATGCATGCGAAAGGAAATAATTTTTTGGAACAATGAAGACAACGGCTTCCAAACGCTCCATTCAGCTTCTTGTTCTGCAAAACTTGAAGCAGCAATGCTGACACCGGCTTGTACCGGCTCCAACTTTGATTACTTGAATGTCTTCATGTCTCTGATTAATTATTTTGTTTTTGCCAGCAGAAGTAGCTTTCCATACTTATAGCCAGAGAGGACTTTGGAGGACCAGTAAACCTATCACGGCCCATAATATATATGCCCTTGCTCAAGATGAAGCACAGGAATTTACTGCTATCTAATAACCTCGGAGCCACCTCCGTTTGCTAAGTCATAAAAACCTAAATGTAGACCATCCTGACCGTGGGACAGATGGGAATTCAGGCCCGTGTCGTCTCTGCATCCATCTGATCAGATAACGTGTTGCTGACACTATTCAACAAAGACTAGAACCATGTGAGTCCTTTGAACCAGCTCATAAAAATACCTGAACAGAATCCAAGATCGACTTGTTCAAGTGATGGGTACAAAAGAAAAGAAGCATTAATGGATCCCATAATTGTTGCTTTATGTCTAGGCGGCATGGCTTTCCGTCTCATTCAGAACTCTTCTGACAGTCCACACGCTGCTGCCAAATCTCAATAAATCTATTTTCCAAATGGCTCGGAAGGCTGTCTCTCCACCTCACCTCACCATCCCCGAAGACCATCTTTAAGTATGAGCGTGTATTTTATATCTCAAAGAGCTGAAATCAAATAGAGGAAGATGCATCGTCCAAAGAAAGCAGATTGTGAGGTTGGAATACAAACCAGGTGCAGAGTTTGGAGGGTCTTCACAAGACTCTCACCACTGAATTTAAGCGCCTGGAAATATTCAGGCAAAGCCTTCTTTGCTGACCTGCCGAACCCTCAGATGCTGCCTCTTACATTCTACTCTCAGAGCACTTATGAGCCTTCTTGACACACATTTTTGTACAGTAGTATATAATTATATCATTATGACTGCATAGCTGTGCATGTAAAATCGATCAGCGAACACATATGTTCAGCTGCTGTAAAAGAAACAATATGTGGCATCTTGTTTTAAGATGTTAATAAATGCTCATTATAGGATGGGGGCTGAAAATTACCTTCAGCTTTCCACACATGTACAGTGCATTTGCAGTTGTCACACCAATAGGCCAATGTGCAATTTTCAAAATGCCTCGTGTTTTGATTCATTAGTGTTTGGACTGTCTGGTCAGAAGTCAAACCTGCAAGCTAACTTCACCTCTTTTTAACCATTTCAACCAGTGAGTATTTGAATGGCTCAGTGGCATATCTATACCGTCAGCTGAGGTAACACATTTGTTACTTGCCCATGAACAAACCAGAGAACCCATGTACAACCATGTACTACCATGTACAACTGTCGAATATTCATGTAGAATTGAAATGATAAAGGTAAAAATAATAATAATAATTCTATAAAATATTACTGTAATATTTAGTCCTACAAAACTTCAAAGCACATTTAAACCACATATGCTACCAGTTTACTATACTATTGATGACATATATCTATATACAGTACCAGGCCAGCCTCACCAAATGGAGAGTGAATGACACAACAGTTCCATCTGTGAATTTTGGATTCAGAAAACTTAAATCTTAAATAACACATATATGGGTTCATTCTTTAATACGCCGGCTGGTCACCGTAGTTTTTTAATACACACAGTTACATTTTTGGACTGATGATCCAACTGTTTCATGCCGTTCTAAATGATGGAATTGGACATTGCTTCTCAGAAAAAAAGACTGATGTTGTCCCATGTTCCTCTCTGTAGACTTTAGTCAGTTTCTCTCCTACATGCAATGTTTCCTTTCTCTTTTCCTACTCTTACTCGGCCAATCAGATTATATGGCTCAGATTGTCAGCAACCATTTACCTGACTTTCCTGCTGACTATGTGTTTTGTAGTCTTTTACTGGTTACCATAATGGTTTCTAGTCCATGTTGCAACCTCTGAGGGGAATCCCCTCTATGACATCACCTCTCACAACATCACATTGTGACATCGCCTGACAGATGCAGAGGATGGATACAAGAAACAGCCCAAGAAACGGGACACAATCCATTTGTGGTCATCAGCACAATCCAGCACCACCCACAAACATCAATCAACAATGGTCTTCATCCAGCTGAGAGCACATTGGTGAATACCAGAGCAAGGTGAACCAGATGGAGGAACAAATTCAACAGAGGGACACCAAAATTCGAGGATGTCACAAACAAGAAAGGCAATTTCTCTCTATATGCTGGAGGAGACCACAAGCCAGCTGTTGAGCAAAGGAGCTCAACTCCAAAAGTTGACGAAAGACCCGGCCAAGACACAGAGCTGTGACACACTGCAGAGTGTCTCTAAGTACCAGAACAAGGTGAACCAGATGGAGGAACAGATTCTCCTGAAGGACACTGGAATCCGGGAACTCTGCAAGGACAAACAAGGTCTCTCTATAAAATTCAGACCACGCACTGGAGGGAAAGTTCACCAGAGACCTGGCTCAGAAACCACAGAGCTGGAAGACGCAGCAGATTTAACACCAGAGGAAGGTGAACCAGATGGCTGAGCAGATCCTCCAGAAGGACACTGAAGTCTGGGATCTCTTCAAGGACAAACAAGGTCTCTCTAAAAAAAAAAGAGACCATGAACCAGATGAACAGCAATGGAGCTGAACTCCTCTACAGTGAGGACACCTGGCAGGCTTAATACAATGCTTTGGATGAGAGGTTCAAGAAGGAACTGGCCAATAAAGAGCAGTGGGTGAAAAAATGAAAACAGGTAGACGATGAGAAGATAACTGGCTGAGAAACATAGCTGGGAGAGAGAAGTCAAACAGATGGAGGACAACAACAAGGACCTGGAGGAGCTCAAATTAAGCTCAAATGAAGTAGAGGAGAGACATCTTTCTTCCCAAGAAGAAGACCGATGACAGACAGACACAGCTGCAGAAAATGAAAAGCAAAATATATAACAATGACAAAGAAAGCTGAAATAAAAAAGAAAGCAAAAGAGGAGAAAGCGGAGAAAGATGAGGAGGAGAAGATGGAGAACAAGAAGGGGGTCTTTTGAGCTGGATGCACAAGAAGAAGTGTGACATCAATTGTAAGGTGGAGGAGAAACCTCTACCTCCCCCCTTCACCCTCCCTCCTGCATCTAGCCCCCCCCCCCAACACAATAAGGGGGCCACAGTGGCTTAGTGATTAGCCTGCAGCCTCACAGAGGCGCGTCCAACTGTCGGCTGTGTGGAGTTTGTATATTCTCCCTGTGTCTGTATGGGTTTTCTCTTGGTACTCAGATTCCCTCCCACACTACAAAAAGGCACTTTAGACTAATGGGAAACTTTAAACATAAGGGTTTCTCTTGGTGCCCTGGTTTCTCCTTCAATCCAAAGCAAAAACATTTTTTTTATTCAAATAAAATACATATAATATGTAATACTTATAATATGTATCCTTGGGTAAGACACTGAACCCCCCTGTGACTGTGTAAAAGTGACTGAATAGTGTGAAGTGCCTGTTGGACACCAGCAAATATGTAAAAATAATAATAATAAAAACATTTTAATAGTAGTAAGGACATCAAATAAACCATGAAATAAATGGTTTCTGAATATATACCATTTATGTTGTTACACTAAAGCTGATGAATATAATGATCTCCCTCAATCAATCATCTTCAGTCAGAAGGGTTTTCTCCTTGTGCACAGCACAAAGGTAGTCCTCTAAAAAGAAATGTAAGCAGAATGTTAACTCTATGTTAGTGATGTTTGTGATGTGTTGTCTTTTACTTTCTACATGTTTTACCTACTTTATGTGTACGAAGCCCAACCAGGATGTCTTTTTCTAAACCTAACTCGTTTTGATGCCTAAACCTACATTGTGGCTGATTCATGTGAAGACGTTTGGCGTAAAATGACAAGGGAAAAGCCTAAAATGGTTGATGATGACACCCATAATGTCCTTATTCTTTCTCTACACCTTTCCATTAGATCAGGTTGATCAGACGTTGGACTGCAGGTTTGTGAACAGCATGTAAAACTCTGATTACAGCGCTGCACTCCATCCTGATTTTGTTTACCCGACTCTCAAACTGTGGACGTATCCTCTGATCATAAGATTACTCCTGAAGTACAACTTTCTAAATACGGTTTGCTGAACTTTGGCGGATGAAAAGTATCCAGTTGCAGGACCTACCAGAGACATAGATAGTGTGTTTCCAACTGTAAAACCATGTATTATGGAGTCACGGAGGGAGAGGCAGGCAAGGGAGGTTTTTATTCTGGATGTCATTTTATAGATCTTTCCAAAAGCTTCCCCGCTCTAGGAGTTTAGAGGAGTGAGCTTTCCCAGCTGGAGATATAAAGGGCTCAATCCAGCAAGACCTGCAGTAATTGAGCTAAAGCTGTTGTGGCAAACTGTGTGGGCTCGGAGTCGACGCTCCGCAGAGGTGAGCGTATGGGCTGATAACCTGGGTGGTGCACCGACAGGGGGCTTGTTTAACACCAATTCCATCACTTATTGACTCTTCCCTCTTTGACGTATCACATGCAGGATAGCATTATCATCCCATGCATAAATAAGAGGCCGAAAGCGAAACCCCGAAGAGGCATCTGCTTACATTGGCAGTGAGTACGAGACCGAGCGGAGAGGTTCAGCCGCGGGTCAGCCATGATAGGAGCTTTTGAAAAAGCAGGCTGAACTTCAGCATCTGCCGAGACGGGAGACTCTTTCCCCCTTTATGCATGATTTCATGGTGGCTGATGAGAAGGGAGAGCGATGTTTGGTTTTCTTTGATTGATCAACATGGAGAGGTGGTCTGGATTCAGTGTCCTAGACGCAGACGTTGACCTCCTCACAAACTCTCTTCAGCCTCGGGAAGCAGACAAAGACAAACCTTTCTCTTATTTTTTTTTCATCAGATCTATGAGGTAAAAAAAAAATGTATTAAACTATTGTTCCTCTCATTTTTCTTCTCTTTCACTTCTTGAGGAAAACTATATTATATAAGAAAAAATATGAGGAAATTAGAATTTTAAATAAAGATAAAATTAGGGAACAATTGCAGTCAAATTAATTCAAAAATCGATTCTAAAAAAAGTAATAAAACATTTATAATGTCATTTTACTTTTTGTTTTTATTGTCCACATCAGCCATAAAAGGTCCTCAAGACAACTTACACCACCCAAAACAACTCGTTGCACTAATCCATAGGGACACTTATTGGAAATCAGTGTGCTTTCCCTCTGCAACTTGGATGGAGATTACAATTAAGTCATTTTTTTGGCATTTTAATGGCCGTATGACATCAGAACTGACCAAGGGAAACATTCAGACTTGAGAGAAGTTACGGTTTATTATTGTAACCTTCTGTGCCTCACACTGGCAATTATAAATCGGAATAAGATGAAACAGAGCACGTAATAAAAGCAAAACTAAAAGCCACAAGAGAACAAAAGATGTCTTAAAGTTAAATGGCAGGCCAGAGCTTTGGCCCGACGTGTTGAGAGTGTGTGGGAGAAGACAGGGGAGGATCACTGGGGGAGGATCACTGGGTGTTTAGCTTTTTTAACCCCGGGACGACAAAAAGGGAAAGTTTTCATGTGACCATCTTTAAACCTCATCATAATCACTTACTGGTCAGAGACGAAACCTTCATCAATAAGTTGAATTCCCAGACACACAGATACAAATACCGTCTGGCTAAATGTTGATTAAGACTTAACAGTCACGAGCAGCTGGGAGATATTGTTTCCATTTCTGTAGATTCTGGTTCGTCCGATCAAAAACAATGTTTCAGGAGACGCTGGGAAAGAACCGTGATCCAGCCTGATCCTTGTTTCTGTATTCAGACGAGTTCATAACCCAAACCAGACAGAGCAGACAGACTGCCCTTTATGAGCATCGTCACCGAGGATGCCTGGAAAACAAAAAAATCTTTCAGGCCGACGTGTGAAACTAATTTTGGCTGCAGCGTCTCCGTGCTTTCCCCTCGCTCTGTTCCTAATTTTAGCAAAAGCAATATCTATTCAGCTAATAGTATTGGCAGCTACAAGACAGAAACACATGGTTGTGGCTAAATAAATGCTAACGTTGATGACATCAGAGGTGAACTAAAAGACTTCAGTTTGAGATGATATGGATCAAAACGTTGCCGTGACGATATCGGGATCTTTTCTTTTTTTTTGTTCCCTAACAAAAACACATGTGGATTTTGCGCAAAAGGCAAATATTTATCAAGCAGTTTTAATTAGCGCAGCAATTTCACTATGAAATTAAGCATCTCCTTCATAACTCAAGCACGCTGTAATGCAGAAGCACTGTACTCAAGCAAAAAAAATCCACAAAATACGAACGAGAAATGATGTAAAAAATAGCAATGTGGAAGCAATTTATGCTAATTATGCATTTATTTATGGTCCAATAATTGGGTGCATTTGAATTGTTGATGATGTTTTTTCTGCTTATTTTTCTCCCCCTGTGTTCCCCCCATCGCTCCCTCTCTCGGGAAAGATCAAAGCGTGTGCACTTGAATGGATGTTAATGGCGCATGCTTGTCATCTTAGTCCTGAGTGGTCCAGATCTCCACAGCGAAAGAAAAACAGCCACTTCGGGGGTCTACGTGAACACAATTCGCACAATGTATGTGCTCCTTTGCACGACGGCACTCCAGAATTCTTGTCCTAACTATGATTTTCATAACCTTTGCCTCCCTTTGCCTTTTCACTGCGCCTGAGAGCTATCCATCAAAACTGCTGGCACACGCCGGAGAGGCACTCGAATTGAAAGTGAAGCTAATTCAAAAATAACGTGCATGATTCGGTAGCGCTGCCACGACATGATGGACTGTGTGATAAATGCTGGCACGGGGAACTCGTAGCTGAGAAATGACCTTTTTGTCCAAAACAACAGCGATCACATGCAACTCATCCTTCAAAACGTCCCACCGGTCGGCCCACCCACAGAAACGTTCCTCAATAAACAGGGAAGCAAATCATTTTTTTTTTCTTTTTTTGGGAGTTGCTTAGCGTTGGCCGCAGCCTGAGGCATTGCTTTTACAGTCCTCCTCCCTCCTGAATTTGAATGAGCCAAAATGGTGCAGCCCAGTCTGAGCGGAGGAAACAAGGTGCATTATGTAGGTGGGAGGTAACCGTGCCATTGAGAGACAATAAGCATGAAGCCCAGACCTTTGGAAACAGTGCGGAGGCTGCCGAGAGCGGCCCTGACAGAATGAAAAGATTAAGACTTGAGAAAAGATAGCAGGGCATGGGAAAATCCAAAGGGAATCGGGCGACTGAAGTAGCCAATGAGCAAAGGAGGGACAATGAGGCAATGAACGTTTTCTTTTTTCTCTCTTTTCTTTTTCTTGTGAAAATTAATGTGCTCCTATTCGATGCCAAGCGTGCACACATTCCTCCATAACTAAAAAGTGCCGTTACTTTGTATGTGACTTTTGTTTCCCCGCTGCGTATACACGCGAGGCTGTCAGGAGGCTGACAGACGGCCAAAGTAGCGAACCATTCAGCGACAAAATTCCACCAGGTGTTAGCAAACCGGGGGATGTGTTGTGGGGTTGCAGCTAAATGGCTGTCATGTGCCAATGAGAAGTCTATATTGTGCTCATGGTTTTAATGAGCCATCCTTTCAGATGCTGCTGTGTTGTCCTTCTGGAGGTCTGGATGCTTCCAGGCTGTAGTACAGTTGCTCCCAAAGGCTGGGTCGCCAACATGGATACAGTGATGGTCAGGATCCACAGGTAGGGCGCAGGAACTGTAAATAGGGCTGAATATCTTCTATAGTGTTTCATTCAATTTTTTTTTCTGATTAGTAAAATCATATTAGATTACTTATTTTTATTACATTTATTTCTCGACATACTATACTAAGACTTTTTCCATCATACTATACTATGCCTGTTTGACATACTATTACATTTTTTGTCATGGTGTCGTATTACTTTATATAATAAATGTTCGACCTGTCCAGGGTGAACCCTGCCTTCGCCCAATGACAGCTGGGATCAGCTCCAGCCCCCCCGCGACCCTGAATACAGGATAAGCGGTAGAAAATGGATGGATGGATAATAAATGTTCTACATGCTATTCTTTGACTTTTATCAGGGACATTTTTAATGAGATTATTTTTTAAAATGTGCAATATTTTAAAAACAGGATGAAGGATCATCTGGATGTACTTGTCATGACATCGAATGGAAATGTCTTTGATTGATGTAATTTACTGCTTTCTTTCAAGTGTGTTGTCTCTTTTTTATGATAATTAAAAAATGTTTTATGTTGTTTTAAATGTTTTCCTGCTGTTTTGTTATCAGTGTATTAATGTGGTGGAACTTTTTTACGCTGCCATCTTGGTCAGGAAACCCTTATGAAACAGGCTAAATAAAAATTAAATAACTAAAATAAATGAACATAAAATTGAACATGTATATCTGCAGTACACTTTCGGCCTGAATGTTTGCATTTTTATTATAATAGTATGGATAATTATAGTCTGCTTATGACTATGACTCTAATATGAAAGGCTTGTGTAACTAGTGAGAGGAAATGAACAGAAGAGATGAATTAATTTATTTATATAGTCGTGATTTATCAATGTTTTCAAAAAGGCTGGTTGACATGTTCAAGATGTGGCAGTAAAAATGGTCATGCACTTTCATTTACGCACAAAACTCGCTCTTCTCACGACTTCCACATAAGCCCTGTTGTGAATGGTTTGCCCTCAGAAAAAAAAAAAGGTTTCGCAAACACCAACGGGCACAGCTCCAAGCTTCCATATGCTGCCAACTCCAGATCCACCCAGCACAGCCAATTCTAAATGTAGGAAACAGATTATCCACGCTGGTGTTGTGGATTGTGACATTTAGCCGTTGCCATTTCCTCCAGGCATCATAGCTAATAACCTTCCAGGGTCAGAGCGTGGAAACCGGCATGCGGGACGCGACAGGGCGGTCAAGCGGAGCAGCTGTTTTTGTGTACAGTATGCGAGCTGTGTACTGTACGTGCATCCACCTGTGTGTGAGAGTTTACAGACGTGCTTCACACACATTCACACTCTAGCAGCGGCACGCAGGCAGCGACACTGGGGTTTCATAAACATCACAACAGGCCGGCTGCAGAGAAATATGAGGTAATTACAGAGCAGCTGTTTCTGTGTGTCCTAATATGCTGTCGCTGAGAGAAGACATCAGCGTTACATTAGTGTGGCTTGTTGTGCCTGGACTGTAAAATAACTGGAGAAAGACAAAGTGTGCTTGACAATTACAGAATGTGGAGCTCCGTCTGGACTTTTTTGTTTGTTTCTGTACCTCGAGTCTCAGTTTGCACCAGAAAATCATGGGAAAAGATACTTGATCTCACTTACACTTCAGGCTGGTTTCATAAACCAGAAAAGTTTAGATTCTAGATCTATTTCATCACATTTTATTTAAGGCGACCTATTTTGCTGCTTTTCTGGGGCATAGTTGTATTTCAGGTTACTACTAGAACAGGCTTTAATGCTAATACATGTAATGCTCTCCTCAGCCTCTCTCTGAAGCACTGAGCTCCTGCCCCTCCCTCCCAAAAAGCCCAGTCTTCTCTGATTGGTCAGCTGACCAACTCTGTTGTGATTGGTCAACCTTTTTGTTATGTTTATCACTAATGTCACACCTCTTACTATAACCGATAACAGTTGAACTACTCAGGGATAGTGATTCAAATGAATACTTGTTCTTCTTCCTTGAGAAGTCCATACAAAGACATTTCTGGTTGCACAGCAAAAAAACAGCATCTCAGCTCAGCTCGTAGACTTTAGGGCTGTACAACTCTGGAGACCTTTTACATGAACAAAAAATAGAACGACACACTAAAGGAAAGGGAAACAACAGAAAAGCATATATCCTCTTTGAAATGTGTCCAGCAATGCTCCTCACAATGTTTTTATTCTGTTTTAGCTTGAGACACTTTAAAGATGAGCTGAAACGACGTTTCCAGAATATCTAGCTTCCGTATCCTGATTTATTGAGAGTGAAACAGGAAAATGTTGGTATGCATTTGATTTGATGCTTGAAAAGATATCATGATATAAATAGTTGAAATTGGTTGGTACTGGCTGACGTAAATCTGCATCATATTTTGTTTTTCAGCAAGAATAACACATTGGAGTTGATTTTTTTTTCCGCCATATGTTGCTAAAAAAGCATTTTTCATTTCAGCTCGACTTTCCTACAAATTACAAAGCCTGAAGGGGGAAACTGTGCAGGGTTATACCAAAAACGGAGAGATTAGGTCTGCAAAGTTAATGTGATTTATTTTGTACAGCTGAATATTGTTCTAACTCACTTCCTAACCTCTGAGCTTCATAGTGCGACCTTGTTGCCACCAAGTTACAACACAATGTATCAACTGAGTGGAGACCAAGCACAAAAAATACAGCTTTACATGGTCTCCAGCCTTGTAGGTACAGCTGAAGCTGATGGGACTGTCATTATTTTCTAATTATGATATCATAAACCAAAGTAATAAGACCATTTTTGTTTCCGAAACCTTACTTTTGTTTTGTACACATGGTGCAGGCACGAATGATACTACCTGAGAAAATACATGAGATTGAAAGGTTCTGCAATTGTTCTGGTTCTCTTCTGATTGACTGGATTGGCCAGCACCACACTAAAATAAGCTTTCCTAGCTAGCTAGCATTTATGCTACAGAGTAAAGCAAACTATCAAGCATGCAATGAATCAACAAAGTGGGCTAACGCCAGCTAGCTCAATCAATCAATCAAACTTGCATGCTAAGTTACTAGTGATACGAGCAAGGGACACTAGCATTTTATATCCAATTTGAGTGTTCAAAATTGTGATTGATACTTTCAAATGGCTCTTAGAATATTCATAATTTACATTATTTAATAACAATGCTTAAATCTTAAGATTAAATTGTGCTCAATTTTGACTGTTTCTGTGGTGTTTTCTTACTTTTAGACTAGTTAAGTAGATTAAGTTTAAACTTCTGTCAAACATCAGGGAGATTAGTCGTTACCAACAAACCCACAATGCAATACGATGCAATGGTTCAAAACATTGAAGAGCTTTGCAAATGTTTTATTAGGTAGGAAATGCATTAATGTGTTTGTTCAACCTGAAGGACACACACGATGTGGTTAAGGGAGATCGTTGTTTGTTTACTGTGAAAACTCCACTGGGTACCTTTAACAAGGAGCTTGCTGCTGCTGCTGCTTGTTTCTGCACTCTAATCCTCTCAAGTTCAGTTCATCTTTATTGTCCCTGCGGGGAAATGTTCCTTGTTGCCAGATGCATAAAATCATGGAACACAAAAACAAGGCGCAATGCAAGACTCAAGAGCAATAAATCCCAGTGTTCATCATTGACAAACCTGCATTGAAGTAAATGGTCTTCTAATTACCTGCTAAAAAAAATCAAGCAAATAGTGAAGAAAGAGAAAATAATTCCCTGCAAAGTTAAACAGGTCTGAGGGAGGAAACAGATTAAATAAAGCCTGATGTGAAGTGAAATGCACATTCCTGTTTACAGCATGCAGGATGTGACAGTTGAATTGTTTTGATATGATCTAAATCTGAGTTGAGGTATCCCTGTTCTACATTGCTACATGTGCAAAAAAGAAAACAAACTTTTTTTTTCTTCTGCTGATGGTTTTCTGATTGTGGTTTGGCTCAAACGGCAACAACCTCCCTCAGTTCATCACAGATGTTTGTTTTGCTGAAGTAAGATCTTGGCAGCGTGAGCCAGCATTGTTTTCAGTTATCAGTCCTCTTCTGCCTAACTCAGCACAATAAAAGCAACGCTACTGTCCTCAACAGACACACACGGGTCCAAGATGAAGCTGCGGAAATCCACAGGAAATGTGCCGTACCCGAGGAAGAAATACACAACTCGTCTTTAATGTGAAGGAGCACAGTTAATCCTGGAGGGTCCTATGGTTCTATTTTTATCTTCTGTCATTAACAGTGACAGAAAAGTGTTCCGTTCTGGGCTACTGTAGAAACATGGTGGTGCAACCTGATGGACTGTGAAGAGGACCCACTCCCAAAGGACTCATTCTACGCTCACGAAAACAAGATTCTTAGTTTCCAATTATTATGAATTCATGAAAAGACATGTGAATATGCTTTTCTTTTTCTGCCAATAAATCCCCCAAAATGCTACACACTGTCCCTTTAACTGGTGACATTCAGATTATAGTAACTTTAGTAAAGGTTGCCTTTTTTTACAAGAACAACATGTTGTTTTTCAACAGCTGCTGTCACCATGAGCAACCAAGGATGCTTTCGGCTGAGAGTCACCAGTTAACAGGGTCACTCGTTAAACCGAAACACCAGTGGCGTCCCTTTTTAAAAAGTCAACCATCTGAGTCTATGTGGTGTTCTGTACATGACCACAGATAATGTACTTGTAAACATCTAGTATGCTCGTAAGTCTCGCTGGTGTAACGTTACACACTAGGTTTCTCCACAAAATGTTTGTATAAATGTGGCCACTAAATATTTGGCCACTTGGTAATGTCTTCTACTGACTCACTATTAGCACACAGATCTGGAAAATCAGTTTGTTTAGGTTGCATTCACAGCCTTCAGTGATTAATTCCCTTGCATAGCTTGACAATCCATCGCACACTTAACACGTCAGCGTTGTTTACCAAGTTTAAAAGCTTCTATTGCAATATTGAGGCACTTAATTCCATTTCCCTGAGTAACAACTGCTGAAAAAAATCAAAGTGCTGATGCAAGTTGCAGAAGTGCAATTAAATAATCTACTTCCTCAATCAAAAAACAATTTCATCTCATCATGATTACACTATCATGTAACCTCAAGCTTTATACATAATTGCTACGCTCTTGGTTTTCAAATGAAGTTTTATATGCTGCTGCAGCGTAGCGGTGGCTGGAGGGACGTAAACATTTAGATAGCCATCCGCCCACACCACGAATATTTGGCCACATGGAGACTTCTGTGTGTGGGTGCTACATTGGATTCTGGTCTTGGGGTTTTGGCCCTGCCTGTGTGATTTGCTTGTTGACCATCATGTATACTGTGTTTTGTGTAAGTAAGCCGTGAATGATTCGTACCAGACCCCTGTTGAAGACGGTTGGATGAAGTTCCAAAATGAATTTTAGTGTGATTAAAGAACTGCAGCCGCAGAATTTGAAGCCTTGATACGAGCTGAATCCAAATGTCCAGACTTGTGGACTGGGAACTCATGGGCGGTACATCCTTACTGCCTGTGTGTCATATCATTCAATATGGGACTTCAAACCCCAGTCCTGTGTGACCCTATTTGTACAGAACACTCCTTAACAGACAGTGAACAGATGCTAACATTGTCAATCTGGACAGACATGGGTGCTGCCGATGAAAATAAATTCTGTAAGTGAGAGATTTTGATTCTCAAATATAATGCTCGGGGCACAGAACATAGGGTAAAAGTGAAGATTCAAGAAACGTACACAGGAATGAGGGCTCAAATAAGAGTCCAATAGAGACTCATGAGGCTGTGGGTTTTGCTTATTGTCAAAACAATGTTTCACTTGGTCAAAAATAAATAAAAAAGTGATCAGAGCAAAAATAAAGGCTGTGAAACTAACGCCTTGGGAGTGTATACACACACACACACACACACACACACACACACACACACACACACACACACATATATATATATATATATATATATACAAAAATATAAATGCAACACTTTTGTTTTTGCTCCCATTTTTCATGAGATGGACTTAAAGATCTAAAATTCATTCCAGATACACAATATTACCATTTCTCTCAAACATTGTTCACAAATCTGTCTAAATGTGTGATAGTGAGCACTTCTGCTTTGCTGAGATAATCCATCCCACCTCACAGGTGTGCCACATCAAGATGCTGATCTGACATCATGATTAGTGCACAGGTGTGCCTTATACTGCCCACAATAAAAGGCCACTCTGAAATGTGCAGTTTTGTCTCACAGCAAAATGCCACAGATGCCACAAGCATTGAGGGAGCGTGCAATTGGCATGCTGACAGCAGGAATGTCAACCAGATCTGTTGCTCGTGCATTGAATGTTCATTTCTCCACCATAAGCCGTCTCCAAAGGCCTTTCAGAGAATATGGCAGTACATCCAACCGGCCTCACAACCGCAGACCATGGGTAACCACACCAGCCCAGGACCTCCACATCCAGCAGGTTCACCTCCAAGATCGTCTGAGACCAGCCACTCAGACCCGCTGCTGAAACAATTGGTTTGCATAACCAAACAATTTCTGCACAAACTGTCAGAAAACGTCTCAGGGAAGCTCAACTGCATGCTCGTCGTCCTCATCGGGGTCTTGACCTGACTCCAGCTCGTCGCTGTAACAGACTTGAGTGGGCAAATGCTCACATTCGATGGCGTCTGGCACGTTGGAGAGGTGTTCTCTTCACGGATGAATCTCGGTTTACATTGTTCAGGGCAGATGGCAGACAGCGTGTGTGGCGTCGTGTGGGTGAGCGCTTTGCTGATGTCAATGTTGTGGATCGAGTGGCCCATGGTGGTGGTGGGGTTATGGTATGGGCAGGCATCTGTTATGGACGAAGAACACAGGTGCATTTTATTGATGGCATTTTGAATGCACAGAGATACCGTGATGAGATCCTGAGGCCCATTGTTGTGCCATACATCCATGAACATCACCTCATGTTTCAGCAAGATAATGCACGGCCCCATGTTGCAAGGATCTGTACACAATTCTTGGAAGCTGAAAATGTCCCAGTTCTTGCATGGCCAGCATACTCACCGGACATGTCACCCATTGAGCATGTTTGGGATGTGCTTGACCGGCGTATACGACAGCGTGTACCAGTTCCCACTAATATCCAGCAACTTCGCACAGCCATTGAAGAGGAGTGGACCAACATTCCACAGGCCACAATTGACAATCTGATAAACTCTATGCGAAGAAGATGTGTTGCACTGCATGAGGCAAATGGTGGTCACACCAGATACTGACTGGTTCACATTTCAGGGTGGCCTTTTATTGTGGACAGTCTAAGGCACACCTGTGCACTAATCATGATGTCAGATCAGCATCTTGATGTGGCACACCTGTGAGGTGGGATGGATTATCTCAGCAAAGCAGAGGTGCTCACTATCACACATTTAGACTGATTTGTGAACAATGTTTGAGAGAAATGGTAATATTGTGTATCTGGAATGAATTTGAGATCTTTAAGTCCATCTCATGAAAAATGGGAGCAAAAACAAAAATGTTGCGTTTATATTTTTGTTGAGTGTATATGCTCCGCAGCAGGTGGGTTAACAGGTCAAGAAAGAGTCATCAGAGGAATTATAGTCAGCTGCTGAGGAATGTGTTCAAACAATGATAGGGTGGGTTAGACTAAGAGGGCTTATTTTAGCTGTTTTAGTTTGAAAATATTACACCAGATATATTTTAATCCCACATATAAAAACTTAGTTTGATTATCAAAAATAAACCTTTTGAGTTAAAAGCTTTTTTGGCTGAAAACAGGTTTGATGAGAGTGATGCGTTTTAAAATAAAAACAGAGAGCTGAAAAATGCTAAAATGTACCGTTTGATTTGAGTTAGTGCAGTCGGATGATTATGCTCTGTTGGTTCATCCCAACAAGAATCCCCCTTTCACAATATCAAACATATTGCATCTTCAAAGTTTTGTTGCAACAAACAAAATGATTCCATCAAAACTGAAAGTTGACTTTGGCTGGTACAAACCGCCTGCTGCAAAGAGAGTGTTGATCTTCAAACTCATCCCACAAGTCAATGTAAGCAACACCAACATCTGCTTTGTCAAAGCAAAAGAAAAACAGCGGGACCAACTGGGGGAATCTTCTCCATCCCGACGTAGCGGCAGCTCTGCTGGTTGCCAAACACACAGTGAGTTAACCAGCACTTAAGCCGGCAGCATCTCCCCCGAATTAGAAAACAAAACAAAAACTCAGAAATCGCTGAGGCAGCAGAATGTCACACATGGGATCAGAAACAGATGTGTTGCCTCTGCAGAGCCTAACGGAGCGACTGCCTGACAGCAAAGTGACACTCGAGTCAGGGGACCCATGATAACCATGTTGTCTGCTTAGGATCCATCGCACACTTCTAGAAACGTTCCCAAGCTGGTGGCAACCAGAACCTGCTTAGTCCAAGAGCCTCCATGCCGGAGTGCAGACCGCAGGGTTTTACATTGGGAGGCGAAAGGAGGCGCTTTTCCAAAGACGGGACAGCCATCGTCTTCCTCACACACACACACACACACACACACACACCACCCTCTTTCATTTTCCCAACAGTTCCGACTCGCTGAAGCTTTCATGTGTTGACAGACGTTGGTTGGCTGCAGTACACACGGCATTAAGGAACACTTATCGAGGACGAGCCTCGCAGCTTTGATGCAGATGTGCAAATGGAAAGATCGGGTGATAATTTGCGGAGCGTGTTAATGTTGTTCCGCTGGTGATTTGTCCATCAAGCTGCAGACACTTATGAAGAGGGTGCTAATGAGGGGAGACACGCTGAGCGGTGTGGTGGCAGCGGAGGACGCGGGTGTCTGGGGCGAATGTGTGAATACTGTGATCCCTGACGTCTAAAAAGCTCATGTTTGACCTTCATTAAAGGGCTGCTGTACAGCACAGGTCCAAGGCAATGGATGTAATTGGCTCTGATGATACTTGATGACATTTTTCTTATTGTAGAATACAGCTGCTTAAACCTATTCAATAACTGGGAAACACGTCCCCAATAAGGAAGATAAATACTTTGGTAATGCTGTTTCAGCTCGACTTTTAAGATCCTATCAGGATCAGGAATGTTCATTTTACCCTATATAGGCGAAATGTAACCTGATCTCCCAAAAATGATGTTCCCACACACCAAAACTGCATTGTGAATTACGTTACGAGGGGAATCATATTTTGTTGCTGTTATGTGGGATTTTAATCCAAACCATGATGTTTTTACTAAACTTAAAATCCTTTTGTTGCCGAAAACTATGTAGTGTTGTAGTATGTTTTGTTTTGTTCTGTTTTATGTTTAAAAACTGTTTCCCTGGAAACATAATTGAGAGTTTGCTTGTATGGGAGCATCATTGACGTAGTAGACAGAGTTGGTAAACTCACACTCATGCACAGGAAACAGTTGAATTAACAATGTCCCTGGTCAAATACACTAAATAATCTCAACTCAGGGTAACACAAAAGACAAGTTCTTGATGTAATGGGAATCATCACCCACATTTCCCCGACAAACTGCAAACTCAATCTGCTGATGAAGACAGTGAGATACGGTCGAAAGCACCAGAACAAGAGAGGTGTTGGACCTTGAGTTGAGATGGTTTTACTCAACTGCTGTTTCTAAGCAAAAATAACAAACATTCTCTGGTTTGAGCTTCTCTATAGTGATGATTTGTTCCTCTTTGAATCTCACTTGAAACTTTTGCAAAAAGAAAATAAATAAAATGAATAATGTAAATAGTTATTAGCTGAAACCCTAACTGGATCTACTACATCTTACACTGATTATACTAACAATGAACTATGGACCAACTGCAGCCAGTTTTAGTATCAAGGTTTAGCTGAAGTTCACTTCCAATGCTTGCTTCATAAATGAGCACATTCACAGTCAAATCAAAAGTCGCTCACCAGCAACAAATGAGAGTAAGAGTGTAACCCGTTCTCTGCTCCAAAGCATGAATGTGCTTTTAATTATGAGTCCTTTTTGAGGACACCAGGGCTCAGAATAATCAATCTTTATAAACAAGCTTTTGGGAGGATTTTTCGGGAGGAACTTGGAAGTCTTGCAGCTCAGTGCCACATCCTTTTCTAAATACTGGGGAAACTCTTAAGTCAACATGGAAATCATCTTAATGGGAATTATGTTTTGATGACATTTGTGGACTCAGAGGGAGGGAAAAAAAAGTCTGTGGGAGCGCCATGGGAACGGCAGCTCTTTCACACCTTCATTCAAGATGAACACGTTCAGTGTAGTCTGTAAAAGCCATTATGGCCGACTCGCTGGCACCGCACTTTTGGAAATCACCTTATTCCAATCTGATTTTTGAGATGTTATGAAGCGTACACGTGTCATTACACACACACATAGCTCACTGCTCGCTGAAAGAGCACCATTTCAGTCGACGGGAATAAAAACGTATTTTTCTGAGGGCCGTGCCCTATAATATAACATGTAATGTTCGCACTTAGCACAAATACTGCAATTAATCCTTAAACACATCATAAGCTCTTCTGCCATTCGGTGAAGTGCAGCGGCCATCTGGATAATATCCAAAAACAGCACTTGTGGGAAAAAACCCAGAAACACCCCCCTCCACCACCACCACCACCACCACCCTGCCCGCAAAAGAAAATCAGGAAGACAGATTCATGTCAGTCCTCATGAGTGTTTTACATCGTACCAAACTGTCGAACAATGTGGCCTTTGTGTATACAAGCCTCCCTAGCTTACCTATAGGGGGGAAGGGGGGAGGAAGGGGGGGGTTGAACTAGCCTCTGTCCGATATCTTTCAGACTCGGAGCAGGGGAGATGCTGTGAGGTTTATTTGAATCCATCTCCTATGTACTGGCCCCACCACCCGCCCACACTCATTATCATTGCGAGTGTTATTATTATCAGAGCATCAGCGTGGTACAGGCCTTCGGTCAACAGAGCTCTCTGCAGGATCGGGCCCCACTGCGAGCCCGGCGTCATGTACCCAGATTCGGGCTGTCACTCTACGCCGGGTCTACGGCTCCCTATGTTTTCTCTCTAGGCCTCTCTCTCCCCTCGATGACGGAGAAGATAAGCACGTTGCATACCGAATCACCCAAGTAAGAAAAAAAAAGGAGTTCTGCTCAATAAGCCAGATGTAAATAATTGTTGAAAGCAATATAGGGCCTCGCGTCGTGGAGTCCGCTTGGTGTTTTGCTTGGCCCTCTGCGAGGTGGCTCAGTTTCATTTGGGTCCTGAAATGCCTTTTTAAATGTTTTGTTCAGAGCCAGTATTATTTAAAGACTGCACAGAGTGAGTCTTGAATATAAACTACCTTAGCACCCAAATGATTTAGGAGGGGAGGTGACCATTTTTTAAAAACTGCCAACGCTTACATGCGTCTCAATCAGTTCCTTACCGCTTGTTGGAAAGAGCAAGTTCCTCAAGCAGCTTTTAAATAAATACTTTTTTTATTCTGTTATTGGCTTTTTACAGGTACAAAGCATACAGCATGTTATAGTTTTATCAAAAGTGGAAAATACTGATGTTACATATGTAACAAATGTAAAAAATAAGTCTTCAATCTTACTTTCCCCGAAAGTAAGGACATACATTTCAGCATATGAAAATATCCATAAAAACACAGCTTAAGTAATTTAAGTTAATAAACAGTACAAAAATGTAGAAACCATACATGTCAAAATAAAGGACAAGGACACCAACAACAAATGACTCCATGATTTCTCATGAATTAAAAAAAAAATGTACACAAGTTCATAGTGTTTTAGTCGGGGTCATGTTTATAGGATCCACACATCATCATTATCATCATTATCAACATCATCATCAAACACTTGGCTGGTCAGAAAATGCAAATCAGAAAAACAGAAGAGGAAAAGTCCCCCCCTCCCCCCATGCTGAAATCCTCAAATGTCTGTAAGGCAGGGGACTTTATAAATCCTCACTCTTGGAGCGTTTAGCCAGTCTTCTGTGAGAAAACACACCGGGGCAAAGACAGGGATCATAACATTACCAGGGTCCGCCATACCGTGCGAGCAAAACGGCGTACTAACCCGCCGTGTCCTGTCTCCTGCAGGTGCAGTCGGATCAAACACACATGCATGCTTTTAAGTTAATTAGAAATTGACCCCTAAAAAGACAAGGGAGCGGGAGTTTCCTTTCACTCCACAGAATTCTCTTCCTGTGAGTGTTCATGTTATCTGCCCTCTTATCTCTCAGCTGTGAATGTGACAGAAGTTATAGGAAAAGGAGAGGCAGTACTGGTAATAAAAACAGAAATGTTCGATCAAGATAACACCAATGAAGCTTTGCAGTCACTAAATTGAATTCTGACACGGATTTCTTTCTTTTTTTTTTTTTTTTGTGTCAATGGATACGTTGTAATGAGGCCTCAGAGAGATGAATGCACGGTTGTACAGTTGACTTTGGACCTAGAAGGACTGGTTAACGATTCCAAGGTGGCTAATGACAAAGTCTGTCATGTTTCAGGTGCCATTTTCTGCCTTACTGCATTGAAAGTCGTCTTATAATTTTGAATACTGTAAAAAAAAACATGTAGTCCACTTGTTCTCTTGAAATGTACAGTCATCCTTTTTTAGTTTGAATGGAGAACATCACCATATTCTACAACATCGTAATAAATAGTCTCATACATATTGCTCAGCTTCTCCTTCGTTTAGGATGGTCACCGAGCCATCCCCACTGTTCATTTCAATGTCTTTTGCTGCCGCGTTCTCCGGGAGCAAGGCTAAGTCCTTGAACACATCTACATAATGTCCAAAGCCGGGACCCCAGTTCAACAGATTGTCCCAGTTGAAGCCCCCGGCTTGCTGGCCCAGTTTGTGGGACAGGGTGTAGTGCTGCTCACTGGGGGGCATCTGGGGAATGCCGGGCCCTCCTTCTGCCCTCCGGCTCGAGTACCGCCTCTGCTTGAGCCTCCCGCCGTAGTCCTCGTCGTCAGCGTCTGACTCGTTGACTTGTGAGAGCTTGGGAACTCGGGAGCTGTAAGACACCGGCTTGTCCCGGTCATACTCCATCTCTGAACAGGTGAAGGAGTCATGTGAATCACTCTCTGAAGAGGACTCTGGGGCAGGGATGCCATCAGCGGGGTTGCGGACCCTCGACAGCGGCCTGCGGCAGTCCTCTTCTGAGCTGGAGCGCCCGTGGTCAGCGCTGCAGATGCTGGGGTTGCGTGGCCGTGGAGTGTTCAGCCGCTCCACTTCCTCGATGGACAGCCCCACAGGAGGCCCCGTCTCCAGGGGGATCTGCTCGATCGGCTGCTTGAGCCGGCTCCCGGGCCTGGAGGTGTGGCCATGGCTGGCCATTGTCTGGGGACTCTTGCTGCGCCTCCCCAGCCGGGTGGCGTAGTTGAACATGGGTGGTGGCTGGCACATGTCATTGTGCAGGTCCAGCGGGCTGCCCTCACGGCGAGCCAGGTTGAGTTCTCTGGTTGGAGTGTTTCGGTAAAAGGAGGAGGGCTTGTTGAACAGGGCTGGGGAGTGTCTGGAGAGAGGGTTCGGGGTGGGGCACGCCGAGTGGGAGTGGCTGAGCGGGGTGGACCTCAGTGCTTGGGTGTACTGAGGCTGGTAGGTGTAGCTCGTAGCTCCGAGGGGTAAGGGAGACTGTCTGGCGAAGCCCAGCGGGCTGTGTCTCTGGATGGAGAACTTGGGGGTGTGGCTGCGGAACTGCTTGTAGTGTTGGATGATGTCTGCATCTGAAGGGGCGATGCTGCTGGCATTGTCTATGTCATAGTGTTCAATATCTGCCTCTGGGCCGTTACAGGGGGCGCAGGGAGCACTTGGGACGGTGTCATTGTTGAGGGGAATGTCTGTTTCATCATAGATCAGATAAGGGTTCTCCCTCTCAATGATGTCCGGTTTGGGATTCCCTTCTGGTTGTTTCCGTACCGTCATGTCATCTCCGTATGGTGGGATGTTATCTGGGTCATCGAACGCTACGTTCTCGCTGCCCTTTTTCTTTTTCTTCTTCTTCTTCTCCTTGGGTTTCTTCTCCTTGGGTTCTTTTGGCACTTTAGTCCTGTTGCGACCCTTGCAGTGGTTGCACAGGATCAGGCTGAGCACCACCAAGGCAAGGACGGTGGCACAGCTGCCAACAATAGCAGGCACCGCCCAGATGGGCAGGACCATCGTCTCCGCCGTGGGGTTCGGGCTGCAGACAAACCCGCCATTGTTGGCCGACTTGCATACATTACCCTGAGGGCACTGGACGCCCAGACAGGCCACCAAGGTCTCGCAAGTCTTGCCCGTGTAGAACTCGGAGCAGACGCAGGTGAAGCCCGAGTGGAGGTCCGGCACACAGCTGCCATGGTTCTGACAGGGATTAGAGCCACAGTCGCCGGGCGGGACACACTGGTACGTGTACCACTGGTTGACACACATCAAGCCGTCCCAGCATGGGCTGCTCTCACACAGGTTGGGACCCCTGCAGCCGATCTTGACGGACGAACTGGTCTTAGTTAAGGTGACGAGGCTGTGATCTCCAGTATACGGCAGGTTCTCCCCGTTGTACTTCACATAGGCCAAGCAGCCGTCAAAACCTGCAAATGAATAAGAGAGACAGTTCAGACAACATACGTAGCTAAGGACAAGGACAGAACAGAGGTCTGGAGGGGAATCATTTCCGATTGCCACCAGACTCATACTCAAAATGTCTTTCGATGCTGGATCGCTTCCTTGTAAAAAACAGGAACTGGGAGCTAGAATCTGAGTTAAAGCAGTTGTGTTTAGATGGGTAATTGGTTCAAGGTTTGGACAAATAAAAACCTCATAATATATTGTGGGAAGCACAAATTTTTTTTTTAAATCAATGGCCAATTTGAAAGAAATTTCCAAAGAGGGAACATCGTCAGTCATTCCAGCTCAGAGACATTCATCTGGGTCAGATGAATGTCTCTGTGTTCAATCGTTTGCTTCGTGTGTAGTCTAACAGCACTGCCTTCCCGATGTAAATAGATTTTTATTGAATTCATCCCAGTGCAGATTAAACCCATTTGTGCCTTTTTCAAGTGTGCAGAATAGGACTGTTCACATACACATGGAGGTAAGAGTTGGTTAACGGGACGCCTGCCACAGATCTGCATGCTCACAATATGCTTGTTTTATTTATGCTCTGGTCCTTGTGTACACAAGGTCAACCAATATATCATGCACATTTTTACCATATTAGTGCAAAGTATTAGGTTTGTTATCCCTCCCTTAAAATTCTACAATTTACTGTGTTGCATTACCTCCCTCTGGAAACCCCCTCTTGCACCTTTTCCAAACTGTTCCGAGCTCATGCGAGAGGATATCTGATCTGTGATTTAAGTCTAAACGAAGATGAGAGTCCATGGAAATAAGATGAAAACACCCAAAGTCCTCAAAGGCAAGGCGTTCCAAGACAAAGTCAAATTAAATCAATATTAGTTAGTTTGTCCATAAATGATACTCCGATAAAGAACATTTATTTAACTAATGTAAATTCATAGCAGGTAAATCTCAGCACGAACAGGTTTCAGGGCCAGAGTCTTGTTGGACGGCCACCAAATATGGTCAGCAGTTTGAGCTGAAGACCATTAATTCATTTGGTGGGAGAAAAACAAGGTTAGTACTGGACTTTCAAGGACTCACAAGCCCACACACAAGTACACAATGCACATGTGCACACTCTTAAAGTATCTGAGAGGTTTCCATAATATGTGCTGCTGAATTAGTAAGTTACAGGAGTGAGTGGGCGAGTTTCTTGGTCAAACGCCAGTTTCAGCAGTTGTGTTTGACACAGCACGTAAATAGATGTGTACATTCACACACATACATGTAAATATAGTGTACATTCAACAATGATTTGACTGTCAATATCTAAACTACTTTATTTCCAATAGACTGGAAGATGGCATGTTATGGAAGCTTAATAGCCGAAAATATCAAAAATGTTTCCGCCTATAGTGTCTCACATTAAAGTACATGACCCACTTCCTCCGCATATAGCAGCTACCCTGACTTGAAACAACTTTGAGCACAAAATATATGATTTCCTACGAAAAGCTCTCTTATCAAATCTTTGTGTCAAGTAGTAGTTGGGGTTCAAGCAGCTTGCTCACTTGCATCTCAGCTGTGGTAAAGAGGGAGCCACTGCTGCTCAGGGATCAAACTGGCAAACACAAGTCAGATAATAAAGTTGTTCGCACTCAGTTACAAACAGCACGTCATGAATACACTGTCAAGCCTCACCTGCTGCAGTTTTCTGCTGAGCAGGTCCGGGTGGGATCCCTCCCAAGGAAAAGGTGACAACGCCAAGACCCCCAAAGTCCTGGGTGGCATGCTGGATGACCCTGGAGTGGCTGCTGTCTACCAGGAGCACCGTGGCTGAGCCGTTCTTGACCAGCCGGATGGTGTGCCACTGGCCGTCCGACAGCACTGCGTCTCCCACGGTCCGCTCCACCTTCCCCCCGACGCCGGCATCTGAGATGTAGTGGATGTTGCCATTCCTCAGCTGAGAGAAGAAAGAGAGAGTAATGTGAAGTGTTTCTATGTTATTACTCACAATAAACAGCATATGATATGAGATTAGTAGACGGGACTGGCTAAAGTGCTTGCTCAATCCCCGAAACCGCATACTGTTATAATTCTTAATTTCAAGCGTCTGATAGATAAAACTCTCTGAGAAGAGTCGCTTTTTCTAGGGTTGAAAATGCAGCTTTTCAGATTAACGCAGTGACTTATCATGTCAGCATCAATCATGAGCCATGAGAGGAAGTCTCCTCTCCGTCCCCGCTAAACTACCATCACACTGCTTCCACTATCTGACGTGGAGGTCAGAGATCGAAAGGCAAAAATGCAGCTCGGTGCTCGTAAATCTTCCTCCCGGCGGGACACGCAGCAATCAATCATGCTCTCTCGACTGTGCGTGTCGTTCAGCCAGAGACGACCAGAAGCTCGCTAATAACAAACTCAAGAGAAAACATGCTCATTCAAAACGCCCACTGGTGGAGCCGCCTTCCAGAACAGAGATGACAGAGTGCATCTTTAAAAGAAATTAATCAAGCTCACTTTGGCATGGACAACAAATTTGTGGCTTACACTGCGTATGGTAATCTCATATGTGCTCTCTCCACTTCGATGGAAAATAAATCCAGCTCTTCTCCTTTTTCAAAGACCCCCCCAAAAAATCAGCAATGATAAGTAGCTTCCGGAAGAATTGATTTAAAATGGGAAAAGCGGAAAGTCCCCCAAGCCAAAGAAAACGGAGTTCTCTAAACCTGGAAAAACAATCATGGACTTTATCTATAAAACATCTTTGAACAAGGTTTTATATATATATATATATATATATATATATATATATATATATATATACACACACATGTCAGTATATATAGTTCAGACATTCAACATAATGTACATATACAGTATGTATTCCCCTGCTGCTCTGCTTTCTTTAGGCTTCATGGTTACTTATAAAAGTTCTCCGGACTGATTAGGAAGCTGTTCGATGAGCATCAGAAGCAGTTTCAGAGCCGGAAAACACAAATCATAAAGAAGAGAAAGTCTGATGCTGAAGTGGTAAAGGGGTCGGGGTTGGTGGGGACAGAAGGGGTCTAAAAGGAAAATTGAAGAGGATGAATGAGCGCTAAGGCCTCTTTTGGCAGCTGCCCAGGGTCAGTCAGAGGGAGGGGGTGCTGAACAGGCCAAGAAGACAAAAAAAGAGGAGTTCGACTAAAGGGAGGTGGCTGAGAAAGAGTTTGCCTATAGTTGGAGAGAGTGTGTGGGGTGATGACCGGTGTTGTAAAGGGTGAATCAAAGTCAGGGGAACACTTATGTGTGTACACTTATGCGTGTTGTTCAAGTTTGTATACAAAATGTCGGGGACCTTTCGGTGTCGGCTGTCTGTGTACTGTTTGCACACACACAAACCAACACACACTTATGAGTGAAAATGCTTTTTGGTGATGCAACAAAATCATCTGGCAGCCATATTGCAGAACCTGAGCAATGGTTGGATGAACCCTCATATGTGTGTTGGCACTGACAAGAGACTAATTGTGATCATGAACTCATAATGACTTGCACATTCGTTAACGAGCCTTCTAAGTCTGCGAGTATGGCTCGTGGTTGAGGCTTTCATTAAAGGGACAGTTCACTCAAACTATCCTTAGCTGAAGGGTACTAACCTAAAGTACCGGTATTTCTGTTCAAAATACAAAGTCTATTGGATTACATTATGATGAATTTACCATGTGAGCCATTCTAGTGCTGTACAGTCTGTATAATGTTCATACAGACAGCAATATTCGCTTAGTTTAAAATTTATGGTACGCCTCTGAGCGCTGCCACATGTCAGTATACACTCCACTCTCACTTCCTCCCACTCACCTTAACAGTAGTGTAGTTGCTGCTCTCCTGCACGTGCAGCAGAGTGCCGGTTTTGCTGCGCGTCCTGAACTTCACCTCCAAGCTGCTGGGACCGACGGGGTTAGAGGTCGCGCCCTGCAGTGACTGCCTCAGAAGGACGTCGCGTTTAGGGCCCTGCTTCAGGGAGTAGTCCAGACGGCCGGTACCATCCAGGGACAGGGCGGTGTCTGCTGTCATGTCTGTGGGATTTAAGACACAGAACATCCTGAATCCCGTCTGACTTCTCAGAAATTGCACAGACGACTGTAAAAACGTGTATTTCCAGTCCGGAAATACTCTCAGGCCCAAATGATTTTCCTAATCCTACTGCCTAACCACTAATTGGTTCTTAAATTCTCACTAGTGGTCACAAATACCTTCCAATGAGTGAAAGATTAAGCCTGTGTGCCCTTGAGCAAGACACTGAACCCACATCTATACTCCTTTCAGACCTTCATCTAAGTACCTGCAATTTAAATGTAATCCCCAAATACTCCTGGTAAGTGCTTGATATAATATAATACAAAGTGTGGATTCATTATCCGTGTATTATCTGTGTAAACCTCAAGCTTTGCTTATATGCAATATGATTCTATTTTCTTAAGTTAAAAGATTAGAAATATTACTGCAGAAGCAATATCGGCTTCGTAATGTGTCCCACTTTGTTTCCTGTGCATGTGAATGACAAAATACAATTTATTTTTCAACTCACAATACAATAATATTACCCTGAACAAGTATAACATAGATAGCTCTTAAAATTGTTAATTAACACTAAACCAAACACATTTTTGTAGGAAGATCAGTCTAAAAGAACAGAACCTTTGTTCAGTCAATTTTCCCTTCAAAGTTGGATTTACATACACAGTCAAAATGAAAATATACAGGGTTCTTTTGTTTGGCTGTAAAAAAGTCCAGTGTTTCTTGTTTTTAATGATTTCCATTCAAACTATGTGTTGTGCTTTTGCCATTCTCCCTCTCCCTCCCAGAACATGCTCTTGAATAAACTGCACCAAAGAGCAACATTTTATGGTCATGGAGTTTGCGGCTGGATTTTAAAAGGGTAACTTTGGTATTTTAAAACCTGGACTCTAATTCCCATGTGTTTGTGTCTAATTAATGAAGCTGTTGTTCCTACATGGACTAATGACAACATTATCTGAAATCGGTCCAGTATTGAGGAGCATCTAACCTCTTTAGGAGCCACCATTGTGTCTCACACACACACACACACACACACACACACCTAAGCCATGGCTGTAGCGGCAAGTAGCTGTCAGCTAGTATGTGACTATTCACAAGGAGACTTCTCCTTGAGTGGGACACAATACCAAACAGACCAGATCGAGTGAAAGGTAAAAATAACATTTCTTAATCTGAGCATCTCAGTGGTGAAAACAAGCACTTTTAGTGGCGGTAACGTTACATTGATGCTACTCAGTTAGCCTTACAGACCGTTTTGCAGCAGCTGGTTACAACGTTATCCATAAATACTGGACCAGTTTTAAAAAATGATGTCCCCATTCGTCACTTAGACACAGAAAGATGGGGAAATTTAAAGTTACCCTTTAAGATGAGGCCCGGCCGGCATTGAAAATGTCATCTGTTTAGTTAATCAGCTAACAGTTTTGTACATCTGTGCATATATGCTGCATTAAATTCAACTTCTGTGAATGTGGAACGTGTGCAAATTTCTGAATAGAAAAGTGTCTTTAAAAACGTGGACGTATACATCTCGTCTTTGTTGGAGTATAAAGTGATTCACAAAAGAGGCACAAATCCGTATTTTTATAACGTCAGTAGTTCATGAAACAGCTCGGCGAGAAGTGTAAATTCACCAAGCCTTTAGCATTTTCTTCTATTTTAAAAGACACTGGATACAATTAGCTGACTTCGAAATCTGCTTACTTCATTCACTGTAGCCACAAGACCAAGATAAATGGTAGCCACTAAGTCCACCACTGGTATTAAGGCTCAAAATCTACTCATAAACCGTATTGCTTCCTTCTGGGAAGAGGATGTTCCTACTTGTGATTCCCCGTAGTCCCTGGCATCATGTTTACTTTCTCTTCCTGAAGATGAAACACATGACCGAGAGAGAGCACGCTCCATTTGTATTAAGAGCATGAGTGCTGTGATCCTGTTTCGTGCCATAAAGCAAACCAGCACAGAAAAATGATGTGCCGAGGTTCTCAGACAAGCAGTGATCTTGTTTGTTGCTGGCAGTTTTTTGTGGACCCCAAAGGTTTCCCAGTTATTTATGTAATAATAAAACACGTAAATGCTCAGAATGTAAAGCTGTGGCCCAAATTATAAAATAATACATGGAGTTTGATGACTCATGAGGGAGGAATCATAAATAATCATGATAGAATATTTCAAGCAAGTGCAGCCTCAGCACTAAAACTTCTATACTTACATTTCTCACAGAATTTGCCAGTGAAGCCATCCACGCACTGGCACTGCTGCCAAGACCAGTGGTCCAAGCAGGTGCCCCCATGTCTGCAGGGGCTGGTGGTGCAGGCTCCTTCCAGTCTCGGACATCTAAAGACACAACGACAAACACAACTTCAGTTTGACAAGTCAGCCGCGCAGTCGGCAGCCAGGGGGTCCGCCGAAAGAGAAAAAACAAAAAGGGGGGCAGATGAGCCGTGATTTCTCTCCCCGTGCTGCAACACAAAAAACCCATAAAGAACCCCAAGAGGATTAGCATATTAAAAGATCTGTTCTCGCCTCACTATTCACCAGCGGGACAGAAGGAGAAAAAAATTCACTGGAATTCTGCAATTGGTTTCCCCCCGTCAAAATTCTGCCATTTGTATTAAAAAAACATCTTTTTAAAAACTCTCGAGAGGGTTTGGGAGTGTGAACAGATGTCCCACAGCGAGAGTCAAGGAGGTTAGAGAAGACGGACAGATGGGAAGAAGAGGGAGATGATGGAGAGAGGGTGAAAGCAGGAGTAAATGGCGAGGGGGGGGCGGGGTTGGGGCACGCAGACCTGTCAAGGATGCCACGCGATGCCAGCGCCTGACTGGGCTCCAGCGGGCGGCCGTTGACGGCGAACTCCATGATGCAGCCGACAAAGTCGTGGGTGGCGACCTGACCGCGCCGATGAAGGACGGGTTCTATTGACCGGACGCCTCCAACCGAGAGCCGGTTGGGCTGCACATCCAGGATCCTGCACACGCACGGACAGATACACACAAAGACTTTAATGCACACACGCACACAACAGCACATATGAACAGAAAAAAATGCATATCTGCAAGCAAATATACACACACACACGCACACACATGCACACACACACTGCGGGTCAGCAAGTTTAACAACAACATCATCCCTTACAAAATAAACCTTCTGCAGACCTCTGTGGCCCTTCATCTGCCAAATCAATCGCTCTCTCTGTCGTTCTTTCTCTCGCACAAACGCACACGCACACACACACACACACACACACACACACACACACACACACACACACACACACGTACACTGTCAAACGTTCACCCCACACGGCCTGGCTCAGAGCTGTGTTAAGGCAAAGATCATCCAGTGGTTTGAGGAAGGTTTACATCATACATTACATATTTACAACAGATGACTTCATTTAGACTTTCAGTCATTTTGTGTTATTATTGCACAAAAACCCATGAGAATTGCATTTTTCTTGTCAAGTGACTTGTGACTCTTGACAGTGAAGTTGTGATACAACCATGAAAAAGGAAAAATAAAATATTTTCTCCATAGAGCTTCACCATATCCTGTAGTCTTTGCTCTATAACAGCTAAATGCAAATATGGGATAAATACTCAGATTATTAAAAATGGAAAGAAACAAGAGAGACATTGCATGCAAATTTAAGGCTTTTAATGTGGGTTTTTGAGGGTTCCATTTCATTTACGTTCTGGCTTCTACACATATTTCTTATCTCAGCATTGGCAACAGAACTAACATCTGTGACAGAGCCAAATTCAATAAACATATGGTGGCAATGAACTTATCTGATTGACAGACCTATTGTTAGACTACAGCCCAGTGTGGTTCTTCGTATGCCTAATCTATGGATTAAGATGAATCTGATAGTTTGCAAGAGGAAAAACCATTGTGCTTAAAAAAAATCCCTCTCTGGTTTAACTTGTCCAGCGGGGAAACATGCAACCAGTCACATGGTTTTGTGACAAGTTTGTTTCAAAAACCAGAAAAGGTTGGGAAAACCGTAAAGAGATTAAAATTGTTGTCAATTGAGAGTGTCAGTGTGCGGATAGTGTCTCTATTTCATCGCTTCAATTATTGTTAAGGAAAATTACGCTTGGAAAGAAGTCTGCTGATATGTTTGCACCAGGTGCAGAAAAAACTATTGGTTCTGTCATACTTTCGACTATTTTGCCAGACATGGGAAATGTAACTGTGCATTGACTTTTCCAAGCCTCGGACCTGAAACTGTCAACACTATTTTAATGTATACAGTTGGATCATAGACACAGAACATCTGTGTACTGTGCGTGTGTGATTTTCTTACCAGTCAGTGTGAACGGCCACATTGCTCACAGCACAGTAGCCTGGTTCCTGGTCATCACCACACAGGTCCACGGTCAGGGATGCAGCCTACATGGTGACAGGAACACAAACACACACACATGAATATCGTGTCGTGTGATGGTCTTTGAGACCACAGCTGTGAAGTCGCACTGCCTCCGTCAGTTATTGGTCTTTTGACACATTTCTGGTAGACTGTGGTTGACATAGCTCATTGCATTCACTCCCTCTTTATAATCAGCATCATGTGTGAATGAGTGCGTCACTTTTACTGGTTCAATACAAACATTGCCATGGTTAACTGTTCTCTTCCAGATGCTAACTTGAGTTTAGTTTGAAATCAAAGTCAGTGGGTGGAGCCAAATAAGCCGCTTGCCTAAAGCTGGAATACTCGAGGTGAGATAGTTTAAGAAATGTTTATCAAACAATCATAGAATCGTTTGATCTGAAGAAATTTGATTTAATTCCATAAAATAAAAAATGTTTCCGGTCCTTGTGCTTGACGTAATCTATGAGAGGTTCTTTATACTGAATTCAAGGCATATGTATTGCTTCTGCATGGCTCTCAATGTGGATGCAGCTAAGGCTGCTAACGCTGCTAACAATGGCATTAGTGCTGACACAGTGAACAATTATAAGGGAAGGGGAACTCAAGCTGAAGGACACTTGGACATACAGACAGTAGGAGACGGCACTGAACCGCCAACCTTGAATTAAAGGCTGCAGCCGTCCCACCAACCGGAGGACAGGCTCTTTGCTTCTGTGACGACGAAATGGTCCGTAATGTCCATTACTCCATTAAATAGTTGTTTGCTGCTATATTAATACTCTGAACCCCATATATGGAACTTTTAAAGCCTGTGAAAGATCTACTGAAGATGACGAGTCATTCATTGTGACAGTCACAGAATGTTTTACACCACACAGTGTTGACAGCATTTAAAACTAATCAAAAGCATCTTGTTTGCAACATGATTGTATTGTATGCACATCTTTAGGACTGAGATCATGAGACCGTGCAACACTAAATATATTCTTATGCAATGTAGCACAGGGTTCTGGTTTAACCCATTGAGGGTTACTTCAACCTCTACAATGATTTCTCCCACAGTATTTAAATTCTGTTGTTAGTGTGAGCTTTGTCCACCAAACGGCATGCAAGCCAATTCTTTTTCATCAATTCATCACAGTGGTTGATGGGAGAGTGGCATAAAAAATGCCATACATTACAGAAAAACATTTCCCATTTCCCGATAATGGGACTCAAGCTTTTGTCCAGATGTGGGTTATTCTCTGTGCTCTGAGAGGGAACGACCCTACTAGGAGGAAAAGAAATGGGCTGGTGAGGAAAATGTCCGGAAAAGTGTGTGAAAGTGTTGAAAAACCGGGGCAATCACGCTCCACCTCTCCTGGATCTTAAGTAAACACGGACCACACCGGCCCGGATCCCAGACACAAATCATCCTGGGGAGCACGACCCCACCACACACACACACACACACACACACACACACACACACTCGCTCACAGTACACTTGGACACATACACAGGACCATGTAAGAGAAACACACACATGCAGTGACAACATCGAGACAAGGATCAACAGGACTCATTTGTCTAAAACGCGTTCGTGACTCTCTGAAGCGCCGTAAAGAATGTCAGGACCACATGGGCGTTTTATTAATGTCTTTTCCTGTGATCAAAGGCACTACAGCCATGACTTGAAAACACTGTGCTCACTGTCAAGTGTCTCACACTGTGGTGGAGGAAATATGTATCTCAAGAAAGCCCCTCTGAAATTAAAACCGAATGTAACACAAAAAGACGAGGAGTGTTTTTGTTTTTTTGGGCTTGGCTGACGCTGAAGGAAAAGTAAAGAAAGTGCCACTGGAGTTCATTGTTTTCCCCATGACTAATATCATGGAGCGACCATAGCGTTGCTCTCTCTTGTGGTGCAGGCACTGATATGAGGTTTTCTGCTTGTTTCTAGGACAAATAATCAAGCTAATCAAAGGATTCATGATTAGCTGCTAGTGCTAATCAGCTACAGCGAGAACTAATCTGTCAAACTACATTTGCAAACCACATTCAATGATTTTGTTTCCTGATTTTAAATAAACTGGCTGAGCTCTTGGCTTGGAAGTTCCAAGCTGTGATCTTTTCCAGACAGTCAGTTACGGTCACATGATCACACTAATGATCATTTATTATTTTCCTACTCTCTGCTGTGGTATCCCGCCATGCAGATAGTTTTTAATTTCATATTGAGACGTATCAAAGACACTGGAGGCGAAAGGAATTAACATGAGTTATGTGGAAGCATTAAATATAACATCCCGGCTGTGTAGCTGTAGCTTTGACATGTTTCATGGGGAACTATTGGGCACCAAATGTGAAAAATAGTGAGGAAACCGTGAATTTTCCCTTTAACTACCAACTTCCTCCGTACACTACTTGTAAATGTAAGCCAATGTTACAGCTAATGCTAAAGCTAACCTAGAACTTTTCGAAGCTATAGGGTTAAAGAGTTTGGGACCAAAAAAACTTCTCCCATAGGCTTATATTGGGTATGAGACGTATGTAACTCAGAAAATGTATTATTTTCAAGTACATTAACATCCTGGCACACTTGGAAAAGCCCTTATATAAATTATGAAGTGAGCTTGTGTTGTGAAGCTCTGTGCTTAAACAAAACGGGCGTCATTTATTGTATTTGACAATAAAACGGATTTGGACTATGATTCTAATTATGACTGTAACAGTATCTGTGAACTCTCTGGTCCCTCTGATTACTTGGAGACTTTCTTTATGAAGCAGTGCATGACCGTCTCCGCGGTTTCTGTCTGCTTTTGACATCGGCTCAGAATTCAGGAGGCGGGAAGAACTGAGAACAGACTCTGCGAGCCTGACCAACGAAATGACCCACAGCACCTTTTGCAAACATAGTGATCAGGTTCACTTTACACCGCCTGAGGGAGTTGGCACTTGAGGCATGACGCGCACACACCTACACACACACACATACAGACACACACACACTTCAGACTCATTCTTCAAGAGCCATTACATGACCACCTCTGCATAATATTCACAGGGCACCATATGCGTACAGAATCACAGGTCTCAATGTGTGCTGTATTCCTTTCCATCCCGTCACTCTGCACCATCTCAAAACTGACAATTTAACGATTTTACCAGCTTCCTATGAAAGTCTCGGTGCACGGTGGGAAATGACAGATTTGAAGTCCAGCAGGAGAGCTACATTATAGAAGCTTTGACAGGGCCTGGTTGGATTTTTTCCCCCTCTTTCCTTGCCACTGCCTTGCTGGCAGGGAGAAGCGTCTCACTCAGAGCACAGGAGACAGAGTTTCAATCTTCAGGGCCATTTTGGATCCTTGTATTGTAAATCACAACGAGCAATAAAATATAATTACAAAGCATGAAAACCATAAGCTGAGCTACCCGTGGTTTAGGGGGAGTTTAATTATCATCTGATGGTGCAAAAAAGAATATAAGGGCACTTTTGAATGCAGGTTCCAGCTCTAAATGCCCGGGACATAAATGCTATTGATAGAGCAGCAAACGTTGTTAGTCCATAGCATGTGACAATTCTCAAAATGTCCTGAATGTTTTTTTTTTTTTACAAAACCCATATGAACTATTAAGGCACATGAAAAGTCTTTCAAGAATGCATGAAGAAAAATGCAAATTTCTACCATAAAATTAGACGTTCTTACCATCCCGGCTCTCCTGGCGATGACTGTGTGGAACTGCCCATCTGAAACTTTTATCATGGTCATCAGTTTATAAGTTCCACTTCCCAAGTTGAAGGAGAAACGCATCCGTCCCTCGAAGACCTCCAGAGCCAGGAACTCCGCCTTGTCTCCGGTCTGGTTGTCGTGGTTGTACATAAGCAGCGCGTTGCTCTTCAGGGTAGCAAATTTTATATAGATGTAGTTATTGTTGGGATCCAGAGACGGAAACTCCATGTAGGAGAGTTCCTCAAAGCCATAGCTGTTAAGTTCACAGTGTTTGCCGAAAACCCCTGAGGACAAAAACAGACCGAAAGAGTAATAAGAGAGGAAGCCAATGAATGATTCACGGTTCTACTGTGATAAAAATATATACAGATAAAAGAAAGACTTTATCCTCAAGTTCTGTATAAGTCATAACAAAGCCGATCTATCAGGTCATAATCTTGCAACTTGACAAATGGAGACACAAAATGAAATGACAGTGTCCACATTTAAAATCATGGATTAATAATAGCATAACTTTCTTCTCTTTAGGGAGATTAACGTCTGGAACATCTTGCTTTGCAATTCACCAGGCCCCGCTCACACCCTTGAAAGTTTCCTACTATTACTTACCAAATGGACAATGACAGTAATATCCATCCACCCGATTCTGACAGGACCCGCCATTAAAACAAGGGTTACACTCACAGTGATTGATGATGGAATCACACGTTTTGCCTGGGTTCACAGAACAACACAAATTAAAATGGATGGGGTGGCAGACAACACAGGAAAACCCCAAGGGGAACACAGTTCACTTCCCCCATAGGCCAAGTCATGCAGGCCTTTCATCACCCCACAGCTGAGAAATGCACTGCAAAGAAAAAAAGATATCTGGGCTCGCAAATCATTTGAAGTTTTAGCATGTTAAAATCTGATTTTGGTTGATGGGACCATCAAATTTACAACAGGAAGATGTAATTTCATCTGTTTTAGTATTTAGTGTTTGAGTTTCACTTATTCTAAAAATGTTCTTGACACAAGTGATGCTATTGTGGAATAGAAATCGCTTGTCCAAGATGACATCATTTGATCCAAAACATCTTGAAACTTTCATAGGGGAAAAAAAAGAAGAAATGATCTCACTCAATTGGCTGATTCTTCTCACTAAGAATAATCAGATCAGAATTTGCTGCAAGATCAAATAACGTTTGGATAAGACTGTTTTCTTTTCTTTTTTTCTTTTTTTTTGCAGTGCAGAAACAGTTGCAATGTACATGTTAACATCATGATGAGGAATGTGACACTGATAATAAAAATACTGGAGTGGGGAAGACAATAAATGATACAAGCATGTCACAATACAAAAAGACTGAAAATGAACTTCTGCAAATACATTTTCGGCTGTAAATCCTCAGACAAGTTTCTTAATGGAGATTGATTCTGCTGCCACGAAACAGGCGGGGAAAACAGGAAGTTGAGAGTTCATAGTGGGGGTATGCAAACTACTGTAAGTCAATAGGTGCATTTCTTCATGAGGGTAATTTATCTTGATGAAACCTAAAAGGTTTGTGGTCATTTTCTATCGTCATAATAAAAAGGGACAGTAATGACTTGACTTGAGGCAAATCGCCTGCCACGGCCCGCTTTGAAAATGTCTTTCAGATGCTGCAGTCAGCGGCTGGACAACATGCAGCATTCAAATGACTGTAAGTAGTGACTGACTTCTAAGTAGTTCCACTTAAAATCCACTCCCCTTTTATCAAGGGTAACAATGCAGTGTATTCATTACATTTCCAAATTAAAAGGCCTGATTGTATCTGTTATAAAGCTGTTCATTTGTCATACAACTCAAAACGGAGCCAAATGAGAACTCCTTGATTAAGAAATCCTTCTGTGTACAGTTGGATCAGAAATGTATCTGTGTGTGGTCAGCGCTGCATGCACATGAAGGAGCACGTTGAAATGCGATACTGGGGAAATGTGTATGGAGTCTACACTCAAGTCCTGACTGGGGTCAGCTTCGTATCATCCTTTTTATTAAAGTAAACATGGCGGGCTGATATGCATCACAGCTGATACCCCCCACTAGTAATCTGAAAAACAAACCAGGCAGCCATGCTTGCATGCTATGGCTACAACACCTCTTGGAAACATTCAGAAGCAAATATTTTCCTTGGACCCAAAGCTGTATGCATGAGTATATCATTGTGTGAGTTTGTGCTTGTGTGTGTCCCCACATGTTTTTTTTCCAAGCCTAACATGAATGACTGTGTGGTCAGACATAAAATGTGACTCCTGCGCGTATAGTACCTGCAAAGCCAGATTTGCAGAGGCAGTTGAAGCCACCGGGGAAGTTCTGGCACAGGGCCCCGTTCTTGCAGGGATTGGAAAGGCATTCGTTGACATCCCTCTCGCAGGCCATCCCGGTGAAACCTTCAGGACAGGTGCAGGAGAAACCCCCCACCAGATTGTGGCAGGTGCCACCATTGTGGCAGGGCGATGGCTGGCACTCGTTGATGTCTGTCTCACACAGAGCTCCTGTATATCCTGGCCTGCAGCTGCAGGCGTAGGGCTGCAGGGGGTGGTTGGAAACAAGGATCACTGGGACACTTTCTTCCGTCTTCATATCAGGCCCGACACTGAGACGCCTTTTGCAGCTGCCTCCATTCTGGCACGGGTTGCGTGTGCATGGATCATGGTCCACCGCATCTATTTGCACCCCACTCTGTCTATATAAAATGTCTTTGATACTCTGGAAGAATGTGGCCACACCACTGGGGTTGACATATTGTCCATGGCCTCGTTTCACAGCTGCCATTAGGAAAGTCTGATTGTTGAGTTCAAATGCTCCATAAAGCAGCACCCCGGTGCCTAGTCCTGCTAGCTGAGAGTTGGCAATGCGTAGGAAGCTGAGGTAGTGGTTGGTAAGGAAACTTTTGACCCCTTGAGAGTGGAGTCGAATTAGTATGCTGTTGTCCACTGTGGCGTTCGTGAAACCCATGAAGAGGACACGGGCTGTATTGCTGACTGAACCGTGGACCCCATCACTGCTATGGATGGTTAGTTCAAAGGTTCCATCTGTTGAGCGGGCTTTAGAGTTAAGGTTGCATGTTCCAGTTGGGATATTAAACAGGCCGGAGGATGGGGGAATAAGGGAGCAGTGGAACCTATCCTGAATGTCAGGGTCTTGGGGCTTGACATCTCCCAGAGAACCTCCAGGAAACATGTTCCCATAGTAGTGGACAAAGATTTCCATGGACCTCGGCTCTGAAGGGTTGTCATTCTGATCGTTTATTTTGATGTGAATTGTTCCTGTGGAGGACATCTGAGGCACACCAGAGTCCTTGATCACAACAGAGAGGTAGAAGTCACTAATCTGTTCCCGGTCGATCTCCCGACTGGTGGTTAAAACTCCAGCTGGACTAAGGCTGAAGTAGCTGTTGGCAGAGCCAGAGTTGAGAAGGCTGTATAAGAAAGGGCCTTGGTTTGGTGGCAGATCTGCATCAGACGCCGCTAGTGTCGCGACTGCAATACCAGCTCTCTGATTCTCCATTACCTCAGCATAGGCGGTTGTCAAAGTGGGACCGTTATCATTGATATCTTCCAGGTTCACAATCAGGGTGGTGCTTCCGGTTGCAGGAGGTATGCCAGTATCCACAGCCAGAACTGTTAGATTATACACAGGAGTTGTTTCTCTGTCTAGCTCTGCAGCCACAGACACTTGGCCAGTTTTTGGGTTGATAGTGAACACATTTTTATCAAACTCAGGAGCAATGGAGTATGAAAATCTGCTCCAGCTTGGGACTGAATCTGAGTCCTCAGCACTCACAAAGGTAACGAGACCACCAGGTGAGAGACCTTCACTAACCTGCACATCATACAGTTCTTGGGTAAAAACAGGAGGATCGTTGGCATCAAGAATTGTGATGTTGACAAACACCTCGTCAATATCTGCTCCACGGATGCTTCCGGTGTTCTTTGCCAACACCTTGAGTGAAATCTTTTCCTCTTTCTCACGGTCTAGAGTACCTGTGACATAAATCTGGCCGGTTTTCTTGTTGATACCAAAGCCCTTCTTTCTACTCTTCCCAAAAATGAGGTAGTAAACCACTCCATCATCTCCTTGGTCTCGATCACTGGCGAACACTTCCCCGACCACTGTGCCTTTTGGAGCAGCTTCAGAGATTTCAAAGTAGTACTGTTTGGAGACAAAGCGGGGTACGTATTCATTGGCTCCCTTTAGCTGAATGTTGACATTGGCGAAGCTGCAGCGCTCCTCGTCTGGGACATTGAAGGCCTTCACTGTTAAATGGTAGACCTGCTTAGCCTCGTAATCCAAGAAGCCCTGGGTGGTGATGGTGCCCGTGTTCGGGTCAATAACAAAGAGGTCACTGTCTGATGACTGTATCACATAAGCCATGACTGCATTAGCTCCCGAATCGCGGTCCGTTGCGTTCATTTTGACCACTGTGGTGCCACTGGGAACATTCTCCTGCACAATGGGGAAGTACTCGTCCGGATCGAACACAGGGGGATTGTCATTCACATCATTCACGTGTACTATGACGGAGACATAGCTTGTTTTTGCAATCCAACCACCATCAGTGGCTGAAACTCTAAGATCATGCTGTTGCTTCTCTTCAAAGTCCAGAGGGTGAGCTAGGGATATCACTCCAGTTTTACTATTCAGTGAAAACAGACCCTTGTCGTTGCCTGAAGTAATATTGTATTTGATAAGGCCATTCATTTCCTTGTCTTTGTCTCGGGCAAACAGGGTCCTTATTGCCGTTCCCACAACAAGGCTTTCAGGTACAGTAGCTGAGATTTGGCTTTGTGAGAACTCAGGCGTGTGGTGGTTTTCCTCCGTGACTGCAATTCGCACCGATGTTCGCGACGACAAAGGAGGATTTCCTCTGTCACTCGCTGAGATTTCCATGAGGAAAAATCTATTCATATCAGATGTAAGGGAGGAGGCAACAGTAATCCATCCACTTGTTTTATCTAGCTTGAATTTACTTGAGCTGTTTCCTCCTGTTATTAAGTACTCAACCTCAGAGTTAAGGCCAAAGTCTTTTTTGTCATGAGCTACAACCCTAATCAGTCTGGTGCCAACCTTGACACTTTTAGTGACGGGAGTAAAGTAGCTTGGTGCATCAAACTCAGGGGGATTGTCATTGCTGTCTACAATATTTACAATAACTGTCGTCTCGCTCATCAGAGGCTTGACTGCCCGGTCTGAGGCTGTGACAATGAAGCTGTGACGGTTTATATTAATGCTACTGGCACCTGTCGAGTTCTGATATTTCAACTGTTGCTTCACAAATATCTGTCCAGAGCTGGCGTTGATTCGGAAAAACTCTGACTGGGACCGGATAAAATAGAAGATTTTGCCGTTGAAACCTTCGTCAGGATCTGTGGCAGACACCTGTGTGACCAGTGAGCCCACCTCAGTGAGCTCAGGGTAGTCCAGATAGTAAGAGGGACGGCTAAATCTGGGGGCGTTATCGTTAATATCTGTTATAAATATGGTGACATCTGTGCTCACTGTCCAGCCAGAGTCATGGGCAGACACTTTGACAATATAGTGATCTGTGTCTTCTCTATTGAGAGGCCTACTTATTGTTATGTCTCCTGTGTTTGGATTAATGTTGAATGGAAGGCTGGTATCTGTAATTGAATATCGGCTAATGGCATTGGAACCAGCGTCCTCGTCTGTGGTGGTGACTCTGGTGACCGTGTAACCCACTGGACCATTTTCAGCCACTGTAGCACTAAAGATCTTGGAAAACCGAGGAGCATTGTCATTCACATCCAGTACGTTGATTAGCACTTTGACCACTGTGTTTTTGGGTGGCAACCCCCGGTCTGTGGCTTTGACTTTCAAAGTGTACTGAGCCATCTTCTCCCTGTCCAGTGGCCTGGTGGTTCGTATTTCACCAGTTGCTCTATTAATGTTGTAACTGTTCTCCTTGTTGCCATCAATGATGGCATATTCAAGCTGTCCATTAGGTCCGCTGTCCAGATCGACAGCAGAGACCATCAGCACCCGCTGAGGTGAAAGGTTCTCCAGTATCTCTGCATGGAAGGGATCCTTGTCAAACACTGGGTGATTGTCATTCACGTCCAGGACTGTTAGTTCCACTTTCTCATAAGTGGAATAAGGTGGAAAACCCTGATCTCTGGCCTCAATCCAGAGAACGTACTTCTGAATGTGTTCATAATCTAACGGATGTCTGATAGACAACTCTCCGGTTAGCTGGTCAATATGAAAGGCGTTATCCAGGTTGCCGCTGGCGATGTAATATGACAAGGGTCCACCCCTCATAGAAGACCCGGTGACCGTTGTAACAACGTGGTTGGTTGGCTGGCTCTCAGGGAACGTGAATGCATGCTCCTTCAGTTTGATGACAGGAAAGTTTCCTCCAGTGACAAAGCGGACGGTGACGGTGGTCGTGTCCGTTTTGGGGTTAGCGCCGCCGTCTTTTACTCGAACGGTAAGGGTGACTTCTGAGCTTCCAGTTAGCTTCTCGTTGGCAGTGATGGAACCTCTGATGGGGTCGATCTTGAACCTCTCAGAGTTGCGCCCTATCAGGGAGTAGTGCAGCTGGGCATTGGAACCTGAGTCCTCATCCGTGACGGTAACAGCAAAGACCAGGGACCCTAAAGACATAAAATTTGAGTTTTTGTAATATTTATAAAAAAAATGTAAAGATGCTGACACATCTTTAGAGTTAATTCAATATGTAATGTGCTCTTCTTCTTTTGAGACTAAAATTAACAATATTTTTTGGATGCCTTTTTTTAAAATCTCCTTTATTATGCAATTCACTGACCAATTAACTTATCTTGGACTGAAAGCACAGTAAGAGTGAGAAGGGGTTGCCTTTAAAGGCATGTACTGACCTGCTGCAGTGGAGGCTGGTATATGGGTGACGTAAGGATGGTGGTGGAAGTGAGGAGGGTTATCGTTGATGTCGGCCACTGTCACCGACACGGTAGAAGAGCTGGACAAGCCCTGAGGCTGCCCTCCATCTGTTGCCACAACCAGCAGCTGGTAATTGGCCCTGTCTTCCCGATCCAGCAGAGAGCTGGTGATAATCTGTCCTGTAGCCGGGTTGATGGAAAACTGGCCATGCCCTCCGGTCAGTCTGTAGCTGTAAGAAAGATAGAGTATGACAGGTTTCAGTGAAAGATTTGTGAATTTGATGAGGTTCGACAAGATAATGAATTACGCTGTTGTGAGTTATTTATAATGAATATCCTACAACTACAAAAATATGTGCTTAGATATAGTTTTTCCCTTTCCATTGCTTTTACGCTACACTAAAATCAGGACTACTGCCAGTCAATATTCCCTGTCTTTGCCAATAGAAAGTTAAATTGGTATTATTGAAAACCTTCTACAACAAGCTCAACCAGAAGCCCAGAACTATAGAAAAAGAAAATAGAAAAAATTAGAGTAAAGGGGATTTTTTTGTGGGTGCTGAACCTGCATTTATGTTTTTGGTGTTTCAAATATTTCAAGTTATTACATTTTGAGGACACTAAAAAGTATGAAATTACAAGTAATCACTTTTTCATTCCCTCATTTCTCATAATTGCTTCGTTTCAGTGGCTACTTTTATTTCTGCATCATGAGCACATCTTATGTTACAGTGAGGTAATTGTGTTATTACAGGTGTTCCTAATGTAAATGTAAATGCGTGACCGCCAGGTGTTACATAAGCCATTTCCCTTAAACAGTTTCTACACATTGTTTGCTGCCAGTGACTTGAAGGCCCTTGTTGAGCACTGTCACACTATGGTCTATAGAGGGCACTGTCTCAAGCTTCACTAAAGCACACTGAATAGAAAAGTATGCTCAATAATGACCACCACATTGTACTGGCTTGACATCAGATCAGTTAGTTAACTGACTGAAGCATCCAGCTTCATATTCTATCAGTTGCAGCCAATGCGTTCTGCTCCACTGCTCACAGAGAGCCACTGTGCTTCAGACTGGGGTTCAAACTCAAATTCAATCGCTATAAAAATACATCACATACGATGCATTAAAAAACATAAAGCACATGCATGCATAACACCACATAACATGCAACTCTTCAGCACGGACGGTCGGACCGTCTTTGGCCTCCAAACTAATATCGTGTTTCACCAGCAGGACCCAGACGTAAATGTAAACTGACACATACATGTACACACCAGTGCATATTTTGAAAAGGCTCCTTGGAAAAGCATCACCCTCCAGAGATGGGACGACAAATTACAGAGCAACATGTGAGAAAGCAGACAGGATGGAAAGCTTATTTGGACATAATCAACAACATAAACTGTCCACAGATTTGAACACAGTCCAGAGACAAGTCCAGGTCTGGGACTTGCATTTAATGGGCTGTTTGAATCCAAACTAATAAGTGAAGGTAACCAGCTCTCCATTAAGGGTCTCGGACTCCCTTGAACCACTGATGGGCACAACTCATACTGTCATAGACAATTAACATCCTCATTATGATGTTTTGGGAAACTGGAGTGCACTGTGATACCCCCCAATGTGCACCCAGTGGGGTTACTGAGGAGGGAGGAGGGAGGAGGGGTCGGACTTGAGTCAGTGTCCGGCTTGAGAGAGACCGGCCAGAAGCTCTTATAAGCTCCCACATGGAGGGGGCTGTGAGTGTGAAAAAAGGCTGTCGTCCAGCTTGAGAATCGCGGCCCAAACAATGACTTCGGTTGTTGACTAAAACTCTACACTTGGCTCCTAAATTCCTATCAACAATTGCAACAGCGGTCTGGAATTTCACAAAGCTGGCGATGAGGTAAAATATTTCATTGAAGGCGTGAGGAAAGCCAAAACCCAGTCCTGAAGGGCCCTGAAGGGATATTTTCACACCAGGGAATCAAAGCAAAGTAAAATTGACCTGATTACTCACAGTAGTGACTACATAGATCTCCTCTGGATTGTTAAAAAAAAGGGTCTCATTAGTCTCATGCACACAACATATTTTATTTCTGCATTAGTCTGTCTAATAAAGTACATTTTTAAATAAACCTTCAGTGCAATTCCTCTTTTTTTACTGCTTCAGAAGTCCATGGAAAAAATGAATCAAACTCTGTAGTCATTTCTTTAGATTTAAATGCAATTTCAGTAAAAAAACTTTTGTCTGTTTTGGAAATTACATCAAATCTGACATTTAGACTTTTTAAGATTTTAAGATTGTATTATTGGTTATTTCAGGAGATTATCATTTGTGTAAATATTGTTGTTGGTAACTATTTCATTATGAGGCTCTGCTTTTTTAAAGTAGTCCCTTGCGGACAGTACTTTTGCAACTTGAATGATCAGAATAACGAGAAAAAAAAAATTGGACCGTTCATTCTATATCTTCATTTATTGTAAAGCACTTCATGGCACATTTATTGTATGGAAGATGCTTACAAATCAAGTTTATTAATATTTTAAGAAGTATTATTATTTGAATGAAGCGTGTCTTAAGTGGGTCAAATGTTTTCAGGAGAATAATGTGAAAAAATACCTGTGTCACAAAAAAGCATACCCTAAAAACCAGATTAGTGCAAATTCCCAAGGGTACCTTATAACACCATTGACGCCCACATCTGCATCGGAGCTGTTGACCAATAGTACGTCCGCGCCTGTAGGGGTGTTCTCCATGATGGTGGTGTGGAAGGTGGAGGAGGTAAACACTGGGACGTTATCGTTCATGTCTTCCACGAGGACAGTTACTGTCCCCGTTCCACTCAGAGACGGAGAACCTGGGGATGAGGGGAAAAAAGGAAAAAAACTGTGAGTCACAATATGAGTTAGCTTTTCCTTCAGGAATCACAGTAAAAAGAAGTGAAGGAGAAATAACCTTGATGGCCAGGACAGAAGCAACTCATTATATTTTCCATTCACATGACAGACCTGAACACGGAGAACCTTCTACCTAACAGAATTAGGAACTCCTTTTTGTGCCTCAGTGAGCTGGTAAAGGGGGAAACAGGAACATGTGAGCACTATTAAGGCTCCTTTTTCAACTTTAGACACATGGTGACTTATTGTAGATGACTTGACTGAACCAATTCATACTCCTGTGAGAGTTCTGCCACAATATTCCTGCTGCATTTAATCCAAGCCTATTTCTCTGGCCACCGGTTTGGATTTCCATCTGTCGTACTGTCTCATAAACACGGCGCAGAACACATCAAAAGGGCTCAATGTCTCTGAAACCAAATCTTTCAGGCGTCCTTCCTGGGGTCTTGGACACTCGTAGATTTAATTTCCACAGAGAGGTATCTATTTTAAGGTGCACGCCACTGAGTGAGTTCATCTGTGGAATTTGAGCACGGAGAAGTGCTATTTTCAGCAAAAATCTAACCATTTTCTCCCAGAGCGGGTGACGAAACGGGGCTTGCTGGGCCCCGGGGGGATGGATTTAAATCAATAGCAGATGAAAACGAGCCGCAATGCAGAAAAAAACCTGAAGAGAAAAAAAAAAGAAGATTCAGACATCTGCCTCCTTTGAGCTGGCCTTTTTTATCCATCCTTATAAGGCATGCTGCACTGCCTGATATATATTCCAAACATAAACACGAGTTCAGCCTTGTTACTGAAAGTCACAATATGGGATTTAGGGACATCTTTAAAGGCTTGGGGTATGCTGAGCTTTTAATGCGTTGCATAAGTTTACATTGTTTATAAGGACAGGGAGCACCCGAGGATTGAGCTCCATGGGGCACTTTTCCCACCTCTAACTTGTAGTTGTTCCCTGCTGCGGCTCTCTTCAGGAATCTATGTGAATGTATAAACTATAATACACCCAAACAAAAACACACACAATCCAGAGTTTGTATTCCCTTTGCCTGTGTGCTCAGCTGTTGAACACATCAGATGCTTGAACTTGTGTACCGTGGGGGCCTGGATTATTAAGAGATAATAAAAAACACTTGGACGGTGGCCACCAAAATTCTCCCTTAATGCGGAGCTGTGCAAAAATCAAAACATAAGGAGTCTGAGAAAAGAAAGTGTTGAGGGGATTGAGGATAAGAAAAGAAAGCTTGAGGGATACAATGGCTCTGTTGCTTAGCCAGCGCGGATTATCTTATAAATATGATACAATCAAGGCAACACGCTCATTACATTCTGTGCCAATTTTTCTCATTTGGAAGTGATATTTAGCCTTTCCAGCAGCCTCCTGAGATGATACACTGTTTGTCACCAAGAGGTGCTCTATAGATGTTTCACACAGAAATATCGCACATATTGCCATGAGGATGAATGTTATTGATTTTTGTGATGTTCTGACTCTACCAGGGTCCTCACAGTGGCCCTACGCTTCAAACTATGACGATTTTGGACGTACACAATTTTGAATGTACAACATGTGGGACAGTTTTGTACGACTTTCTGGATCAAGTTGCCATTTTGCAGGACGTTGGGTCATTTTCCGCTCATTAGATGCATGTATTTTCAAAATAAACTTCTCTGGTCACAGGAAACATACAGTTTCCACTTGTTAAATGCATCAAAATAAACTTCTAATGTAGGTTTTCTTCGTTTTAGGTTTACTCCCCTCCCCAACAAAACTACCCTGTTACGCTGAGAACAAGGCTGCGGTTTGGGTTTAAATAAGTATGCTTATAAAACTGGGTTTAGTAAAGTTATATAATATACAGTCAAATAACTCCACATTGACTTGGCTTCACCAAACAGTGGTCTTCTGTTATGAGACAGCATCAGATGGCAGGAAAGGACAAGCAGTGTCCAACCGACTTGTGTGTCCTTGAGAAAGAAACGGAATTCCCTACAAGCTCTGTGGCTGCTGTTAAATTGCTGACACTAAACTGTGACCTCCCTGTGGGCAGAGAGGAGAACGAGAATTTCCTTAACAAGATCAACAAATTTGAACATTATTGTGGGGTTTGGAGACCACTGCAGTTTCTTTCAGGAGGGCATTGGATTCCTCACAAAATGAGATCTGAGATAGTTTACTGTAACATCTCTTTACTGCCTGGCTTTATGATAACAAACAGACATTCGACCTTAAGCTTGTCATGCATCCAGGTTTTCTGGTCAGAACAGAAGTGCCGAACATGCACATTCAGAGTAAACAGGGCGGAATTCCAGAAGCAAAATAAATGGTAACAGTAAACAGTTTTCATCCCAAAAGAGGCCCAGAACCCATACAACACTAATCTTTAGTGACTCATTACCAAAATGAGTCATGTCCTCTGCAGCTTTAGCTACGACTTTTTAAGAATCCTGTTTATAACCTAATATAGACAATGTTGAAATCAGAGGTGATTATGTATTTCCATCTTTGCATATATTTGTGATGAAGAGAACACTACTTATACACAAAATAGTCAAAAATCATTGCCCATTCATAGAGGGGACAACCCGAGCGGAAAATTAGGTAGCAACCAGCCTATATTGTATCATCACAGGGTCATTATGTAACTTAGTGACCACAACACGTGGCTTAGGGCCCAAACAAATGCAGTCGGCACGCTTGATTGCGGCTGTTTAATCCGCCTTTACTTGAACCTGTGGTGTAACACACATTCAAGTGCGCAACGTGATTGGATTGACATGAGTCATCATTGGGTAGGTTGTCATGGCAACAGATTAGAGCAGCCCCAGCTCCTCCCCAGCTGATCCTCTTAATTGAGGAGTGATCCAAGTCAGCAAGGTGTCTGTGTCACTTTTAGTCAACTGGTAGAGGTGCTGTTGCTGCTGCCGGGCAGGACTGTGTTTGGCAGTCAGCGACTCACTCTGACTGTTGTTGATCAAAGATGTTGTGTGCAGGCCGGAGCTGCTGGGCTCATACATAAGTGGCTCTTGGGGCTAAGTGGCTGTGTCTACGAGAGCCATTAGCTCCTACCATGAGCCAGAGTGAAGAAGAAAATATTCGGTTTTGGACATCAAGCCAGCTGCTATATTTTTCTGACCTCAAACTGCCTTCTGTTGCACACTGAGTGTGGTTGTTGCATTTCAATAGCATTGTTTTCCCAGGAAGCAAGGCAAGCTACAAGGCTAGCCCAGTGTGTGTGTGTGTGTGTGTGTGTGTGCCCTCCTTCCAGGCGTTTCACTTTTGCACAGGATGTGATGTCACAACCTGTTTACTGCCTCTGGAGAAAGAATAGCCTCCTCCGCTGCTGCCACCACTTGCGTGACCTTTGACCTGCATTGCGTCTGTCCCCAAGCACATCTGAGGCTCTACGGCACAAGATACTGTTTCCCCCAGCTAATCCTTAGTAAGCATGGAGCAAAGACACCCCACCCCCGCCCGGTGGAGACCTAAATTACGCTCAAATTCTCCCAAAGCCCCCCTGACGCTCCTCTTTGTGACCCTGAACCTGTGCTGACCTCGCTGTTGTCGACAGTCGTTGGTTCAAACGGGGCATTTTTCACGTCTTTTCTTGGTGTATCACTTCTCACAGCATCATGCTCCTCTGTGCAGCTTCAGGACGTGCCTTCTCAGCCTCCTGGGGCTCACTGATATCACATAACCCCTGGCAGCTGTTCCACACTACACCCCCCCCCCACACACACACACACACACTAAAAAACCTGCTGTCCAATGTGTAAATAGTTCAGATCTATCTTGTTACATCGCGTGGGCTGACAGATTTAGTCATCAAGGAACACTATATCTTGGCAGGTATGCAAATGTATGTAAATGACAGTTGTTTCAAATAGTTATGGAGAGGGCGAGACATTCTTGAGAGTCACACGACGGCGACTGCTAAATAACGGGGTCAACATCGCGGCTGAGTATGTTGTCTGTTTCCGATTCTTAAATTTCCACCGAATACCATACCTGTAATAGTAAGAAAAACAGAACACTTTTTTATAATGTAGAAAATAATCTCCATCCCCTTCTTCTTCTTCTTTTTTTGGAGGCAGTGACTCAACAGGAGAGGAATGCTCCACAAGAGTGCTGAGAAATGCCAGCATCTCCTCCAAACGGTCTTTGCTGGATTCTGGCAAAGCCCCGGGAAGAGTGTCAGGGTCAATGATTAAGACGACTGCAGCCGAGGCCGGTGTCGCGTCGAGCGCCATGGCTAAAGCCGAGTGAGGGGAGGGGAAGGAGGGAGGCGGCGTTGGGGATATGGCGAGGAAATATGCCTAAATCTGGCAGCGCACAATCTGGCCGGCTGCTATACGACAAATGACATCATCTCGCCATGGAAAGAGAGCTGGTGGAAATTTGCAGTGGGAAGTCAGCTGCCTACCAGCGGCTGCCATGCACTGTGGTTAGAAAAATACTTTTTTCCATTGGCAAATCCTGTCCCCAGGCCCTCGATTCGTTTTCTTTCTCCAGCAGTTGTGAAGCCTGTTTTATCTGCCAGACATATCAGCTGACATTCAACTCCACGAAACAAAGCCGTGCAGGTAAAAGACACAATTAAAGAGATCGCCGAATAAGATTGAAACGTATATCCGTTAACATATAAACTAGTGTTTGCATTCGTATTACAATCACGCTTAGAGACGTCTAATTTGTAGTTCAGTTGTCGGCCAAAACAGATAAGGCAATCAATGCACTACCTCACTGCTGTCTGAAGTTTGTGCCATGAGCATAATCTTATTTCAGGGGTTAATCTTGGGATACTTAGGAAAGCAAACCGCCATGACCTGACACTGCTCTCCTGGTGATTACAGCCTCACATCATCAGTATTTACCTCACGCCGAGGAGTTATCAACATCATCGCTTGAAAAATCAAACTGTGTGCTTTCACACGAGCAATTTTGCTGTGGCTAGGAAAATTGTTTTGGAAAGCAAATGCCACTCATCGCTTACGGTCCAGACAAGTGCGTGTATGTGTATATATTTGATCCAAATTCATCTCGGTTATTATTGCATATCAGGAAATGGGGGTTTGGATCCAGAGAAGCATGCTCCCGCAATCAGTAAAGCAAACAGCGGGCCTTGTGGTACCGTGTTTCCATGAGGCGGTTTTGCCCTGGAGAGCCGTGCTGGAGTCCCCGCGCTCTGAAATGGTACGGATACTACAAAGGATAAGTCCGAGTTAAGACCTGGTGATAACACTGTCTCTGACTGAGGGTATTCTCCGTGGTAACACATCACACTGATGGTATTCAGATTATTTTTGTATCCTATGAGCTGCCATTACACTACGGGATACAGTAGAAAGACGCTGGCGTCAGTGCACCGCGCTTCACACAGAGCGACTGAATCCGTCGGGGAGCTCAAAGCTGCTCGGGACACACGACGATTCCTCCATGCTTTAATTGAATCTGGAAACACCATTACCATTTAATTAAACGCAGCACATCGCCTTAAGATCTGGGAATGACACAGTTGGGGCAGCGACAACCAAAACAAAGCGCTTTGTTTGATATTTCACAATATTCCCAAAGAATTTAAAAGTGCTTGTTGAAGTGGCGGTGGGAATGACATTCGATTCTGCATGCTAATATTTCATCTCCGACTTTGAGCGGAGATCTGAGCGGTTTTGTTTCAGTGTGGATCACATTTGGGGAGAATCGGAGAACCCAGAATAACCCCAAAGAAAAATAACAAGCTTGTCAGGACCCTGAGACTAAACTACACCAGCTGACCATCTGTCGCCTCCTCTTCCATCCTGAAGATCCACAGACAGTTTTCTCTGTAAGCCTCTCAACCCAGAAAGTATTGTCTGGCATTAACATATGGCAGGGTCTAAGCACCTTATTAGTGTATATTACCACCGGACAAATCACATTAACCTCTAAGAAGGTGCCGTGGCCATACTTTCTGAACAGGAGGGGGTACAAATACATGCGTTAGTGCCGATAAAGCGCCATGTTTTTTGATCGCTGCAGCTGCTATGAGGGCGCACACTGCTGCGTGAGCCTGGCAGGGGGTTGATTTGAAGGAAACAGCAGCACCCGCCTCCTGGGAAAGGCTGCGGGTTGCCCTGTGTTGCTCAGTCTAAGCCACGCTAAGAAGCAGGTTTGAGTGTCTCTGCTGGCACAAGAGATAATCTCTTCCCTCAACATATGATTGACTGATGTTTTATCGAAAAGCAGACAAACGGGGGATAAAGCTGGGATGTCCAAACAACCGGATTCATTCCAGTCCAGGACAGGTTGACTTAGGGAAGACGGATGAATGTGTAAATTTATGAGACAGCCCATCTGTAGCCTGAAGCTTAAGGCTAAACGGTTAATTACGGTTTATGGACTGCGGCTGGATTGTGCTCTTAAGGGACAGCATAAATAAAACACATCATTACTCAGGGGGGAGAGAATTGGCGGCCATCGAGGCAAAATTGACATTTTTCTGCCTCTGAGAACCTGTTGCTTTGCAACAAAGCTTCTTTTAATGTGACCCCGTCCGGCACCCATGAATGGCCTCGGTGGAGCTGAGTGCAGGGTGTGAGCCGTCCCAATGCAAAGTTTGCCAAACATAACAGAGTAAACAGAGGTTTTCTCACACTTAACAAGCGAGAGAGTGAAAGGGATATCGCAGCAGAACACTCAAAGCTGCTACGTGGTTTAAAGGGGAAGGAATATTTCTAATAATACAGCAATCTCAGAGGCATTCGTCAAATTAAATCTAATGTTATACTGCTCACCAGTTATTTATGAAGTGCCGCGCCTGACTCCTTTTGCATAATTTCTTCCCCATATGTTACGGATAGGTTTTGGCGGTTTGGAGGCAGGCAAGGGAAGCATATCGACAGACAAAAAAGTGCTGCTTTTCCTCATATTCTAGGGCCTGCGGTGCAATTTAATGAAGTGATGTGCCTTTTGTGTTTTTATTACAATAGTGCTTTTATTTGCTTTGTTGTTGAATAGTTGGAAATCCCTGTTTAGCAGTGCATCTGTGAAACATTCTTTTCATGGTGACACAGCAATACCAGTAGATCATAACCAGTGTGAAGGGGGAGAACATACATTGGCAGTATAACTCGCTCATAATACAACTCTATAATGTTCATAGGTTGGCCACATAAATCTGAAATATGACTTTGGAAAAGTGCTAAAGAGAGAACGTATTCACACACACATATTACGTACTGCAGGTTATTTAAAGAGAAATGCGAGTCATGAACAGCTACTATGAGGCTTTGTGAGAACTTGGAGTGCTAACCAGGGTCCTCAGAGAAACAGAGCAAATAAACATCATTAAAAAGTGGATCTTGCAAGACTAATGATGCAACCCACACCACCTTTACCCCCCCCCCCCCAAAAAAAAAACAAAAAAACATAACTTACCAAAGTTATTTACGCATTCAGATGAAGCTATTGTTAACGTACACCAGGGAGAGGAAAACAGAAAACAGGCGATAGGAAAATAAAAAAAAATCTGCAAGGCCACATTGTTGCTGCACAGTTTTTTAAGAGCTAATCCAGAATGTTACTGCTCTGTTAAAGTTAATTTGGGGAACCTGATATTTTATTTGGCGAAGTCTTGTGGCAACGCAAGACTGCAGCCTGGCTAAAGGCTTCAGAAATGGACCCTATTAAAGATTTATTATGGCAAGTGTTGGACAGTGATCGAGCAGCCCCAGCCACGTTTTAAAGCCGCGTTATCAGTGCATACAGGACTTCATTTGCCTGAAATTTCTATTTGTCTAATATACCAGAGATGAATAGATATAGCTTAAGTGAACTTGTCTTTTCTTGTTGATTTGTTGTTCTGGTTCACAATTTGATGACAGGAGATTGACAGACCATTATTCAATTAATCAAGTCAAGGGGAGAAAAAGCTCAAGAACACTGTTTATGCACCAGATTCACAGGAGCAATATAAAGATCCTGTTTTTAAGAAGGAATGGTCATTAAAATTCTTTATCTGCTAAGCGGTCGTTTAGCCCCCGAAAGCTTCCCCTCACCCATCAGCCAACAGGCCATATACAAACAGCGTGGCACTATGGAGCGAGGTGCTGGAGCGATGTGAAAGACATGGGATTTCTATGCAGCCGTATAAGCATGGGCCAAGGGATTTACTGTGCCTTCCCTTTAATAAATGTGACCAAACATGGTGCATGTAAATGCAGCCCGAGGGCGCTCTCACCACCACACGCAGACTCGCACAAACTCCACAGCACCACACACAATACACAAATACACATGTAGAAACACACAGAGTACAAAGCAAAGAGTACATGTGCAAAAATGTGCAGATACAAGCATGTGAATACGGACAACCTGGCATGAACACAAACTAGATTATCTCTACAATTTAACGCATCATTACATTTTTATTGCATCAATTTTGGTCAAGTTTAACTCAATTTAACTTATCTGAGTATTCTCAACCAAGAGGCGCACTTAACATGTTGAAGTGTGGAATGAAATAATCAAATCCTTTAAAATCCTAGATGTTTTTCCACATCCAAAACCATAAACACAACAATAACAAACTAACTAATTGAAGGCTTAAGAAACTTTTCCTGGTGATGACTCATTAATAACTTTGCACTAAACCCTGACCCCTAAAAGCCCCTCTCGGTTTCTATGGCTGTTTCATCACAGCCACCACTTCTAGCAATTGTTGAAAAACCAGTTCACACAGAAAAGGGTGAACCCAGTATCTCCATATGCTCGTTAAATTTATGACCGCTGGAAAGAAGAAATTTGTTTAGAGAACGGAAAGAATGCTATCAAACGTTTTGGTACTTATAAAAGGGTAAGCGTCTGCAGAAACACACACCTGACCAACTGCCAGATACATAAAAATATGCTTTCTTCAACCAGATGCCCACTTAAAGCTATTCCATAAACACGACGTGGCAAAAGTATGTTACTGTGTGGACTCTGTTTTAGATCTTATTGTTTCACATTCTTCCACGGTGGCATAACTAACTAACTAGTTGCTAAATAGTGGCTCACAAATCCGATTGGCTTGCAGCTTATCCCAGATGTTGGCCTTGTGTTTAGCTCAGTCTCGGACCCTGGAGCCCCCAATGCTTCCCGCTATCTGCACAACTTGTTAACCTTAGAAATGCAACAACAACTTTAAACAAGGAAGAGAGAAAGTGAGAGAATGGATACATTCCAGGTCTGATCTTCAAGTTTCCTCTCAACAAGGTGCCTTGTAAAACACCTTTAAGCAGCTTGTATGGATGGCACAGTGTGCACAAATAATGGCAGCTGTTTGCCAAATTCGGCTGCTGCCCTGAGCCAGAACCCATTATGGGAACCAGCACCCGGTGAGCTATTTTGTTTCCATCCATTTCATGACAGATCTCAGTCAGCGCAGCAGGCGGAGAGAGTCCTGAAGCTGTGCTCAGGCTGCGATTAATGAGTTTACCTTCACTGAAATGACTGAAAATGTCCCAAGAGGACGGGTCACTATGACACAGAGCACAAACACACACAGCCCTGCCCGAAAACGTGAATTCACCTGATTCAGTCACACATCAAGCTTACATAAGTTTGGAACTTAGAGCACTGTCTGATTATCAGTCGTGTTGCACTTGTGTTAAAACCATAAAATTATCTCTCCTGCTGTCGCGACTGCATTACTCTGACTATACAAATACCAAACATGACTATACTACATACTTTCTAGACAAACTGATAGCTTAAGTCCTTGCCTGGCAGAATACTTGACAGACTGAAGGTTTAGGCAGATAAATCCTACAGTTGTTCTCTCACTGTGTTTTGAATTAGAACTAACAGCAGTGCAGGAAGATAAAGGCAGACATTAACATGTGAAGATGAATGTCTGTGGTCAAAAATGGGTCATGGTAGACAGCCGAATTGGAGACATGTCTGCACCGTCCACCTTCAACATTTCCTGCCAGATAGCGCCTGGGAGAACCATTTCCCCCCACTGTCTCAGCCGAGGCCTCAAAAATGTGAGAAAATGCTGCTGGGTAATTTGGCCTGTACTATGATTATGGGTTTTTTGATATTTTGATATTCTACCCCAAATCCTTCTTTCTGTCTCTTACCAACATTGTACTGAAACGTCCTGTCAAAATATTTTTGAATTGTTGTCACGGTTCTAAATATGGACTCCTTGTGAAGCGCACAAAACGGGATTGAATCCTAATTAGTACGTTCGCTTGTTGGGCAACTTTGTCCATGTGGCACAAACCTCGGAAGAGCACAAGAAGCAAGACATTCTTAACAAAGCGTTGAGAAAAAAATGCACTTAAAGACTTAAAAAAAAAGAAGAAAGTATTGTATGCACCGTTTTTGATTAAAGTAAATGAATGTAATGAAAAGTAATGTAACAATCTTCCCCACAGATATGGAAATAAATCACTGACTAGTCAATGGATAAAACACTCAAAAGTGTGTTTATGTAGAAAAGTCAACGCTCCGTGCAACATTGTCTCAATTCTCACCAAAAGCCTGAGCACGGTCAAAAATACACAGCGTTGTGAACGGTCACATGGTCAGTCCAGGAATGAAACAGAACCACCCCTCAGACCATGGCGGCCGTGCCAGAGCAGTTCGGGGAAACGTATACTTAAGTGCGATACCATGTGATTTGGCTGCATCGGGGATACGCATGTCCTCCTTTAACTGCACATTAACTGGCCTCTATGCAATAACAAGTTAACCTTTTATCTGGCTATAACAAGCTCCACCGCCGTATCCAAATAAACAGAGGATGCTGTTCAATCGAACCCGCTGAAAGGACTTCTGGGGAATGGGTCAAAAACACACCCACCATTTTGCGAGCTAAAAACTCCCGAATGTTTAGATTATTGTGCCACACAAAAAGAGCCCTGTGAAATCAACATGCTGTTTGTTGAGTTTATGAGAATATTCTTTTACAGCTCGGTTTTGCCGGCTGATTACAAAATATGTTTCTAGGGTTGCTCAAATTCAACAATGTCCTTGTAAGGACGTATTACACGGTGCTCGGTCCTCACCAGATCACCATGATAAGTTGAGCAAGTAGAATGCATAAACACGTTAACCTGAAACATACCTTGGCACAAAATCGTCTTTCACTTAAAAACCGTCAAACATTTCAAGATGGTATCAGTCGCTCTCACAGCACAGAACTTCCACTGCGGTCTCACCTGAGTCGGTGGCTGTGATCAGCAGGATGTATTTCCCCTGAGCCTCGCGGTCCAGAGTCTGGGTGAGGCTCAGCTGACCGCTGGACGAGAGGCTGAACGCGCCCTCGCCGTTCCCACCGCTGAGCATGTAGCTGAGCTGGCCGTTGGCACCTTGGTCGTCATCTCTGGCAACAACCTGGAAAACACACAAACCAGCTTCTTCACATTTTTGTCTGGGCATCAAACTTCTTCCTATTCTAGTACAAGAAATGTGTTTCTCATTTTTAGCAGCAGAACTACAGGTTGTCTAAAAATAAATAGAAGAACAGGAGAGTCAGAGGAGCTGTAATACCATGGCAGCGGTGATGGAAAGCAACATGTGCTATACTTAATTATCATTTTAACATGTTTTTACTTTTGTGTGTCAAGTACAAAATAGCATGAAATGACTGAATACCTTTAAATGAAGACACCTTACATATTAAATTGTTAACGTTGGCCAATATTGCTGTCCACCTGTCATTCTGTGCATTCACTCATGTTCTCTATTTTATATTTAAGTGCTGAGGGATTTAAATCAAATCCTTCTGATTTATTAGGCCGATAAAAAAGTGTGCAAGCTTTAAATAAAACTACAAAGATAGATGAAATGGAGCACAATATGACCGGGATGTGATCTGAAAGAGTTAAACAAGGCATTTTCATTCCATCTCCACTTTAAGTACAGGTCTTGAGTCAGTATTCTTAGTTACTTCATCACTGAGACAGACTTTTAGGCTGTATAAATCGACTCGACATTTCAGTGGATTAGTTGACAAATGATCTTAGGAAAGAACAGTAAAACCAAAGCAATGGCTTATGCGTCATATTCACCAAATCGAGAAAAAAGAAAGAACTTGCAGTTGTTTTAGTTATACGGTTGATTTTGCCCTTGATGTATTTTAGTGGAGCAAGAAATATGTTCACACAACCAAAATATAGCTGGCAGTAACCCAGTATAACCACCATCCTGAGTCTTTCAGCTGAGGGTTGATTACAATCACGGTGCTGAGCGGCAACATGAAGGTAATTGTTGAGGGAAGGAAGATCATTACTTATTCACTTTGTCTCATCAGACTTTCCCAGGGAATCCACAAAACACAATAAATCCGAAACATTAGTCAGTCTGATTTTTCCCCTTCAAGTTGCAGCATTTAAACTGCCACATTTCACTGGTGTGCCCAAATGCATTGTGGGCTCGTCAGCCCTCCCTGCTGTGCATGCCGCAGACAGACCAGGTTAGCACAAATGTGTATGTGCTTGTGTGGCAAAAACCCCTTCCTGCTAAATAACTGTACCCTCATTTCCTCACAAGGTACACACGCGAAAGGAAATGGAATTGCGGCGTCACTGAAAATCAGTCCTTCACCTCCATTTTTTTTATATACATGGCTCATTTATTCATCAGGGTGGCTGGAACGATAATTGCCTTTTCATGCAATTTAGCCCCGTTTCATATTTCGGGTAAATCCTATAAAGTCCTAATTGTGCGGAGCAAATTGCAGTCATATATCATTTCTGTATTATGTTAGTCCTGTATTCGTCATGGCATTTAGCAAAAGAAGACCACCACGGTAAGTGCTTTAAGTGCACTTATACAGCTCACATACCTGCAGTTATTAAGTTAGTATTACTATAAATTTGGTTAAAGCATTAGCTTATTTGAGGCCTTAGAACTGTCATTCAAAACACTGCCTCCTTTTCACTCAGGATGTCCCGTCTGTGAATGTTAATGACGTCCCGACTGCTTGAGTTTCAATGCATGTCTCGAGAAAAAGAGAAAACAAACATACTGACCTGCAGAATGTTTTTGGGCAGGTTCTCCAAGTTCTCCTGAATATTGACGGTGTACGGCGAGAGCTCAAACACCGGCGAGCAGTCATTGACGTCCAACAACACGATGTTGACGGTTGCACTGTCCACCCTGGGGCTGCTGCCTCGGTCGGCGGCTTGGACCACCAGCGAATAGGAGGAACGCGCCTCGCGGTCCAGCTGCTTGGCCACCGAGATCACCCCTGTGACCGAATCGATCCTGAAATCGGTGTTGGTGTTGCCTCCAGAGACAGAAAATCGGATCTGCCCATTGGTGCCCTCGTCTGCATCGCTGGCGAACACCTGGATGACATCGGTCCCGGTCAAGGTGTTCTCCTCAATCTCGATGTCGTAGATGTTCTGTGAGAAGCTTGGCGTGTTGTCATTGACGTCCAGGACCATCATAGTCACATCCATTGTTGAAGACAGGGGCGGTTCACCTTTATCTGTAGCTACGACTGTGAGGGTGTAGTTAGAGAGCTCTTCGCGGTCCAGTTCCCCGACCAACCGGACGTCTCCGTCGATTGTCCCGATGCTGAACTTGTTACCGAAAGGTCCTTTGAGGGAGTACTCGACATAGCTGTTGGGTCCACTGTCGGCGTCGGAGGCCTTGGCAGTGAACACCACCGTGTCCACCGGCGTGTTCTCCTGGATGTAGGTCATCCTCTGAGAGGTGAAGGTTGGCGGGCAGTCGTTGACGTCCAGGAGAATGATGGACACCTGGGCAGTGCTGGTGAAGCGGCTCATGGGAGGAGGAGGCAGGTCGTTGACTGTGATCACCAGGTTGTAGAAGGACTGGATTTCTCTGTCCAAGGCCTTCTTGGTCTGGAGGACTCCTTCCTTGCTGATCCCAAAGTGACTCTGGGGATCTCCGGACGCAATGCTGTAGAGGAGCTGGGCATTCCGGCCTGGAAAACAAGCCAAGAGGGAATGAGAAGATAATAATAATGACAACTACTTCCATCTTGAGCACCCAAATATTGTGAGTAAGTCCAAAATTAAAATAATCATTGTTTAGTCATACAGTATTCTAAATGTCAGAAAATAGCAAAAAATACGCCCCTGATAGAATTCCCCAAAGCCCAACATGATATATTCAAATGTCCAAAACCAAAGAAAAGCCTTTAATCCTCACATTTGAGAAGCTACATCTCAAAATGTTTGACACGCTGCTTAAAAAAGTGATGACAACTATTATTTGATTATCACATTAGCCTTTGCAGTTCTAGTAAACTGAACAAAGTATCTTCACTGATGAAGTCAGCCTAAAGTGCTTCATACCAAAAGAGAATCAACAACAATGAGACGGACAACAGATCAACTCTGTGAAGTTTTTAAATTACATTTCCATCCGAATGTTAAACATGTTACTTTCCCCGAAAGGAGAATTGACAAAACCTTGTGCCCAAATTGGATTTGGGCAGATAAGAGGAAACTGTGGTGAGATGCACTTTCTTGTTAAATCTGCTATACTGTACAATCAGGTGTATTGTTAACTACAAACCTTGTGACACTCACGGTGCCAAAAACAAAGAAATCTACACGGAACTGTTTAGTATGACCTTGCATTAAAAATATAGCCAGATAACTAACAGACAATAGAGGTCAAATGTTGACATTTTTCTGACTAGCATCCATTGTTCCAGATGTGATTGTTAAATAATCTATATGACTTAGGCACTTCTCTGCGTTATCTACATCCATTTCCACAAATTGTGCATAGCTGCAGCTGGAGCTCAGGCCGCTACTCTTGTCTTCTCCAAGTAGACGATCCATTCATGCAACATGACAGATGGCTATCAAAAGAGAAACACCACAGCAAACCACTTCCTAGACTGATAGTGGGGTTGTGACATTTTTGGAAAATCCCTCACGATTCAAAACACTTATTTAAATGAGATAACTACAGTGTGGCTGAGGGGATGGACGCAGTGAACTATCTGTACTTGAAATCTGGCCTAATCCGCAGCGCTGCCCTGGGACCAGGGGTTAAAATGAGCTTAAATTGAGCGTCTGTAATTCAACTCAACAGGGTATTCATGTGGAAAGCGCCGGCACCTTCCCACACTCCGGCGTGTATTTACAGTACACAAGTAATCCCTTATCAAAAGGTTGAGTGCTGTTTCCATCCGAGTTTAGGCTACGGCGTCTAGATACAAAGTCTGGGGGTCGTTGGGTCAGGGCTTAGGAAGTGCTAACAATGGCAGTGTTTTATTTTGACAGTGCAAAGAGGCGACTATATAGTGCATCTGCCGAGGACGACGTGGTCGGATTATGTGGACGGCAGTAGAAAGAAGCCAGACTCTGGTTTGAGAACCAGGCAGCGTATTTCCCAGGAATGTAGGTCACAATAACCACATTAGGTCTGGGTGAAGCGGTAATTACAGCCGAGGAGAGTAGCGGTGACCGTTCGAATACCACACGGCACTTCACATCCACGAAAAAGCCGCCACCTGAAACGCAGGAATAACTCGGGGCGCTTAATCATACAGTGAAGATGTATTTCATCAGGTCACCCATGCGCAACTCAAAAATAAAAATGAAAACATACAATGTAGGTTTGAGAGCTTCCGTGTAACCAACTGTCATAACAAAGTGACAGGCCTACATTAAATGAATCTGTTATGGATAACACTTGATTTATAGCATAAGTACATTACTGCTTAAAACATTCTCATACAACTGTTTACTTCAACTATACTGACTTCCCTATAGTAGCTGACTGAGTTTAACTGGGATTTAACTGCAATTTAAAATATTGGTATATTTTCTTTTTGCACTTATACAACAAGTCTTGCCAAATGTTTCCTGAAATATGCCATGAGCAATTGAATAGTGGAATAGTGCATCTCCTATGAAATAAATTGACTATATAGTTATTAGAGCAATTAATAACATACATCAACATAATAGGTATCAATATCAATGTGAGCAGCACCATGAAACTGAAGTTAACTAATGTTTTAAAGGCTGCATCTTTTTAACTTATAATATATGTTTAATAATACATTTTTTAAAATATATTTTCACTCATTATTTTTTGTTTAATGTTTAGGCTGGTGTATCAAATATTTTGTTGTCTTATTATTATGGCTTCAGTCATTTCTAGACTCATTGTTCAACTGTAAAACATCCTGCCAAATAACAAAAATGTTTGAGGGATTGCTGCAAAAACTACATGTTTGGGTTATGTTATTATATTGCAAGCAAATATGATCCACTTAATCCATGAACTCTCAAAATATTAATAGTATTGTAAGTGTTATTGTAATTGTTATTGTGAGGAGGCTTTCCAAATCAGGGACCCAGGCCTGGATCAGAGGACACTTGACCCCGTTCGTGTGAATACTGTGTACCGTCCACTTGAAAAGGTGGCCTTGAGTCGCTGGTCATTCTTTACATTGTCTCCAAAATATATACAATAGGAAGCATAATGGGGAGGTCGACTTGGCACGCATTACTGATGTGAAAGCTGAACAGAGGGGGAGTGGAGCAGTACAAATCAATCACGCCTTTTTTGAAAACGCCCTAAGTATGGATTCCAACTCCCACGTCATTTCCAACATGTACATACCATCATCAGCATCAGTGGCTCCGATAGTGACAATACTGGATCCGGGTGGCAGACTCTCTGACACAGACGTGCTGTACATGGTGGTGTTGAAGACGGGCGGGTTGTCGTTCACGTCCAAGACGTTGAAATACACCCTGACTGTGCTGGCCTGCCCGCCGCCGTCCCGGGCCCTCGCTGTCAGAATGTAGTACTGCTGAGTCTCATAGTCCAGTGGACGCGTCACGTTGAAAACTCCCGTCACGGGGTTCAGGAGGAATGTCTCGTCCTCGTCGTCCTCCTCCAGCGAGTAGGTGACCTCTCCGTTCACCCCTGAGTCAGAGTCGCTGGCCAGGATCGCCGCCACGATGGAGCCTGTTAAAGTCAGACGGGTTGTAAGACGGAGGCGAGAAGTTAGACTTTACTGCCCTATAGAACAAAATGACTTTAATACATCTACAGGGGGTTATTAGGGCTGTTTATTAACACCAGTGACTCAGTGATCACTCTGCCAGCTTTGCTTTTTAACTCACTTGGCCTGAACAGTTTTGGAACCAAAACTCCTCCAATCACTGGGATTAGACTGATGACGTAGGGATGACGACAATGCTATAAAAGCTAATGATTAAGTGATTTCACAAGCATTTACAATCATATCTTAATCATATCCTCACATGATATTCTTCTTTCATTTCCATACTCATTTTTTCTCTCTTTCTTATGATTGAAGCAGTGTGAGGGATAAAGAAGCTCTTGCCAGACGGTTGTCAGAGTTATTGTAAATCCTGCTGGTCGTTGATAGATTTCCATATAAATCAGATATCAGTTACCGTCCCTTTGACCTATTAAACTCTTAATTTCCCCCTTAAGGAAGATACAGAGGATTTGGGAGAGTTACAATGCTCCTATAAAAATGTTCTAATAAACTAAAAAGTATTCTTATAAAAAATGCGGCTATAAACTTCTACAAAGAAGCTGCTGCTAATAATTTGAGTCCTTGATGACCTAAACAGAGCTGTCTAAGTTCACTCTGAGGGCTTTGGCAGAAGACAAAACAGTGCATGTCTGAGTCTACAATGTCTAACCTCCTATGCATTTTAATGTGTTTATTTTGCAGTCGGATGTTTCTCTAAGACCTCACCTGGCGCCATGTCTTCAGGGATATCGAACGAATACGTTGCCCGGGAGAACTTTGGCGTGTGGTCGTTGACGTCCTTGACGGTGATGTTCAGCCTCATGTCGGATGACTGCTTCCCATCATCTGCGCGCACCAGAAGGGAATATTTAGAGCGCCGTTCCCGATCCAGCTTCTTGGTGGCGATCAAATCGCCGGACTCGGGGTCAATCCGAAAGCTGTCGTCTGCCCCGCTGATGATGGTGTATGTCACGAGAGCGTTGGGACCCTGAGGGGAAGGCAGACAATGGAATTATAGTTTGTAAATTGGAGGAAATCAGCATGTTTGCGGATCAAAAACATAAACTTAGCATTGAGCTAAATTGTAGAAGCACATGTTGTTTCACATAGAATGAGCTCATCTCAAGCCGAACCAATATTTAAGTCACTATTTGCTGGCTACTGTACATTTTCTCCAACGTTGTTCCAACTCTTTCTCAGGGATCAGAGCAAAAAGGGGCCAGTTACTTAGATTACTTTGCTGAACTCGCAAACAGAAAGGGCATCAGGATTACAAGACTCAAAGCAACCCCTATGCGTTAGGAAATCCGTTTACCACTCGTGTTAGCGTGTCACGTCTCCAGATCAAACTACCTACTTGTCCAGCATGAATGAAACCCTTCTCCACAGAGACACTGGATGAAAGAAAGGCTTGTGGTGTCAAAAATGCCGTGCAATAGATGACAAATCAAGACGGAGACACTAACGGGAGAACTAATGAGAGAATGTTGAAGATTTCACTGGCCAAACAGAAAATCCAACATACAAACAGAAAATCTCCATTATTAGGCCCTTAAGTTAAGTTTGTTTTCTACAAATAAACAATTATTATTAACTTATTTTGTAACACATTCTATGGGGCTCATTTCATGCATCATAAACTTAGTATATCACACCACTTCAATTTCTGTTATGACTTATAAAACAAATACATTCATTTTCCAATGTTGTGTGTTGTTCTCACATATATTTAATTACTTTTTTGCCAGTACAGGTAAAACAAACAATGGGCACTTAAATGACCTACTACCCTGACTTATAACTAGCTTGTTAAGTATTATATCTGCCTGTACCTCAGGAATTTCATTACTTTACGCAATGACTGTTTAGATTGAATTTTAAAGTGATTATATACTCGAACAGTGATTATAATACATTCCTCTGATAAAAAAACAAACTTGACTCTAAAAATGTTTTTCTTAAAAAACATTTTTTGCCATTTTATCATCTGAAATATGTCACAAATAAACGACTTTTACACACCATCAATCACATTATCTTTTATAAAATGTATAATTCATGGCTAATCAAGAAGAGGACACCGGTCACACCAGGTAGAGAAAAGCTGACTGGCGATTTTCTGGTGAGACTCGCTCTCAGTCTTTGAACTTTGGGAGGCTATAGTGTTCCTCTATAAATGCAACTAATAGATCCCCTGGTACCTCGGACAAGTACAAGCGCTGTGACACATCTGATAGCTATAGAAAGAGGCTTTGGAATAGGAGAGGACTGAATGCCGTATGACAACTGAATGAGCCTGACGACAGAGCTTGACGTTTATATTTGTGCCGGGGACAATCAGAGATCAGACAACTGTCTCGCTCTGTGTCTTCTGCCAAAAAGAAAAGGCAACATCAAAAAGCTACTGCAATTCAGTGGGACCGAGTTCTGGTTACAGCCGGTTAAGAGCTAAGCTAAAAGAGACTCTTTCAGCGATGTCCGGTGCTTTTTGATCTTATCATGACAATGGAAAGGCTTACATGTAGAGGCGTTGCATTAAGCTTGATGCTGTATCTGCATGTCGACACATTTACTGCCTTGGTGGACAATGGTGCGCACGTAACAAACGCCATTTTACATAAACTGTATGCATGCAGAAATGTTGAAGGGCAACATTAGCACACAAGCTCTCACTGCTCACATAATCTGTAGCTTTCAGGCATGTCTTCGCTGAGCACGCAAGTTATATTCATCCATATTCAACCCCTCTTGAACATCTGAGCAGTTTCCGTGGGAACAAGAGCTATTTTAGGACATTAGTTCTCAACTCCCTGTTGTTGCACTGATCGTCGGTGTTTCGCATCTTCGCCCCAATAAAGCGCCTCCTCTTGTAAAAGGTTTTCCAATGAAGGTTATAGTTGCACACGCTGAAGATCTTACTAAAACAATGTCTTAAAAGGGAAAAGTCAAATTTATGGATACAGGTATTTCAGGTTCATATACTTCCAGGAAAAGACCAGAAACACAATGAATTCTATCTGTCGGTCTGTCACAAAGACATATTATATATTGCTTTCCCTTCTGTCTTCACCAGACTGTGCATAAATGTTAATGCACCAACAAGTCTAGAAATGGCGGCCGTTGGCCAAAAGCTTTGTATGGAGTCAATATCGCAAGGCCAAGTTCATGACTCACTCTTATCTCTTTCCCGCGGCCTGTTTTTATGACGGATCAAACCTCCGTCTTCTTGACCCCGTCTCTTATTGCATTACCAGAGACCCGGTCAGAGATCCAGGCCCAGTAAAAAATGGGGGGGAGACGAGGAGGACTGAGCTCCGCTCCGCTTATCTAAGGACCCTGCTGTCATCAATCAGCATCTCCAGATCTGGAAATCCCATCAGCCACCTGGGCTGCAGTCCGGAACCCAACACCGATAGTTTGCCAATTAATTTTCTGATAGGGTTCAAAGGCAGAGCAAGGGAGGTGGGAGAGGCCGGACAGGGGGTCCATCTGGGCAACAGTCCAACACACACACACACACACACACACACACACACACACACACACACACACACACACACACATATATAGGACATGCATTTACACAGATGAAAATCTCATGTAAATGCACTAACTCCTCTCCCTCTCTTAGCTAAACTAACACAAGTAATTAAGATCTGACACACTCCTGCACTTACACACTGGTTGCCCTCTTGACCTTGACTCAAGAGGTTGACTACTTTACAGCTCTGGTTGTTTGGGGATGAAGGGGGGTGCAGCAAAAGGAAACTCATTTAGCAGATGAGTGGTTTTTGGGAGCAGGCAGCTCTTATTGGGAGTGAAAGGTGTGAAGCAGACAGGGCCGGCGGGGATAGTAAGCTTCCTGTATGTAACAGCACAGAGCATGCAAGCCAATCATAATACAGCCTGCTGAAAAACAAGCAACGTGTTGTCACTGAGAGCTCAAACATATATGACCTTCTAAAGGTAGAGATGGACCAACCAGCTGCAATGATGCCTTGTGAATCTGTTTTCAATGCATTCACTGCAAAATAAACTGCAAAAAAAGTGTTTAAGCACACATTCTACATTTTACTTTCAAAGAACTCTCCTGAACCAGTGATTGTTGCAGTTCTCTTCATTAAGAACATTTTTTTTTTTTTTAAACCTGTGTCATATTTTCCACATAAGGTCAGAATTCTAATAAAACATTAATGGTCGTTCCGAAAGCACAAAAGGCAGCATTTTTCTTTCAAATGAGGTGAGAACCATTTTCAGACAGGCCGAGCCTGCATCAGATAAAAGACCAACGTTTTATATTGATTTTCTTTCAACCTCTTCCTTCTCTTTGGGGTGGAAATGGGCCTATAGCGAAAACCGGATGCGTAGAAACAGCATTTTAATACCCTCACACATGAATCCCACATGTAGCACTGTTAAATTGGAAGGGATCATTATGATGTCTGAATTCAGCCCGTCAGCTGGCCAACAGCTTGCACTCTTGGCTACTCCGCACTGGCTCACACATGTGGCTTTCTCAACAAGGGCTCCAATGCGTTCCGTACGCTTAGTGTCAGCGCAACTTAAGTTTCCTGCGTAAGGATGTGGGCAAAGACTTGGCCGGCCTCATATCTGGCTCCGAGTGAGAGCTGGAATGAAGTACAGGCTTCTATTTAGCAACCTATTCATGGCCACACTGAAGTTTGGAGTAAACATCTCTAGAATCTGTAATTCCTAAAAAGGCTCTTCTGCATTCTCTTTCAGTGTCTTTATACTTTCTTTTCCATTCGAATCTCTGTCTGGAAGCAAAATGTGACTTTTTTATGAATGACAGCACTTGGATATTTTGGGAAATGATAATTCGGGAAGACTTATGCCTTTTTGTGCATGTCAAAAATGCATTATTTTCTACAAATGACTAAATGCCAGCTCAGACTGACTCAGATATGGGGAAAGGAACTACACAGTTTGATTTCAATACCATATGCTTTCAAGATCAAAGCTGTGAAGACATTGGTGAAAAGAAAAAAAAAGAGAAAATAATTAAATAATATAAGTTAATATAATAACTTAAAAACGGCTTACTGAAAAGATGGAGCTGCCTCGAGATTTACAGTCAATATACTGTAGTATTTCGACTTTGTACAACTTTTCTCACAATCGGAGGGAAGAGAAGGTGGCAAGGAAACAGCTGTGCAATAAAATATGTGTGGCCTCAAATGTAACATTAAAATTGAGTCCATATTCTCTGCTTCTAATCTCTCCAATCTATGACCTGACTTTTTCCATTCACTTCAACTGTGTCCTTTGGCTTGGTGAGGGACCGCTGACCTCCGAGAAGCAGGCAGAGCCTGCGTTTCACTCACTGCAGGATTTAGTGTCCACATCCTGCCTAAAGCAGCTAAAGATGGAGCCTTTAACTAATTGAGAGTGATCCCGCTGATGTAATGTGAACTACGGAGGCCACGGAGGGACTATCAGAGCGGCAAGCTGAAAAATCAATCGCTGGCCTTTCTCCTTCAGGCTCTGTGACACCAGAGGCCTCAACATGTCTCAGATAACGCCAACATGAGACAGAAAAGTCCAATTCTGTGTGTGTGTGTGTGTGTGTGTGTGTGTGTGTGTGTGTGTGTGTGTGTGTGTGTGTGTGTAGAGGAGTTAAATGTATGTAGACAGATGGATTCAAAGCGGTGATCTATGTGTTTGTATTGCTGTGTGATGGTGAAGGGAGCACAATCTGGCTCTTTGTGTCACTGTGTCATTGATTTCACTGCGTTATAAATGTAATGTAATGTTGTTGTTTTTCCCCTATTAATGGATTAGCCGTTTAGTCTGTAAGATGTCTGGGAATTTTCTGGTGCCCAAGGTGACATTTTTAATTGACATGTTTTGCTGATCGATAGCAAACAATAAAAGGTGACTCCCTCTCGAAACACAACTTCTACATGTCGTCTATTGTTCACTCTACCACTGATGTGCACATAATTCCTACCATGGTCTTAATGTTTGGGTTTTCTACCCTGAATAGCTGCAATATCTTTTGGCATGATGATGGTCCAATGTAAAGATAATACGTCGACTTCATTCACGACAGCTGCGTTGGCCTCAAAATCTCATTTGAGTCCACTGTAGGAACAAAAATTTAGAGCTTATTTTCAATTCAAATCACTCCCAGGATATCAATTCTGAAAGCATTGGAGTGGAAAACGGGCACAGAGAAGTGCAAAAACACTGTCAGACAGAATAGAAATTGGGCGAGCCATTACCTTGTCTGCATCCGTGGCTGTTAGCTGCATTATCTTGAAACCATCTCCAACGTTCTCCTCAATGGTCACATCAAGAATGTCATTAGGGAAAACTGGCGGGTTGTCGTTGACGTCCTGCAGCGTGATCTCCACCTGCAGAGGAAGAATAAACACCACAGTTTCCGTTAAAGCTCTGCCTCAGTCTGCCTGCAACAGCTGTTAAGATCGCTGCAAAGAAAAAAAAAATGTGTTCAACTTCTTGGATTTCAGATGATGAAGAAGCTGCACAAGAAGAGAGGCTGGAGAGGAAAAGGTCAGACCATGATGAAGTGTGGTATATTGACTTGCAAGGTAAAGAAATGAAGGAGACGGAATATTGTTTTTCCCCAAACAGAATGATTGTTTTTCCCATTGATCATGAATTTAGATTTAATAGTAGAAAAAGTCATCGCTTCACCATCGCTTCACCAGACTCTTTTGTCATCTGTTTCCTATAAAACAATTATGCCATTGAAACACCAAAACCGTAGTGATTGAATTTGAATCAATTTAAACAAGACAAACAACGCAGTACCTGGTATTATAATGGGGAAAGAAGTAATAATAGATAAAGGTGTGCTACTAAAAGAAATGGCCTAGCTCAGATTAGAATAGCAGCAACATAGTTGTAATCATTGTAGCCTCTAAATGCACACCAGCTAATGAAGGCTAGCTTGTGTAATAGCCTTAGCTAAAGCTTATTTACCAACTTTTTCCTTTAATTGAATAATTAAATGTGATGCTTCAACAACTTAGAAACTGAGGTTTTTAAAGCATACATACACAGTAGTAAGTAGTAATGCAATCATAATGGAGTAAAAAAGTAATAAAAGAAAAACGAGACCTACTAAAAAGATAACTGGCCTAGCGAAGCAGAGTAGCAGCAAACACCCCTGACAACATGTTGGCTAGCTAAAGCTAGCTGGTGTGATAGTATTTGCTAAACAAAATGTCTCCACATTTCCTATCTGTTTCCTGAATACTCAATTTTGTAATTTAATTTGTTAAACAACTTAAACAAGGCAAACTTAAAGAATACTAGCATAACTTAAAAGATTAGCAGTCACTTTTATCTCTTTCTAAGCTTTAGTGAATTGATGAGATTGAGGTGATTAAACTACTTAAAAATCAAATATGTCAACCTGTGTAACTCAAGGTGAATGTACTGAACTTACTCATTAGAGAAGGAAGCTGAAGAAGATACAACATATTGAGTACTGCTCCACATTTTCAACTGCCGAAAACTAATATATCTAGAAAACTGCATTGTGGGTAGAACTCACATACCCCACTGTCACCGGAGCTCATGGAAATTGTACAATTTACAAATTGACTTGAGGCTCTTTTCCACAGAGACTTACAGTGAGTGTAACAGTAGAGCAAACTAACTGCAGCTCAGGGATTTTCACTTTCATGTCTTAAAAACCAAAATAAACACACATTACTGTGGACCACAGACCCCCCATGTGGACCAACTTTGTCCCATATAGTGAGACTTGTTCTGATAAGCTAAATGTATTACAGACACAGCAGTGCTAAGAGTGAAACCTATGATTAGATCACTTGTTTATATAAATTATGTGATTTCCAGCAAATCAAAGTGACATTTAACCATTCCTCATTTTAGAAAAAAAAAAAAAAGATTACATGAGCTCAGTTCCCCAACGGTTCTTCACCACACTTGGAGAACCCTCCATCGTCATCATGGTTTGCAGTTAATATTTTACCAGGCCAGAGTATGTGGACAGGCTATTCTTTTAAATGGCTTTGGATAGGCAACTTTGATTAAGGGAAATCATAAAATGACTGCATACAATATTTTAGACAGAATTGTGCCTCCAACTTTATGGCCCTTTCAGTGTGAAAATAACAGTGCAACAATGCCAGGTTCTTCAAGAAATTATTTCCCCACTCTAGTGTGTGTGCACTTGACTGCCATCCTACTCAAACAGCAATAGAATTCATAGAAGAAATATGAAAATGCTTCATCAAATCACAATACATTATTGCTACAGTTAAGCTCAGCTATGCAAATGTCTGGGAGAAAGTAGAAACGCTGGAGACAGTGAGAGTGAGACATGTATGGTTTCAGATGTTATGAGTCTAGTGTGGCGATATTACATTTCCACTAATATCCCACAACTTAAACTGCGATCCCCTCCGCCTCATCCACTAACCCAAATATGCATTTCAAAGCCAGTAAACACGACTCGCTTTTGAATCACAACAGACATTTTGCTGCGCATTCTCTGTTTATTGACTCTATAAATATCTATAAATATGGAAAAGCCATGTTTAAATTCTCCAGTGATAGGATCTCCATTAATGTTGACAGTGATTATGGTAATTCTTGTGCCAGGGATCACAAGATGCCCAAACCTCTCTTTCGCAACCCCCCGCCCTGAAACACTCACAGATCAGGCTACGCGTTAGCGAGATGAAATAGGAAATTGGAAAAGAACAGTTGTCAAAAGACTACAATAGGTGCAGCTTTTTGAGGCAACAGGAGTTTCCCAGCAGGCATTCACAGAGCAGACAATAGCCCTCAAGGCCATATGACCACCGAGGTGGGGGTCACGTACAGCAGCCTATTCATACCCGGCTATTGACAGGAAAAGCAGACTTCACATGTCCCATAAATCTGCTTTGCAACCAACAGTAGCAGGAAACTCTTCGTAATAGACTTCTTTTGTTAAAAAAAACCCAACTCAAAACAGCTCAATTCATTAAAGATGACCCAGAACAAAAAAGCTACAGGGAGACATAGCTGAAATGGTGTCAGAGGCTGAATAAAATATGCTCCTCGAGTGTTTACTGCTATGATGACACCGACTGCAGCAGGGCAAATCCGCGCAAGGTCACAATTACAACAAATCTCATCAGTGAACACGTATTCATCTGATCCGCTTGTGCCAGGGCGAGGATGTTGTCCACTTATTAAACCGACTCCATGTTTGGTGTCGGCATGAGTGGAGATAATTACAAAAGAACAAGACAGATTATGTGCTGGGCACCAGCGATGCTAAAGTCGCACAAACAAGCCACAGTGACAGCGGCTCTCGACTCAACTTGAGCCGAGGGACCGGGGCAAAGTCAACAAACAATGAATATTTATCTCCCGCCCTGTGTGTCCCCTTGATGTGTAAATAATGCACGGCCCACTTCTGAGGAGTGAACTAATTAGGGTAGAAGTGCAGTTTTGAGAAATAATTACGCCTCATGCTTCCAGTTTGCATTAGCCAGGCTCCCACGGGACAGGAATATATCAAAAGCTTTGGTGAAAAATGCATCGGAGGAAGAGGAAGCAAGGTCGGAAAAGGGGGGAGGCTGAGAGGAGCAGGAAGGGAGGTTTTTGTTCCCCTCTACCTGTCTGCAGCCGACCCAGACGTCCCGGCCGAGGCAGGTGAAACACATTAGTTTACAAGCTAAAAGATTGTGTTTCAGGAACTACTGTTTCAAGTTGCAGGTGCTGCCAACTGGCTGCCAGAGTTTTATTATTTATGGGGCGGTATGAATGATTCACGCGTCAAGTGGTTCCTGAGCGCTGTCGATTATGAGACCTTAAGTGATGGAAGGTATTTGTCCAAGAGGTTGAGGCTGGAGCTCGTACTCAGTGGCGATAAATTAATCTTGTCACAAAATTCCCAGAGTTGATGTGATATACGCAGGACTGACAGGTGGGATAATTTAGATGTCTGAGTTTATGTTACGTAATCCCCCTTTCTCACTCATGGAATTTAAATGTAAAGGCTCAGTTCATCCATATTAGAGAAATGCATATTTTTCCTCCCATAACCTCGAGTTGTATCCAGTCATGCAGTTAGTTTTATATTATTGTGCCTTGGTTTGGACTTATCTGGAATTTCTACAGTGACCCCAATATAAATGTGGAGAATATGAATATATATATTTATTTGTGCTCAAAGCATGGGAAAATCCATCTGATATATTCAACAGTAAATTGTTTTTCCAGTAAAAATGACCTGGTTATTCAGAATAATGTACTGACCTCATGGGAACTTCCAACCAAAGAAATAGAATGTATGAAAACTGTTTTGGGGGAGATCTGTGGATTATGACCCACAAGCAACCAGAACACTGATTATGGAAACATTCTGCTTTTGAGTTTTGTTAATACATGCAATTTTATTGCCACGAGGAGCACAAATGCAGTTCCATTAACTTCCACCGCATCGGGGTGAAGGCAGAAGTTTCAAAGGAGCATTGGCTCACACTAATATAAAAGTATCTGCCTTGCTGAGAAAATACTGTGTATGTTTTTGTAATTTGGGAGAAGCATGTGTTGCTGCATCATTCATTCAAATTTAGTTATCCTGACACTCCGCATTCGACCATCTTTAAAACGACTTGCTCGTGGAAGCGAAGCAGACATCAAAGTGCAGACACTTACCTCAAGAGTAATGGAATATACCAAAAATAATTCCATCCCACCACCACATTGTAATATCCAAAGTGAAGAGAAACAGTTCTGGTTACAGCTGAAGGTAAAAGCATCACCTGCGTCCCTGAGAGCAAACAACTTTTTGTCATATTTCCCCCCACATCTAAAAAGTGGAAGTAACACAGGTTTTCATATGTTCCCCACTTAAAATGTCTCATACTTGCAGTTCTGCCAAGACCTCTGCAGACAGAGAGACAGACTGGGGGGGGAAAAGAGTCACTGAAGGAGCAAGAAATCTATCATTTGAGCACAATACCATGTACGCCGCACACATATTTTGTCAGTTACCCGCTCAGCTATTTCTAATAACCAGCAGAGGGTCAGATTAATTAAAAGAGGAATGGTTTGCATTACAGATGAGTAATACAGTGCATGCTTGCTCCATTGAACACCACAAACGTCTGAGTGAGAAGGATGAAACTCACATCATTAGCACAAACATTTCTCGCAAAGCAGACCTCGCTGGAAACGAAATGTGAACTGAGTGCAACTGATGCAACAGTTGGCCCGTAAACGTTTGAGCTCATCTGATCGTAAAAACTGGAGCAGGGTGCGCCTCCTGCAGGAAGCAATCATTTCAAAATGATTAAACGTGTCGTTAGATGCTGTTGACGACTCGGGTTCAAGGGTTGAGGGAAGCGCCGACTTCCAGCTCTCGTTGTACTCGGCCTCTGAGATTGATTGATTCCACTTTGCAGCGTGCATTTTCTTTTTTTTTTACTGATGTGACGTGAGCCCTAGTTGCACCTAATGTGTCAAGAAAAAAAAAAAAAAACTGGGATCACAATGCAATTCCAAATACAACACTTCATCATAAGAGTCCCAGCCAGAATCATGTGCTGTTAAAAGGAATTAGTCAGGCTTTGGCGCAGTATAAACAGCTTAATAGCACAAAGGAATTTTTGCATTAAATCCAGTCTAAACTAAAAGCCTTTGAAAGGTGCTGATTCCACAACGTGTGATAAATAAATAACCAACTCTAAGCAAATCAGGGGTATGATGTTTGTTTACAATGACATGATGGTTATCTAAGGTTACGTCGGTCTAATGCCTCAGCTGGGGCCTCGTGTAATGTGAGGACCGAGGCGAAGGCTGGTACAGCTTGGGCTGGTTAGTAGAGTATTCCAACAGAAGCAGAAAAATACAAGGGCTCCGATTGCTACGCGTCTCCGAAGGAGCAGGGGAGTCATCACCGGGCCTTCTCGTATGCAGACGGAGAGGTTACATCCCTTCTAACCGCCGACTGCGATACCGTCGAAGAACCATGCCCAGCCAGGTCAGCGAGGACGTCCTGATTCCCACGACTGTATAAACTCTAACTCCATGCACGTTGGAAAATCATAGTTCCTGCCTCCTTTATTGAAGAGCTACTGTATGGTGGAGGAATCTGTCATCAACTTTGAAAATTGATGACCAACGTTCTAGAAAAAGCCCACGTCTGTGTTTGCCTTTCTTGATCTGGAAACCGTATGGTAGGATCCACGTACCCGGATCAATGCTATGCTATGAAAGGAAAGAAATTGTGCCACATTCAACGTAATTAATTCCTCTGAGATGCGCAGACAAAGACAGTCATCATTCCGCTTCATCTTCGCGTTCTTCTCGACCTCTTCTTGTGGTTGTTTTTAAAGTTAAGAACTTGTTGGTTCAAGGACCCAGGTAAAGGTGCCATCCCGGCTCTGTCTTTTAACAACAGAAAAGGAAGGTGAAGGTCAAACTGATCTCTTCCGCACGGTTTCTTTAACACGTGTACAAACGTGACTGGCTGGATCTGTCAAACAAACGGCTGCAGAGTAATTCATCTTCCAACCACAGCCATCAGGCTCGGCAAAGTGCATGCGTGCTCCGGAGATGGGAATGTGCCCGGGAAAAAGCAGACAAAGCTGGACCTCAGCCAAACCTCAACGCACTGTGCAAGGGAGAAGTCAGGATACGATCATACCCCCCCCCCCTGAAAAAAACCCTGCACTTCCATGGAAAGAAAAAAAAAGTTCTACAGTGAGTAAGAGAATGAGGCAGACAAAACAAAACAGGAGAGCCTGCAAGCGATCAAAAAGCACCTTGGCCGTATGTAACCAACAAGGGGTGAGACAATGTCAGACAAGTGGTTTCAATAAAGGGGATCACTGTCCTCTCGGTGGACCACTTCACCAACTGTTAAAAGATTGTTTGTCTACAGCAGGCCCCTTCAAGCCCCCCTGCAAACCCTTGCCAAGCGAGGGTCCCTCTGAGCATTTCAGAATGACCCACCAGATCATCTGGACCAGGGGATTGTTTCACAGAGGTACTGGGCACGGTGGAATCTCTGCACACAGGAGTGGAAACAAATTGTGATGAATTGCCATTTTTTAATGGCGGCGTATCCAACCGCGAGTGCTGCAAACTGGGTTTCTTCTTCGCTATAAAAAAAACCACAACTCTTCCCCTCGTATTCCTACCTGAGAGAGTTTGATGGAAAGTTTAATTAGACCTCGTGCAAGATCAGAGTAGAACTAATGGAGGCGAGACAAGATTTAGCTCTTCTTGAAGCCGGAGCAACATTCAAAGCCATCACGGAAATTACCATAGCCTATTAAATGTGGCGTGTTCTGTATCCCTGGATTAAGAGGTTACAAGAACATCAAAACAAGCATTTTCTCCTTCTTGTGAGATGAAAGGTAAAAAACAAAATAATTAGCCTATTTGTGAAAAGTATGCTTTGAAGATGCAAGGAAAGAAATGTATTTTCTTTTTTTTTTATCCGTTATCTTTCTTTTGTAAGGACTTCTTAAAAAAATAGAACGAGGCCATAACTGGAGTCAGCTGTCTATCGGCGTTGGTGCCACTGACGCTGCGTGAGTCTAGGGCCTTATCACACGGCTCCCTCCATAAATACCTCCAATTACGGCATTCAAAACATGCAGACCATGGAAAGGAGACAAACTCAAACGCACAACACTTTGGAATCACTCATAAAACCCTCAAAATACAGCAGATCAAAAACACAATGATTATCTGAAAAAGTTTCGAAGGGCATCGTCACTTTTTGGACACTTCCTAAAATTGTTTGGCTACATTTCCAACATTTTACATTCAACATTTACATAAGCTAATTTGCAGTTCTCAAGTCAGCTTTTCAAGAGCTGCCTTATGTTGGACTTCACTACAACGCTTTTTTACAATGGATAAGAGCAATGGAACGTTTTCCAGCCCATAGAGATGTAGTGCTTCAACTGATATAAGAGGAAGGAAAATCCTCCAAATTGGAGATACAAGCTTCAACTTTCATCCAGCAGCTGCAATAGAACACATTGCTGCAGCTTAAACTCTCCAAGAGCATAATGAAGTAGTCAGACTCAGCGTCACCTGGACCACTTACAACATAACAAATATATCTTACAAGTTAATACAACAATAATTTAACACGCTGAAAGGGAGTGAATATATTTCAGTGTTTGAGCTTTGAGCTGTTATTCCAATGCGGTGTAGCTACGTACTTGATTTTAGTATTCAACCTCTCATGATGTCCAAAAAAGTAATATTATTGTCTTCCCTTGATGATAATTTGATGCGACGTGTCTGGGCCATCCTAAATTTATACATATACAGTGTACATAAGATAAAGAGATAGTTTCAAATGGCTCAGTATATGCTCTCAAGCTTTACATCAGTCGGATTTTAACAGATAAATGCTAAATCTGGGTGATATCAGTCATCTACCATCTAAAGCCAACGTTGCTTTCCAAGACTTCTGGAAGATCTGCGAGAGGCTTTAAAGACTATTATGGCATCCATTTCATAGTTGCTGTCAACCAGTGATGAATGCATGAGATTTACAGAAGTTGGGAGGGACGAAAGACGCATTAGTGAAGCATCTCAGTCTGGGTTTGACCTAATTATTATAAAGTCATGTCTGTGATGACATCTCGCACCCACAGTAAGCCAATTCCTTAACCTAGAAATCTAGGTTAAATAATTAACCTTCTGTAATAATGTTTGAGCATTGATTATCTATTCATTAGATCTTGTTTCCATCACATCTATGGTTGGGAGTTCAGACAGCATCAAAGGAAATGTTGTTTCCAGACAGTCTACTTGTTTGTTGGTGACGGGGCTTACGGTTTTGATCTATGAAATGTGTCCTCTTTTAGTTCCAGCAAGTCAAAACGCAAAAAACGTGCCTCATGAAGATTTAATATGAGCATAATAATTAAGATACAATGCCTGAAAGTGACTAAAGATTGTCATGAAGTTCAGTTTTAGGTTTAACTTTTGAACTAAAGTTGAACTGAACAACATAACTGGTTGGCAGAGGCCTTTGGGGAAATAATACTGTGGTGAGCAGTGAAAAAAAGACACTTAACGGCTGTTTACTTCATTTAAACAAGCATGAGTAGAAAAACAGAGGACAGCGAGTAAGGAAGGCATATTGGTGTGTGTGTGTGTGTGTGTACGCATGAGAGGTGGTGTAGAAACCAGCTTTAATCCAAAACAGGACAGATCGGATAGTTGTGTGAGAAGTTTATGAGAAAAATGAGAGTTGGGAGGAGCAAAAGGGGAAGGTTGGGAAGGGTGCATTGGGGGGGGGGGGGGGGGGGGAGTAGCTTCAGAGATAACTTGGAACAAAGGACAGAAGTTTAGAATGCACTACTGCATTTTGATATTTCTGTTCTCATAAAAACTGCAAAGATAAGAAGGCTGCAGGAATGAGACCTAAACCCTGGAAAGGAGCTAGCATTTTAACACGCCCGGCTCCCTCACCTCAAAGTCAATGGGTTTTTAGTTGGATGCCTCACACAAGGTCTGTTGTTAAAAAAAATCATCAATCAATAATTAAACCGCATTTGTGAATTTTGAAGTTTGTTTGCCATGGAGCATATTGTCTGCAATAATCCAAAATCCAATGGAAAAACCCCATTCTATTTTTGTCGAGGGATGCTAACTTTCCTGGGTGGCCTACAAAAAAAAACGTCATCCCTGCAGCACTATTCTGTACTCATTTGACATTTTGAGAAACATGTTGGTGCTCTTACTGAGTTAGGTAAGAAAGACACCACTCTCATTACGTACGTTACGGAGCAAGAGCAGGGAAGTGGTTAGCTTAGTTGAGCGGAAAATCTGGATCGACATCCGAGGAGCGTGAAAACAACAATTTGAGGTTTTAAGAGTTATGTGCTGTAACTTCTCCTGACCAAAAAAAGTTTATACATCCAACTAGTGCAGCTGTTTGCAGCAAAAACACTTCTAATAAACCCACTGAACACTACCTTCCTGGTGCCAAACAGCAGACAATAAAGTTTAGCTAACGCGTTAGCAAGTTAAGGAGTCAGGTGTTTGTTTGTTTTTTTAATAGACCAAAATAGAGCTGAGAGGACAGTGAATACTACTCTCATGCATCAAGAAAAAAAACAGCTATACATGAATGATAATGCTGCTCTGTGTCTGTAGGCTTGTTTGCTAATTCATTAGCAGTAACATTATCATAGCACTACAGTCTGTGAGTCTGCTTCTGATTTCCTCTGCCCCTTGTGGCCAAATGGATTAATACAGCCTGGTCAAACTCTTTAAACTATAGCCTCACATCACATAAGCCAACTCGGTTATTTTGAGCTTTGTTTTGAGAAATTGATCCCAGAAATAATTTCATTTATTGTTGTTTCATCTTCATGAAAGCTATAGCTCGTTTTTTTGGTGCACCATACATCTGCCGTGGTCATTTGGGCCTCAGCAGGAACCAGCTCGGCAAGACAACCTGATCTGAAGATATTCTGAGGGGCAAAAGAGAAAAAAAAAATGATGGAGAAATGTTGATGAATTTAACATGAGGTGGCGTAAAAAAAGACTTCTGCCAAATGACTTGACAATGAGGGACAGTTTCCCCCTGCTGAGGCCATTCATGGAAACAGACTGGAGGACCCTGAGATAGCTCTGCCCCTCTTTTCTCTTTCTCACACACAGATACAAATGGATGAAAATGCAAACTGTGCACCAATCACACGGTAGGCTATGACATGTTCATTCATACATGTGTGATGGAAACCCCCCGTCACAGCGCACACACATCCACATGCACTTCACCACTACAAGGAGGTCTTACAAGGCTTCACATGTTTAACTCTCTTATTATCATGAAGATGGGCCTTTTAGAAGTACCATCCATCTTAATTAACAAGCCATTTGTATGCACTTCAGCCCCAAGACAAAATAGCATGGGAAGGAATTCTGTGGCTATAGAAAAACTTGGGCTCTAAGACATCATTAGCGTATTCAAAAAAAAAAAAGAAGAAAAAAAAAACGTCAATGGCCATCCCATGTTGCCTGCACATTTCATTATCTCTCACTGTTCATGGCAATTCCCAGCCTCATCCTTTGCATTATACGGACGTGATCCAAAACTTTCTTCATGGAGCGAGGTCCTCGCTTCCCATTCCTTTAGAGTTCCACATAATTTGATGCACTCTCTTCATGATTTACTGCTGGGCAGTAACATCAATGCCTCACTGTCTGTATAGCAAGAAAGCGACTGACGTGCAGAATGTCATTCTGCGGCTACTGAAATAAATGAATATAATTTCTGCCTTCAGACGTCAAGCATGAACAAACACACGTCAGCCTCGATATGATGTGTTTTCCCACACAAGTCCCGTGGCTAAACGGCTTGCAAATAAGAAGGGTTGTTGAAAGATCACTATTTTTAAAGTGGCTTTGCTTTGGCAGGTTTCTGGCTTTTGAAAGTGGTCACTTTGCTGGATGCTGTGTGAGAGCACACAAGTGTATGGAGGTCTTCCTATAGGGCCTGTGTCTGCAAAACAAAAAGGAAATGTTTCAAAAACAGCCTTATGGGTAATTCGCCTTCACAGCCATCGCTTTTTTCTTTCCCTTTCTCTCTCTTTTGTCCCGCGGCACGCTTGAACGCAGCTGAATAGCCAAGAGACAATTCATCTCAATTCCCCATTCAGGAAACCTACAGAGACTATTAATTGTCAACTCATAAAGGCCCCATAGACGCCCCATGAGAGGAAGACTTTTTTTTCTCACTCTCCCCCTCCTTTCTCTCGGCCTCGACTATCATCCATAACACCTTTAGGTTTTCTCCAGGGTTTAGAGGGTCAGCGCGCGAGGTCAGAAGGTGATGATTAATTCCTCCGAGCAGTTGCATTGTGGGAGCCCTTGGTTACTCCGGGGTCAAAACCCCCAGTTTAGCACAAGGGTGTCATTTGTTAGTTGACCTCTCCTGCAGCTCTGACATGTATTTTGCGGATCAGGGGGAAGGAAAGCAGCAGAGGACACGACTTCTGTAGTACATTTCTATCACGCCTTGTTTAAATAAATTCTCCAGACTTTTACCCCCCGAAGAAGGGACAAACCGCACGGACAACAAGACTTGTGTGTATTTGGGAATTTGACAGAAAAAAATACTCAGACAACAAAAGAGCAACGCTGTCCTGAATTGGGAAGTGGAACCAGCAATCACTCAAACAAAGGGCTTCTTGAAACACCAAAGTCTGACAATGTTGGTGTTTAGAAAATTGTTTAGACTAGCAACAACAACAACAAAAAATTCTCAATCATTATAATATCTGTGGGGATGAAACACAAGAGTGCATCCCAAAGTCACTCCACACCCAGGCAGACACACAAACAGAGCCCGGACAAGTGACATATTAATTCAACATTTTAAACAATGCATCCACTGAAAGGCAGATTGTGTTCGGAAACAAAATCTCTATGAGATATGTTTAGACTAAACTGCTTTAAATAACTCAGATACTCTCATTTCTTGCAGGAAAACAAACAAAAAGCAGCAGGATCTTATCCTGAGCATGTAAAACACTATAAAATCAGATCTGCTTGTATTTTTCCCGTCAGTGCTGGGGGCCATTGTAACAGGATGCTGACGATGAGTCCTCGTAATTAAAACAATATTTGCCCACAAAAACAGTCGGAACCACTTTCATGACTTAATGGGGATTCGAGAAAAAACATGTGTATAACCACAAACCGTGCCAGTATCACAGCTACATGACCGGTCATGGACGCTGTGTAAAAAAAATGTATCAAAACACTGGTTTGCACGTCATCTAGGGCAGGAGGGGAAACAAAAGCTTCTAAGGTCTAAGCTGGAGGACGTCTGGCCGCTGTCAGTCAGTACAGAGAAGAGGATTTAAGTCGGGCTGCGCCGGGGTAAAAGGGCTTACAGTGTCACATATGATCTAGTCAGCGACAGGAACAGTCACCACCTCCACCTCCACCCGTCCAACACCTCCCCCCCCTCCCCGCCACGGCCCGGTATGCATGGACAAAACCAACCACTTGGCACGGCGGGACAGAGAGAGAGAGAGAGAGGGGGGGTGAGAGAGTGGAAAAGGGGGATGAGGGCAGCAATTGAGAGACCAGAAAAAGACAAGTGAGGCCCTAAAGTCAATTGGGCCTCTTGTCTCTCCTCTCTGCTCCTTTTCTCTCTTCACTCTCCCCTCCTCTTATCCTCCCCTTCTTGTCCTCCTGACCCCCCCCCCCCCCCCCCCCAAACTCCATTCTCTTTCTGAGTCCCGCTCTCAGCTGTGCTGCTGGTTTTGTTCAGCAGGGTTCCAAAGCAGTGGACTGATATGTCAGGCCTTATACTGAATTTCAGAAATCCATGGGCCAAAGTTGTTATGACGGATGAACTTTCTCAAACAAAGCTGCAAAAAGTGGGTGGATGACCAAGGTTGGAATGCTCTGGGGACTGTGAATGTCGGTGCCAAATTTCCAGGGAATCCATCACATTTCAGTCTTTTCCAAGACTTTCTGTTTGGACTGTGTGGTGGACTGTCTGCCCCAAGGACCAATAATTGCATCCCTACAACCATGTTGCAATAAAACTCTTTTCAAACAACCCCACCTTTTATTAATTAGATTGATCCGTCATGTCATTATATCCTGTTTAACCATCACATTAAGGAAGTAATACTAGCCTATTTGCTATTTCAGGTGCATGACAACATAGGAATACAGTATGAGTAGTGCAGAAATTCCCATACAGAGCGGTGGCCATTTGTATGTGTATTATGCGTTGCCATGGCGGACTCACTAAGGTGAGGTATGCTGTAATGAATGAAACCATAAAGGAACGTTCACAAGTAAAATTAAACAACGTAATGCTTCATCCATGCAAAAGCACATTACAATCGCTAGATGATTGCCAACTTTGTTTGGCACATTTTCTGTAACCAGTGCAGCATGAAAGCATGGCGGAGCCGGCTAATTCCACCATGCTTTCATGCTACACAGTGGGATGGTTGCCAGCGGCAGTGCTGGGTCTAATGTTCTGTAGGTTCGCGTCACTACTGAATGCTCCACAGAAGAACAAGCTATCTAGCTAACTAGCCAGCCATCTGTCTCTGGAGCTGCAACCAAGCCTTACGGGTGTTATAGTCAAATTACCGTTCTACTATTATTCTATGTTTATACATTAAGACAATTCAATTCTAGAGCAATGCCTAAAATGGAGCATCTAAATGAAAGAATGTGGCAAAAAAATAGCCTGATAGTATCAGCAATATCAGCCTTCAATATCCACTGTCAGTCAAACTAAAGTCTTCAATGCGTGCCCTCCCTCACATGCACATCCCTCTAGTCCTCCGTGGGTCTTAATTCCTCTTTCTATTTTTCCACTGCATGCCAGCGCTCTTCTTTCATTTGACATGTAGCTCATATTTCAGGTAAATCCAGCTATGGGCCACCACTGTTTATTCCTACCTGTTTAACTAAAAGCTCAAGAGTTAAGAAAAATAATGAGATATTTCTAACACAATAAATGCTACTGTATGTCTGAGAAATATAAAGCACGCCAGACTGTCACACAGCGAGGGGTTTGTTTTCCATTAAAGTGATATAATTTCCATCTGACTTGGAGCTTGGTTCATCAGTAGACCATTGAATTCTCATCTTTCTACCCAGGGAGCAGACATTCAAGTAGTCTGCTTCTCCTTCATACCGTTACACACATTCACACCTGGGAGCAGCTCAGTGCAGGAGCAGCCATCCACTGTTGGCAACCAGACGCTATAGTCAAGCTTGTGGCTTGAATGAGTGGGTGAGAGCCTTTCTCAAGGGCATGTAAATGTAATTTATAAGGTGTTTCTCATTGAAGATGCATGTTTTCCAGGTGACATTCAGGAGTCGTTTACATGACGTTTTCAACATAATACGCAAAAGTATTTTCATGTTCTGACCGCTCGTGGTTTGAACTTTTTGAAAACAACCACTGGATTACCTAAACGACATGATTTTTTTTCCTGTCTCTGAACCCCATGTCACTGTTCTCTGTGAAAGTGGGAACTTGATCACACATGATAAAACTCAAGTCAAAAAGAAGCCGAAAAGAGAATCTCAAGGCATTTTACAAACTAATTGAGAAGAATGGGATTGATGTTTTTGTTCTAAAAAAGAGGTTCTAGCTCTCCTGTGTTCTCTTTAGAGGGCTTGGGTCTAATATTATTCATCCAGTCTAAACATGTTTTTTTTGTTTTGTTTGTCTCAATCCACAAAGCTTTAAGGAAAAAAAAAACTTTTGAGGAATTTCTTTTAAAGCATTTCAGAGAGAGTCCCTCTAACTCTTTAGCTACTGCCTCTCTGCACGTCTCCACATTGTCTAGGAATGCCTTTTCATAGCACAGTAGCCTTAAGACTTGGTAGGCCAAAAAAATCCCTCCGGGACAGATGGTTTGGCTGGACAGCAGAGGCTGCCCACGGAGGAAACACTGAACTTGGAGCCTTTTCAGTTTCACTTCGAGCTCCATGCAGCGTCCTGTAATGCCATGATTCAAACTCATTGGGCTGCGTGAAGTTTAATTGAAGCACAAGTTGTTAATCCAAGGAAAGAATATCAACTAATCCAGATTAAGGTCAGCCAGACGGGGAATGGACTTGCAGGGAGCACTCCCCGGCCTGCAGGGTACCTTTAAGGACCAGGCTCATTACTAGAATGCCAAACATGCTCACGTGAAACAAACACCAAGCAGACTGGAGGCGTTTTGTCACGCCGTGAGAAGATTCTGACATAATCTCGCACTAATTACTGCTTGTTTATGCTAAACTAAGGATCCAAATCAGGAAGAGATCAGTGTGGGAAACGTGTGACTGGACTGATCCATGAATGTGATTCTAATAAGAGAGTTGTTAGGTCCTCCGAGCAGACCGAGAGTTATTCGATAGCAGACGAGGTTGGCGTTGGTTTCGCTGCCTTATCTTTTGGAAATAGGCGAACACACGTTCTCACTCAGCACTTTCCCTCACAAACACGACGCTATCGGTGTTTCTCCATCTCTCTTTCACCGTCACTCTTATCTCCTCCCACTGAGGGAATAAACCACATATCTTTATAAACGCAGCGTTGACATGCAAAAATGTGTAAATTGTCCTCCGTTGCTCCGGTGACAATCCCATTCTCAGAGAAAATTGCAAGATGTCATTGTTGTTCACCGCATCAATGCAACAGCAGGGCATTCGGTCAGGATCACGCAGCGCTCACTGAATAACCATAAAGTGTGCAAACGTATAGAAAACGCAAATGCATTGAAGCAGCTGTGTCATTAATAGTTATACATATAAGAGGAAAACTCATCCGTTTAGCATTCATACAAGCAGCGGAAACATATAATAAAAGTGTCAATAACAGTCAAATGTAATATAATCATGTAATATATTTATTATTATCATGTATAGTGCTTGTCAACAGTTTCCTATGAAAACGCTTTAAAAAAAAACGTTTTAACGATATTGCCACTAAATATGTGTTTATATAGCCACATCCAGTCATTGATTTGGATTACTGATTGCTTTATAATGGCATGTGATGTGAAATATACAAACAAAGTTTACTTTAGCATGACTCAAATCGCAGTCTGACAAAACCTGATGACTAATCAAGGATGAATTCATGTTTGTGTTATGAATAAATAAACTTTGTTTACTGCCTTATTGTGTCGACCTGAACCCCTGTGCTCCACTGTAGCTTGGTGACTAGAGTATATCATGCACACTGCCATGTTTATAAACGTCCCGTGGCGCTCTGAGGTGCTTCGGATTAACCTCGAGCAACGACAAATGGCATCAAGTCCTGGACTTTAATTCTGTTGCTAGTTGGTCCCTCTGGTATGCCGTAATGACCACTGAATGTAAAGCATGTGAGGTAAACCCACACTCGCGTAATAAAGAGGCAACCTTTGCCAAATAGGCCTCTAAATATAAAGTATTTATATGCTTTGTGCAAGCCTTAAAAGCAGTAAAATTATTTATTCAGCTCCATGTTTTATCATCCCCCTCTGAAAATTAGTTTAAGGCTTTAATGCAACAGATGGGACTACTGCTTGATAATACATTACAGCTGAGGACGGTCAAACGGTGTTCCAGAGGAGGACATGGATAATGTGTCCCACACTGTATCCCGTACAGCACTTCTCCATACACCACTGAGTGATTACAGGTGGGACACTTACATTTATTCACAATGTCTTCGATTTTCTCGGGGCAGCGAAAGGGACTCAAATTTGACCAGGCAGCTGTGTTTGGGAAAGGAAACTATTTATCAAAAAAAAGTGAAGAAAAAGAGGAGTGATATATGCTAGCCGCTCACCCCGACTCTGCGTGTGACGTCTCATCTGCGACCAGTCTCATCTGCGACTGTTCTCAGAGATCCATCACAGTCTGTACATGACAGCAACGCGGCGCTCGGAGGGCCTCTGCAATTAGTGCATCAACAGCTGGGGAGACCATGAGACACTCCTGGGTGTTTGCTTCACCCTCCTTTGTTTAGAGAAGGCCTAACAGCACGGACACATACAGCACACTAATGAATGGAGTCTGTCACTGTGAGTGGGGACGCCTGGGTGAGAGCCGGGGAAAGTTTTTAAGGGCACGATATGAATATTTGGGGGAAAGAAAGAAAGAAAAAAACGAGGCAGGGGAGGGGCGGCCGAAGTGACGTCAAACAAACTGTGGAGAGCCGCTTGGAAAATCTTATTAAGACGTGTAATTTTTGCAGATGTTCATTATACTTTGGCCAGGGCTAAGAAAATAAGTGGTATTACAGTGTTGCCATTTGTCTTTGGAGAATAGATCATTGGCTGAAGCCTCGGCTATGAGCTATTTAAGGCCATTGTGGCGTACGCAGGGCAATCAAACCCAAATGTGAACGTAATGCTGGCCCGGTGGATACTGTGTACTCTGTGTGCATTCAGCCTCGCTCTGGAGAATTCAAGTCGCTGAGCGGGGTCATGTTACTGCGTGTGTGGCCGACTTACTACACTTCAGAGCCCAATTATCTGCATCGATACCAAATTCCCAGCGCCCGGCGTGAACGCACACTCAGATTGCAGGTACAGGATCCAAGTCTGAGACTACGGTGGAACAGTGTGGGAGTCTGAGAAGTGTCCCCCTTATCTTAAAGAATTAAGATAACTCAGAAGTGAATTACTCAACGTGGTCTCAACCTAACCTAAGCCCTGGCTGACGTATTCTGCATTATCTCACCTAGGCTCACACACGCACACGCACACACACACACACACGTATGAAAACAAACACAGATTCCAGATACCATTTATCCTCTGTAAGTCAAACTGAGGTAGGGTAGAGTTTACCCCAAATAGCTTAAATGTGGTTAAGTCTGCTTTTGGGAGATACAGCGAGAGATGAGATAGTGTTGCCGTGCTGTCATGGTTTCCTTGAGAATGACAACTTTTTTTCTTTTCTTTTTCTTGGGCGGAGTTCAACAGAGATTGTAAATGTAATCCATCCAAAAAGGAGTGCACTCCTCTTTGCACCCGACTCCCCTCGATGTTGTTATTGGCAATCGCCCCTTGGAGCTGGCCATCGTAAAAGAGTGATGCTATTTTCTGTTAAACACTCTTCTCTTTCGTCCCTTTTTTTTTTTTTGGTCTCGGTTCTCATCTATTCCTGAAATGTCATACAGTAAATATGTTGATTCTTCGGTCGAGTGTGGGCTAGAAATCGAAGGCCTGTAATCAGTTTTCCGAAACCTCTCCGCCTCCGCTCGGTCCGGGCTGTTTATTTCCATCTGGATGACACTGTCCATAGTGGGTTCATCAGGACTTCCAAATCCCTGCTGCTGTAACATTGTGAGCCACTGTCGGAGCGGGCCTTCTTTTTCGTTCTCCCCCAGCATGATTAAGATCTACTCCATGTCAAATTTCAGGGCGCTACACGCCGGTCGTTTTCCACGCATTCCACACGTGTAACACAAGTGTATTTATGCTGCGCAGCACGCTGCCCGTAACCTGTGACATGAGAACGAATGGGATAATTAAACCACTATTGACACTAATTAAACGTTCTCCAGCGTCCAGATTTAGAAGATAAACAGAGTCGAGCCAGATTTAGTTCAAACTGTAATCAAGTGTGGCCATCGTGTCCGTAAATCAACTTTACAACGGCGTGTGGGATTTACTACCTGAGCTATGCTACTTACCAGTACTACGCTATAGGCTCACGTATGACATGCTACATCTGTGATTAACAGCAGAGAATAAAAACGCTTAGCGCTCCGACTCCTCCCCTGATTTTTTAAGAAAATCTTCTGTGAAATTCACGGCAGCTTCGGAGATGACAGCTGTCTAAATTATCAATGAGAGGAATGTTTATAATGGAGAGAATAACCAACTCACTCACGGGTTTACTGTGATGTCGAGGGTTATTTGGTCGGAGGATGTCTGACAGTTTTCCCTCTATTTCAGAACAAAGACGCTTCAAAGGCAGAAAAGCTTTTAGCAGACCACTTTTAGGAATTACTTGGAAGAACTCTACATGGAAAAAAGACTCAAGTAAGGAAGATCTGAGTTGGCACCAAGAGTTTCCAAACTCGACAGTACTTCTGAAATAGGAATTAAAAAACTGACAAAGAGCAGCTGAGGCCGAAAAACCACAAACAATCCGGAGCACACATGTTTTTTCTCTATTTTATGGCCCTTTGTATCAGAAACTTGTGGACATGACCCCTCCAACACTTTTTCCTTTTTTGGTCATTGCTTTGAAATAAGGCGAAAAATACTGCACAAACAAACAATCCCGGGTCACAATGTGATCGGAACAATACCCAGCGGCGCTGCTGCGTGTCAAACCACTTCGGGACAGACCTGACCGAGGAGACGCGAGGCTAAGGAGGTCGTAAAGTTAAGTCAGCAGAAGAAGGGAATGAACGACACACAAGGGCGGCGATTGTTGGAATTCTCGCAGCGTAGCCAGCGCGGCTTCCTGTTATTTGTTTTGTAGTAAATGCTATTCTCGGGGGGGGTATGACTGACCGTGCTGCTGGACACAAGTCCCCATCTGTCCCCTGACCACTGTTGTCTCGCACAGCTTGGCGTGCGAGTGAGTGTGACCACTCGGGTGGGAGTTAACTGCGTACGTGTTTGCGCTGTTTTCCCCTCAATTAACAACATGGATGCAGTTAACAAAAATGAAAGTCAACACTGATTTTTTTAGAGATTTCTCAATCTGACCTCCGGGCTGCTGTTTTTACACACGAACACTGAGGAGGATAATGAAAAGCAACGGGATGGCATGCAAGAAAATGGCACATGTGCAAGTCTGCCTAAAATGAAATGTGCAGAAGAAGTATTCTTGTTGGATGACACCAATGTTCTTGTTTTCTTTTCTTTCTTTCATGTCCCCGCTGTCACACAGACAGCACAGTTGGAGACACACAGTATGAGCACCTTCAGTCATTTACTCTCCTACAAAAACAACTACCGCGGAGCAAAATATCACATCAGAGTAAACATGGATTCATGCAGGGCCTCATTTATAACTCTGTGTTCGAGTGCTTCCAGAAAATGTTTCATTCTAACAATGTGAAAATCCACTGACAGCAGACACTCCAGAAAGAGCAGTTACATGCATATTGAATTAAACAATGCTCTTGTGAGTCTGTACATCAATGTGTTTACCGGCGAGCAATTTGACTTCACGGCATAAAAGAGCAGTCATACAAGTCTGCTGATCTCCTCCATCGACAGCTAATGGGCCGGGAACTTTCCTCGCCTCATTATCTGCCTCTGCTCCTTCTCAGCAAAATAAGAGAGAGAGAGGGGGGGGGGGGGGGTACTTTTAAATTGAGAAAGACAGAGTAAGAGAGACAGGGTAAAAAAAGAAAGAAAGGGAGATTGCAAGGGGAAAAAAGTTGGAAGAGGTAGGGAGGGACGTGGACGACTGACGGAGTAAAAAATGAGGGCGAGCAAAGGCGAACCAATAAAGAAATGGTAAGAAGAAGAGGGAGAAAGGAAACAGAACGGAGGGAGATAACACAAAGAGGTAAAGGATTAAGAGGAGTGACAAAGAAAAGAGTGAGAAAAGACAGAAAGAGAGACGAGGGAGAGAAAAAATAATAAAAGCGGGACAAAGTAGGTGCAGTGAGAGCAGGCTGTGGAGAACTGAGCAGACTCCACGGCGTGAGTTTTATTGTCTAACTACTTAATTGTAAATAACAGGCCTCAGCGATGTGAACGACCATTCATTCGCCCAGACAGAGTGATTAATCCATGCTGGGCTTTGGGACAGTGGGCAGTGTGTGTGTGTGTGTGTGTGTGAGAAAGAAAGAGAAGGGTCTTTCTTTCTCCTTTCTTGTCTCTATCTCCCTTCCCTGCAGGTCCTAATTGGTTAATTTCATAAACTTTTCAAAGGGGCCACTCACGGAAGCCCTGCCTCGCTTTTATTGAAAAAAGCAGCGCCCGGTTTAGCATCACTACCTGCAGCTCCTCTGGTCTTTGTTGCAGAGGGGGTTGAGAGTCAGGCGGCGACCGCAGGGGTTCCTTCACTGGGAAATGCAGCAGGGAGATAATGGGCAAGTCGCTCTGGGCCAGACAGGGAGGGAGCCCCGCGCCCGGCCCAGAGCTGGTCACTTCCCAGTGTTTTGTCCATGGGAAGAGTCTGTGACCTGCTCATTATTTCCTACTAGGGTGCTGCTGTGGTATCATGGCTTAACAAGCTGGTTGGGGAAATGAGCAAATCACATGTGGTGCTTTGCGAGGTGCTTTTGGACGCCACACTGTACTGTTTCAAAATATATTTAGTTCCCTGCAAACCCTCTGCAAGTGCAGGATCCACTTGCAAAAGTTTTTTTTCAAACGCCAAATTACACATGACTATGACTTTATGACTATGTGTTCATACACCACCGCCACCGCAGTCTAGCAAGTCTATTCTCTCTCTTTCACTTGGTATGCGAGTGACTCAGATTTTAATTTTGGCCCGACTGCATTATTTCCATGCACGGGAGCCATTTGGCTTCATGCACAAAAAAGTGTTAATGTTTATTTGCCAGGAAGTTGTTTTGGCTGAAAATAGATTTGACACCCTTGGAATAATATTCAACGATTGAAGCATAATTGTGCATTACCAAAAACGGCCAACTATAATCACTCAATAACTGCATTAAATGGCCGGAGCTCGAAATTGGTGCAGCCAGACATTGAAGCGTCTACATCAGTTACTCTGCCCGTGTGAGTCGCCACTCGAATGCTGCTCTTTTGGAAGAAAGGCATTATGGAAAGGTTTCTATCAAAGCTTGGGATCAGAGTCTTTTAAGTGTTTTGCCCCTAAAATGAGCAAGTGAGCCGAGGCTCTGGGGTCGTGTTTGCCCCCCCCCCCTTCACGCCAAAGTAGATCCTGCATGCACGTCTGGTCCAGAGAGGAGATACAATCAAAGCCGCTTTTTGTTGCATGCGACAAGCCCACTGCTGCCTTTCCACCCACCTTGACTGATTATTCCTTTCATTTATTTATTTACGTGATTTTGCGCCACAGTATCAAGCTTTTACGAGAGGTATCCCAGCCCTGTACGGTGGAGGGCCCTTCGCTGCAGATAAAAACTCAAAGTATAAACACGGTCCCATTAGGGAACTGGCGGCCGACCAGCGTCTACCTCAAAGGGATCTGCGTTATCTGCAAAGCGGGCCTTTCGCCCACGTTCGAGTGATTCACTGCAGTGACCGCTGCAGAGGGCTTTGAGATGAGCCAGGTCTAGGTAGCCAGGTCTATCTGTCTCTATAAAATTGAAATATAAAGAATGAGGGGTGTCAGCATGCTTTGCTCCATGTGAATCGCCTCTCAAAGCAATGTTGAACTTGCAGTGTACAAACGTTGCATTTTAGTGTGCATTAAATCAACTATGAGCCTCATGGATCATTAAGAGTGGGGCATTCACACAAAACAGCAAGATACATACCTAAAAAAAGGTGGTATTTGTCTTTGAGCTGCTTAACTTGATCAATATTGCCCTGGGTTTGGCACTGATGGGGATTTTAGGTTGACCCTGTCTGCAGCCATGTGCAACACTAGAGGCAATGTACTGCCGCTGCCATCCATCAGCATCGCCGGAGTGGTTTACAGTTCTATAAAAGTGTTGCTGTGTCTTTGCCTCTCTGTAAATCAGATGCGTGAAAGACTGACATCATAAGTAACATAAGCCTAATAAAGTAGCAACTAAATCTGAGGGAGTTTCATAAATAACGCAAGGTGGCAATAAAAATGGAGACTGCTGCACCATGGGAATGCTGTCCTGCTGCTGAGGCAATTTTGGATCCCTTTCAGAGTCTTACGAAAGGTGCATTTTAAGATTTCAGTTACGCTCGAAGGCATTTGGGGTTTGTCGCGTAGTTGGTTTGATACAAAGTTCTTTAAAATCAACTACAGAAAAAAAAGAAATGTTCCAGTGAGGGAGCAAAAACAAACAAAAAAAGCCTAAAACACAAATATTCACATCTGCAACTTCCTTTCATCTCAACTTTCGGTGCCGTTAGCCATGACCGCTGTTCGCATTTGCATTCACATATACAACTCTGCAAAAGCCATTTTACTTTTTGCTTATTGAGGCCGCTTATCAGTTGCTGCTCCCAACACGGCATAAATCGAGAGGATTAAAGGACTTCAAAAAAAGTTTGAGGGTGTAGGAGGGTGGCGGGGGAAAATAAGTGGGGTTTTGTGGGGGGGAAAAAGCCGACAGGATGAAAAGAAGTCGGGGGCCCATAGAAATGCTAAGGAAGTGGACCTCTTTTTTCCCCCCCAAGTCGCTCAGGGGTAGGAAGTTCCCAGCTCCGCCACTTCATTAATTCATGCTATTTAACAAGCAGGATTGTGGTGGGGCTTCTTCGGCCCCCTTCACACTGGAACCAACAACAGTGCCATCAGTAACTGACAACCCCCCGGGCGGAGGGGCTATGGCCTCCGGGGTCCACGCTGCAAACAGAGCCACGGGAAGCAGAACCTTGCCATTCAAGAGTTCAGCCTTTATTTGTCATCCCTGGTTTCTCCCCACCATACACATCCCTAGTCATGGGCCTCCGGGGGTGGACGGCGGATTGGAGGATGAATCTACCCTGTTTCCTATTAGGACAGAATAAGGGGAAGGGGGGGATTCGCTCATCAGACGAATCAGTATGCTCATCCATAACTTCTTAACGTTCGCTGACCACAGTATTGGTGAGACGCTGTGAGAGGAGGAGAGTCGAGGTGGCAAGTGCCCAAGAAAAAAAAAGAAAAAGAAAAGAAAAGCACACCAAATCATCCAAACGTTTGTGGTGTATTCTGCTATGCCTTTTTGGGATAAATGATTCACTGGGTGTTTTCTCTTTCAGGAGCAATGGAACAACCAGAGCTCTGTCCAAAAGAAATTTACAGTCTGTGAAAAATGCACCAGCACGGGTTCATTTACACGATTCCTCTCGGATAGAGCTGATTATATCCTGAATACATTCATCTGAGAATGTAGAGAAAAAAAAGGGTGGTGTACTATCCAATCTTCTATTAAGGTTTTTGATATGTTCACTGAGATGCATGAGGCTGAGGGACTGGACCCTACAGAATACATTTTGAGGGGTCACAAAATGATTACGAGAACAGGAAAACCTGTATTGTTTCTATAAACTCTCTTCTAGTTTCACAACACAATGCGATATGTGATGTTCCATATTGCCAAAGTTATAAATTTGAATATAAAATTATAAAAAAAAGTATGTCATTTACAAGAGTAAAACTGACAGACAGATTCACACCTGGGCTTCAATGAAAGCCAAGAATGAACCCTTTCAAATGAGACCAACCATATAATAGTAAAACATTAAGAAATGTCTTTAAAGTGAATCGGAATGTGCACCAGCGTTAAAACTCCTGTTAATCAGCAATTATTGTAGAAATAATATTAACTACAGACATGAAGGTTTTCAAAAATATAAACAAAAATGTGCCATCTTGAGTTGTACTGACCAGCGAAATGTTTGGAGCTGGCTAACAGACTAAAAACTAATTGGAACATCTAAGAAGGTTATAAAGGAATATCAGAAACAGGTGGAAAAATCTCATAATGCCAAGACACAAGACCTGATGAGGGTTTGCAAGTAGACGTTGCTTCATATTAATATATGGACTGAATATACTCTGTACAATGGTAGTGCCTGATAATGCGCTGCACATGTGGGTTTGATCCGATGACATGCCAACCTAAGAACCCCCAGGGAAGCCTCATAAGGACGTAAGCTGACAGATCATCGCAGTCGTGATGGGAGGCTTGTAATGTAGCCTGAAGAAACCCGCATGTGAGGTTTACTATGATTATGGAATCAAAGCCAAGTTATCCTCTTGGGGACTTATTCAAAATGAAACCGCGTTAATGCCTATTTGAAAGAATGTTACCCAGAATCCTTCAGGAGATCCCGCACTGGGCCCCACATCACTCACCGTGCCTGAAGGTGTTGAAATTGGGGGTTTGGATTCCAGTATCTGTAACCTCAACCTCTGAATTTCAGTCGGCCTCAGCTGTTCCATGATCTGCTCATTTATTATCTCGCACAGCCGTCGAGGGACGGCGACTGAAAAGAAACACTGCGCATGGCGTTATATCGTCCAGTGACATTATCTTGAGTCTGTTATCTATTATGGTGAGACCATAATGAAATGAGGGTTAAAGAGAACATGGATGATGTCTTCTCACAGCTCATTAAGCCTCGGCCGCAAGCGGACGAGTTGAGGGAAGACTGCGCAATTTGCGAGGGGCGGTCGGAGGCTCCGATTGCGGCTCGGCCTTGTCTCTTAATTGCTAATACAGTTATTAAGGGATGCCTATGGGGAGACCACCGGGGAAGGATTGTCCCTGAATTATCACAGTTGCCTTTCAGAGCCGTAGAAATCCTCTAAAGGCCAGTGATTCAGTGTCACACAAGGCTTTTATCGTCGTCCCACTGGGGCCCGAGAAGATCCCCACTAAGACCCACAAAGCAGCACGCCGCCCTCACGCACGCATGCACATACACACATGTGGACATCGCTCGTGCACACCATAAGTATAAGAATCCGCCTATGAGATGTGTCTATATAACAGCAAGAAACACTAGAAGTGATCGCTTTCTCGAGGTGTATTCAAACCTCATATAAATTATACAAATAATTAATAATTAGTTGATGAAATATGAAAAAAAGCGGAATTTTTCTAATCTGAAGCTGAATAATGAATGTTTGATGATGGTAATGAGACTGAGCTTTGGAAACCTTGATCTATTTTCTCACATTCAGTAGACCAAATAATTAAAGGAGAAAATAATTGGCAGATTAAACAACAATAAAAATATTTCTTAGTTGAAATACAAAGTGTTCCCACCGTTGAAAGCAGACAAAATTAAGTACATAGAAAGATGTCAGAAAATACTGTTAAAATCAGTTCATGGTACATAAACTTTATGTTATTCTATACTATGTAGTATAGAAGATACAACTGACTCTGTAATGGGAAAGGCATGTTTAGTTAGACACACAATTGCCACAGACATCCAGAACTTTCCGACAAGCCAAACAGCCAAAACTTCATACAAACAAATCCGTGATACATCTTTGGAGACGACAGCTAAAATTAATGGGACAATTTCATTCTAAGAGAGGTCATCTTTTAGCTGAAATAGATCTGAGCAGAATCAGAGTGCTGTTTATTCTTCAGATACACTGAACCGAATGGGAACTTGCAATTAATACATACAGGTCTCCTCCTTGAGTAAACTTTATTCCCATTACCAGGAGCTAAATGTATTGTGACAGATGTAAAAAAAAAAAAAAATGTAAAGTACCATTTAGATGACAAGCCTCTTCTCTAAAGCCTTCTTTTAAAACATTTCCCAGGATGGGACACATCTTTTCTGAATGAAGTAATGAACATTAAAGACGCACACATCAACCAAACTTTTTAATTTTTTTTCCTTTTTCCAGCCGGCTGATGACTTTAACATACACGGATGGGTAGAATGGGTAGACGCTACTTTTTCCCCCTAAGCCAAACAAGGGGAAATGCCTGGGAATTACCTGTTGGACCCAAGAGATTTTCACAAGCCCCATGCCAGGGCAAACGGGCTGCAGTGAAAACACTCACTTTAACAAACAAAGACAGACGTGGCTCGGGTCTCGGGGGCAAAATTCGCTCATTAATTCCACTTAGCTCGATTTTGCATGGTTTTCAGTGAAGCACTGACGGACAGAGTCTCCTACAAAGACAGCATTGAGACATCTCCACTTCTGTGGCGGAAATCGTTAAAAGTTTGATAAGACTACTGTCACGCTGCTGGAGCAGAGAAACCCCCAATTTGGCAGGGAGAAAGTTTCCGATCCACCTCCCCTCACGACAACTCGGGCTCAAAGAAATGAGTCTTTAACACACTTTTTCCAAATCAAGCGGAATATGGCGTTACATCTGATTGCTGGAGCGCTCTTTGCTCAACTGGGTTAAGTTAACTATCAATACGGTTCAGTGCTTTTTAATATAAGTGTGTTGCCAGGAATGAGAGCAGCTCTCAATTAATTGTCAAAGGGGAAGCGGATATCCAGCAATAAGACTTCGTAGGACAGTCCTGTCAATGGGCTGTAAAATGGGTGGAAAAAAGAAAGAAGAAACATTTGGGCTGAGCTGATGTGTCACAGTTCATGACTCCTTTCCCCTAATTCTGCCCGCATTGTTTCATCTCAGTCAGTGTGATAACTAATGGTGGAACAGAATGACCAGGCATCTCTTTGAAGGCAACAAAAGCCCCCTGGGCTTGTGACATCTCGGCCTGGTGACACGTAATCTCGGCGGTCCCAGGCTGTGCCACTATTAGCATGGCAGCAGCGATGCACGGAGAGCCAGCCGGTTGGCCGCCGCGCTCGCACAAACCCCGGCTAAATCCGTCTGATTCTCATCAAACATAGGGGGGGTGGGCTAGACTCAATACAGACACTGCGCCACACAACTCGCCTGGCAGGCAAAGCTGTCACCATTCAGTTTGCACCAGTCCGCCGAAGAGACAAGCCAGCTACGAAAACAGTCTGGTGGTGCCTTGAACCATGGGAAGAAGTGAGGGGACGGAGAGGGGAGAGACAGGAGTGAGGTAAACTCAAGTTAATGGGACGTGATAAGGGAAAAGCGTCTTTACCAAAACAAGTCAAGATGACAATTGAAAGGTTTGTTTTAATGGAGTTTATCTCAACTCTGTTCTGGGTGGTGGCCTTGACAGTGGTGGGTGAGATGAATCCTTGACCTCAGTGTCTGCAAAGTTTCACTTCTTCCCAAGTGGGACAAGATGTTTATTCCACCTTTTTTGTGTGACCCATTTTACCAAATCTATCAGTCCACCGCGCTCGCTCCGACTGCTTTTGTATTTTTACCACCCCCCCTCCCTCTAAGGGTTTAACCTCGGGTCACCAGCGACTTCTTAATCAGTTCAGCACATGACTGTTTCTTTCAATCCTCACATACCAGGAGAGAAGCACTCCCTGATACAGTAAATTACGATAAAGAGCTCACGACCAAAAATCGAGGGACCATATCCCCGTATGAAAGCGGGGGCCCTGATACATCAATAGGCAGATTTGGGTGTGGGGTGGCGGGGGAGAGGCTGCGAAGCACTTCTCCAGAAAATCCACACTTCAAAAGGAGCCAGTATTAGATTGAGGGGGGGGGGGATTGGGTGTGTGGGCTGGAAGGAGGATAGAGTCCCTCGACAAAGTCCGCCATGCCAATCCACTGTGGTCACCACGAGAAAGAAAGAAAGAGAGAATGAAAGAAAGAAAGAAAAAAAATCTGAAGGGAACCAAGATGTTAATGTGTGCGTTCATGGAATTCTTTGAAGGACACAGGAACCAGTTTCAAATAGCCTAATGGTTACCAGTTGGCTTATCATCATTTTGGTGTCTGAAAGCTGAAATTCATGGACTGTGATGTCCCACTCTCAACACTGCATGACTTCTGGACTCTCGATTGTGTTCCCATTATGGCTCTTTCACCAAATGTCGGAAGGACGGTCCTGACGGCACCATTGACTGGCTGTCAAGAGGGGCCGTGGCAATTTCCTGCGTTAGCGAAAGAGCCTGGAGGTTAGAGGTCAAAAAGTGCCCCGAAAGGTTAGAAGTCAGGAGGGGTTGGAGTTCAGTGTTTGCAGTTGTATTTCTTTTTCCTGCCCATAAAACCACAGGGTCCCCCCACCCCACCCCCTGTTGAACTCACTAACAGCTAAAACTAGCAGGATCGCTTTACCTCCATCTTTGTCTTCTCTAATTGTTTTGGTGTTCGGTTAATCTGTGTGCAAGTTTGCAGATTTATCTGTGAGAATGAAAGAATATGAAATTCATAAGGTTGATGTTGAACATCAGACCCCAGGAATATGTAAGGCTGATTACATCTTTAAAAAGAGTAATGTCCCCCCCAAAACAATGACACTTTAAGGTCAAGACCGGGACCAAGTTTGCACTGAACATCGCAGCATTCCTCAGCAACAAATCAGATTTGAAAATATTTTTGGCAATCCTTGGCAATATATTAGATTGTGTTTTGGAACCCATTGGAAAATACAACCCTCAAAATGATTCCAAGCTTCACACATCCTGGACGTCTGCCCAGCCTGAGCCCACATACAGTATTTATCAGAAGAGAAACAGAGCCAGGGCTTACTTCAAAGAGAGGCCTTGATAACAGTGACCCGATAACCTTCAACCTAGACGAGCACACTACACACTCTGATGAGTGGCCAGGGCTCTTTGGCTGACGTGAACTTGTAAAAACAAAAGTGAGTGCTTGAGAGCAGGACTTGAGCTATATCCTAATATGTTGATTAGAAATGTGTGTGATTGGTCTAATAGGCAATTAAACATTGACAACTTTGTTAGACGGCACCAGCAATATTAGCTGTTATTATTATTTTGCCTAATTTAATGTAAGCTAGAGATTTACATATTGACAGAATATCGGTATTACCCCAAACTGAGTTAGGTATCCCAATCAGTATCGGAAGAGACAACTGTATTGTTAATGGTACAGGAATGACAATTGTTACAGCAAATGGCTAATGGCTAACGTCGAGTGTCGAGTGGTCAACAACACCAGTGAGGCTCCGTGTAAGGCCCACGGCAGGTACAAGGGAAGAACATCTCCTGCAAATGAAGATGACAAACAACCTCTGCACTCGGAGGCAATGGGACTCAGAGGGAGGGTGTCGGGGGTCACAGAATGAAACGGCAACACCTCTGCAGCCACTTGACAGGATGAAGAAAGAGCGGGAGACGGGGGTGGCGGGGTGTTTGAGAGAGGGTGGGAGTAGCACTTGAGGCCAGAATGGAAGACACAAGCCTCCCAGCAGCAGCAGTCAGAGGCAAGGGGACACAGGGGCTACTGTTCCCATTGAGGTCTTTGTCTCCCAGGCGCTCTCTTGTTTTTCCTCAGCAAACCGTGGGTACAATGAAGGCGGCATGCTCCCCTCCCCTCCCGCAAAGGGCTGTCAATACTGGACCTATCAGACCTTGAATGGCCAAATCAGCCTTCCCATGAAAATCAAGTCAATGACCTGCTTCCCCTGGCTCTCCTCCTTGTGAAGTGGGTGACAGCTATAATTTCAATAAGTAAAACAGAAGGAGAAAGAGAGAGAGAGCAAGTAGAGAGTAATGTGGAGAGAGAGAGAGAGAGAGAGAGAGAGAGAGAGAGAGCTTTCTCACATGTTGCTGAGGGGACTTTGCCTCGGACTCGGCATCCTCATATAAAATGCATTAATTCCTTCGCTGTGAGCTCACCGTAAATGATTTGATTGTGGCCGATTCGACATAGTTTTCTGAGCTTCCCCGAACACCATAAAAAAAGAAAGAGCAAACATGACGCTGGGAATGCTAAGACAATTTTGAACCAAACATTTAACTTCAGCCTTCTGACCCAATCAAGTGGAAGAGAAGACAGGCTTTGTCCACCTTGGCCCATCCAAGAAAAGTTATCCAAGAGAAGGAAGAAGGGGGGGAGGGAGGAAAAGAAATGTAAAGATTTTGCCAAGCTTTTGTCACGCCTTAAGGACTGGCTTAGTCAATTGCTGTCAGATCAAGAAGACAGAAAGGAAAACAGCCGTGGTTGCCTTATATAGAAAAACACTTTCTCTCGCAGCCAAGTCGGGAGAGTCCCCATAGACAGAATTACACAGTTACTTTTAAAGGATTTGCATTTAAAAGATTGCGTACAGGCCTGAATGCGGGTCGTTTCCCTGTGACCATAGAAACACTAGAAAAGGTGGAAAATTCAGTCCGCTGAACTTTAAACGACTTTATTAAAGTGTCACTAATCAGACGTGAAAGACACAAGGTTTTAGTGTTTGGGCAAACTTACAGAAAAACTAAAAAAAAAAAAGCTTAATGATCTGTTAAGAGCATTACTTTGAATAGCCTTGTTGATGTCCCGTTCCATAATAGAGCTCACGTCAGGAAAAAAATAATACCCCAAATATTCCAGGAATTTTTCTTAAGCATTGTGCAGAGGAATTCTGATATCAGGCCAGAGGTATAATAATTAATAAAATGAAAGAGAAGGCAGGAGCATTCTCTAATTTTGAAGATTTTTATTATTATTTGTCCACATAAAGAAGAAGAAGAAATTATTTCACATTGAAATATAGGAAAGCAGTGCCTTGATGTATTGTACAAAACGAGTAATTTTGGTCAAGTGGGAGTCATCTAAAAAGTCCCGAGCTGTGGAAATGCAACCAAACATTTTATTATTTTTTTTATTTTACAAATTACAGATGATAAATGCTTGATTGAAAAACTTTTTGGCATGTATTTCCCCAGGAAAAAGACAAATTCCTAAGCAGAAAATTGCTACCATTACAGCGTAATGGGATAACAACCCGAAGAATAATCCCTCGCTAACAATAGGGAGGTTTGAAAAGACTCCTGTGAGTCCTGTTTGCTGTCTGCCAGGGGAGAGCTGCGTTTTACAGCCACCAACCAACGATGTAATCTCTCCTCAATGGAGACCTGGAAAGGGAGCCTCCGCACCGGAGTCTCCATCCCCTCCATGCACCCATCCATTGATCTATCCATCCCATCCCTAAAGAAAACAGCTAGACCTCATTTCCATCAGACACCAACTTGGTGGAGGGGTTGGGGGTTCTTATGATCGGAAAGAATAAAACCGTAACAAGACAGGAAGGGATTGAGAGAAGGAGGGGCGTTTGGTGGGGGAGTTGGTGAATTAGCATCGGTGCTACAGATGAAAAAGAGCCTCTGATCTTCCAGGCTGGTCCTAAATGAATCGTCCCGGGACTTGTCCCAAGTTAATTTCAGTGCGAGAACTAATTAACACGAGAGGGAATTGATGTATGCAGAGCAGTGGAAAAAAACAACAACAATGTAAACAAAGCCCCAACAATGAGGTAATGATTGTGGGGGGTTAATTTGTGCCATAATGATATGAATTTGATTTTGTGTTTTTAGCAGCATTAAAGAGGGAAACAAAAATGTTTTGGGTCTTTTTTTTTAAGATGAGGTTTTCAAACGGCATAGAAGTGATGCTCTTTTTCTTCTTTTAAGCAAAATCCTGATTAATATGCTCAAAAGAAATATGTTTAACCGTGTATGTTTTAGCTCTTTAACTATAAATATACTGTATGTATGCATGCATGCAACTAAAATGAATGCTGCTGTAAGGTTTTATTTTTTTATGTTTTCGATCTTCTAATCCAGTTAGTCATTGGTTTCATTGGTCACCAATCTCAAGTTGGTTAATCCATCAGTTCTGCATTTGTTTCTGCAAGTAATGGCCAAACGATTTGAAAAGTGTGCATTCTTTCATCAATCATTTGTAACTGTCACTTCAAGAAAAATTAATGCAGACTTGTCTAATGAATTGTACAACTCCGATTCAAGACTCAAGAAAATGATGACCTATGATGTAAAGTAAATGAGCTAAACGTTGCATAATCAACGGCACTATTCCTTTGTAAATAATCCTCATATTCACCTCTTCCGTCTTCCGCATTGTGTCATTTTGTAATCTTACCTCCATTTTAGAGCGGAAGAGAAATACCAAGAAACTGTTTTCAGGCTTCAAAAAAAGTTCTAATTACATTTTTAATATTTTTTCACAGGAGTACCAGTGACATGAATGACAAAAACCTCATCAACATGTGCTTTTGTATGCCACGTTGGACGGGTAAAGAAAACAAAAATGTTCTCATGCGTGATTCCCCCTTTCAGTCACTGGTGGCTGAGGGCTAATACTGTAAAACCATCTGATCTCTGCAATGTGAATGTTCCCAAATATCCTCATTGTTTACAACGTTACTAGCACTAAACCAGAAGAACAAACACAATTGCGTTCAAGCCTGAAGTGAAAAATGGGCCCGGCTTCATATGATGAATAAGGGCCACACACATGACAGTATGGTACAATTACAATCTCAGTTCCAAAAACATTGGCAGCATTGTTAAACAATGTATTCCACCGACATCACTTGAACCTGAACACAAGAAACATCTTCATGTCAAACTGCTTTTTAAATCAGAATCAATACAAGACAGAAACTGTATTTGTATGAAAAGTCTGTCTATCACGACTAAAAGAACACCACCAGTGAGTTTTAAATCATAATATATACTTGGCAATGTCAAATCCACTTCAAGCTTCAACATTTGCCCTCATAGTCATCCAACCCCCTGTGGCGGAAAGAGGAGGTAGATCTACAACCCCAGCTCTTGTGAGAGACTGGCCTCGTCGTGTTAATACCAAACAGCACCATGTCCACGCAGGCCTCCATATGGACCGAAGCACTGGGGCAGACGGGGCATTTTGACAGCCAGTGGATCAAACTAGTTCCATATGACCACAGCTGGCATTACTCCAGGCCCGGGGCGACCACGGCTTCCTCACAGTCCGAGCAGAGGGCTCGTGCAAACTCAAGAGCGGGGGTCACGTACAAAGCCCGGGAATAAATCTTGAGTTTCAAAGACGATTTTCGAAATCTGATGCCCGTGCCCTATTTCGGATTGATTTCCATGAAGAGGGCTTGCTTAGAATTTAAAAAAAAAAACTTCTTATGGAAAGAGAAAAAAAGAAAAAAAATCAAAGCTAGAATTATGTCAAAAACAGTGTCACTGTCCCACGACATGAAAGAGATATATTTCCCATCTTTGACAGGATAATATGATGAAATCACACATCAGGCTGGAGAAGGGTTTTGTGAAGGAGGTCCCACGAGTGTGTCGGTGCGGTACGCTTCATGAAAGAGCAGCAAAGTGCTCGTCTCCAAAGGCGGCCGACGAGGGACAAAGAGAACATACCGCACGTTTTTTTTTTACGGCCCGGCCTGCAGCGAGGCATGATGGGAAGTAATAACCACATCATTACCAACTGCGCCTCAGCCTTGTCAGACGTCAAGAGGAATAAAGGAAGCATGCGGAGTTCACACTCGGGCTGCCAGTCTGCCGCGCCGTCGGGCCCGGTCACGCACACGCTCACACATACATGCGCACAAACGTTTATCGGCACGATGAAACACAATCGCACTTCCTGAAAGCGTACGCTCACACGAATACACACTTAAGAGACACACATAGCCGGTTGTTTGACTGCCAAGACGAGAGGGAGTGCTTCCGCTCAAGTTCTGCCAAGTCGGGGTCAAAGGTCGCATGATTCACTGGCAAAGTCCCGAGAGTGTTGCTTTCCGTTGGATCACTCACTCATTATCAAATAACTGCATCAAATGGCACGGAGCCCCTGCGAGATCATGTGTAGAGGAGGGATTATCACCGAGGCAGCTGGCGTGCTGGATGACTGCAGCGGTTTTAGGGGACGATGCAAACACACTCACAGTATGCACACACACACACACACACACACACACACACACACACACACAGACACACACAGACACACACTTTCTCCCTCACACACATGTCTGGGATTTCTCTTCCGCTACTGCCATCTTTCTGATAAAAAAACGTTTTGAAGTCTCAAAGCCCAAGTCACATTAACCCCGATGACATCACTCGGGATATTTGTGCAGACTTGACAAATATCCTCCGGAGCCACAGAAAACATGATAACGTCATCAAACACACGGTGGATGATGGGCGAAGTGATCTTGATGTGTGCGTGTCTTATTTTCTCTTACATTTAGTGCTATTCATCAAACAAGATTGTTGTGCTGTGAGTTAGTGTGTTGCTTTTGGAGATATTAACTCTAGAGATATCTGCCTTCTCTCCAGTATAATGGGACTTCACGGCACTTGGCTTGATGTTTGCAAAGCACCCAAAAAAATACGTCTAAAAAAGTCAACAGCAATGTCTCCTTCCACAAATCATGATCCACTTACTCAAGATTATCCACAGACCTCGCTGGGAGCAGTTTCATGTAGGAACTAGGCGTGGGTTGATGGGAAAAATGTATCCACTACTAGCCTGGCCAAAAAAATTACAATTCACGGTATCATCCCGATAATCATGCAAAATATGCTTATAACGCATAAAACATACTGGAATCACTTTACACTATCAGACAATGTTAAATAAGATTATCGTCGGGTCTCTCTGGATAAATAAAGGATAAAAACTGAAGTTTTATATCCTGTATTTTTGAAATCAGGCTCTGTTCTGCACTTCTCTACCATAACAGCAAGACAGACATATTTTTCAAGTCACTCATGGCGATATTTCCTGATTTTCTGGATCATGGAAATTCGCTACGTCAACTCATATTGAGTATTTTTTAGCACAATAAAATCAGATATCACCAAAACTAGGCAACTCCCACTGAAACAATATAGACTGATAAACAGCACTACAGGTAAGAGAATAACTACTGTTTTTGAAAAGTCTGTCAGTGCAGAAACAATATTAAAAAAAAAAACATTTCCAATAGAAATCATCTTGTTTCAGCATTTTCTAATACCAAAATAGATTTTTAGTGAGTCTTTCTTATTTCTTATAGACGGACATTCATTTCTAGAAAGGTTAATTTGCATCAGAAGCAGTGTTGTGTTACTCTCCAGCCTCCGCCTCTCACTCATATACCCACAGGCTTCCACACTCAGTCTGCAGACGAAGAAGAAGTCTGTGGACGTCAGTGCAAGTGAATCCCCTAATAGCAGCAGCCCCCTGGAGGAGATAGAGAGACAATGTAATATCTGATCACCCTCCGTGTAATACCGTAAGAACACAATGTCCTGGGATGGAAACTTCATTACGCTCTGTCTGTCAACAGCCGGCCAGCCAAGTTTAGACAAAAGTTTTTGGATGATTCATTTTTCGGTGTGCTGCTTTTTTTTTCTTTTTTTTTCTTCCTCTTCATCTCAGGGAGTTCCTTGCAAGTGCCAGAGACGTCAGGCATGATAACTGCAGAAAAATGAGGAGAGGGCGCCGAGATATGGTAGACTGCGCAACAAAAGTATGCAAGAAAAGTACGGTTTAAAGGTGAAGGAATGTACTGCTAAAAGATATATGCATGCATGCAAACACAAGCCATGAATAAAGAGAGAAAATTGCCCAGCATTTGAAGGGAAAGACCATTAAGTCAACTTTCAGAAAAGTTGTTAAGTTACACCTCCACATCCACACACAATAAAGCCTGTTGAAATTAGGCCACTTCATCTATTTGCATAGGGAAATCACATCAGTGTGCAAAAAAAGGAGTAAAAATAGCACATTGTCAAGTAATTTAATCAAAACCAGAGCCACAGTGAAGTACTGACTTCTTTTGTTTGCAGCTTGCGATATCACCAAGTTTAATAAAAAAAAATAAAACTTCTGTCCAACAACAGAAACAAATGAGGGGACGGCTCAGGTAGCCCCGATTGTGAGCAGGAGCCTGAGTCACGTTGACGAGACCCGCTGCCAGACCCCTCACCAGCTGCTTTCAATTACACAGACCCAACTGGAGAGGGAAGGCCGCATTCACCAAAACAGCTAGCTATTTCAAGCCAGGACTCCGTTCTGCTCTGTTTCTGACAGATCAGTTGTTAGAAATTGGTGTAAACACAAGTGTTTTATTTGCTATGGAGGGCCACCCCTCGCTGGCGGCCTTCCAGAGCCACACAGTTTACCATGCAAGATGGAAATGTTTAAACGCAAAGCTTGAATCCAGTTCGCTCTAAGATACTTCACAAAAAAAAAAGAAAAGATGCTTCAGGATTATTGCTTTGAAAACACAGAGCAGCCGCGCCAGCATCGAGCCAACTCTGATCCAAGAATCTCCTTGAATGGAGATGATAATCCTCCAAAGTGAGGCTCATGCTCTGCAGTTATTGTCCTGGTGACCACAAGCCATTTTCCCCGAGACGTTCCACTCTGCTACGTGCTCAAACGACCGCAGCCTTTCTGCAAAACGACCCATGGGAGGATGATGTGTTCATGCGATTTAACGAGGAGGGAAGCTTGTGTGAGGAGGTTTTGCAAGTCAACAACGCTGCACAGAAACACCTGATAAGGAGCACCTGTCAGTTCAATAAAAGCTTAAAGGGTCAGTTCACCCAATTGACAAACAACTCACTAACCTTTCATAATATCTTATAATGCAGATTTGGTATAATATTCCTTCAAATGTAATATAACACCAAAACTACCTGTATAAATGAGAAAATGTGTGTTTTTATTTAGTTGAACTGGCCCTTTAACTTAAGGTTATTTCTGTATTCCTCCTGAAGTAGCTTTTAGCCAGTATCACATATATTCCATTTAACTTTTTCAAGCTCATTCATGATGATATTTGATGTTTATACAACCCAAGAAACTGTTTTTTATGGCTGCTTTATTGCAATACATGGTAATGTTCTAGAAGAATAGCACATCTTTTTTCTTTTTTCACTTTTCCTCCAAATTGTGCCTCATTTATTTGGTATTTTTGGAAACTTTGGGATTTCCATTAGAATTCATAATAAAGTTCTGTGGGTTTCAACAATGTCTGGCTGCACAGCATGAATTTAGAATTAATTGCACACCGCTGGGGTTGATTGGGATTTTGAGGTAAATAACACCACACAATTACCTCTTTACCAAAGAAGGGCATAAAAAGGACTTGAAAACAAGGAACAAAGCATTCAACAACAGCTATAATAAGGGGAAAACTCCATTAGATCACTCTAGATAGAGTTTATTCATGCTCTGAGAAGAGGCCAGCAAGCTGTCAAATGAGGAGCATGAACAGAATTACGACAAACACTTTTTCATGATTCTAAAAAAAAATCTAACAACTTCCATAGAAATTGAGTGTCGGAATAGTCACGCTGGGACATTTTGAAAGCTGAAATATTTCAATTCCAAAATTGAAAACAGCTGCAAATCGACTGTGGCTTGGCTTATTTAAAACATTTTTAATAAAGACCTACAGAGAGAGAGAAGAAGAGAAAAGGATATTGAAAGCTTGAAATGCAACAAAAGTTACAAAAACACAACTAGAAAACATAAAAGAATACGCTCTTTACAAATGCTAAATCACAACATGGTTAACCTCTTAATAGAGTAAGAGGAGCGTGTGCTGCACGCAGAGCAGCAGCTCCGAGCGGATCTCCTGATGGAAAACTCATAAAATAAGTGGGGAGATAACAATAACACGGGCTCTCGCTCTCTGGTGCCAGTCTATCTTTGCTTGTCTCCTGCCTCTGACACTAAAGCCCTACTCCAGCCCTCCCTCCTTTGCTCCCAGCTCAAAGTCACCCCCTCCCCTTCCTTCCCTCCCTCCATCTCCCATCTAGCTTCTAAATTATCTGCCCGGGCTGCGGGGAGATACGCCTTCCTGCCCGGGGTCGCTCGTCTCACCGCAGCCTGAAGAGATGAGGTGTACGTGTGCGTTTCCATGTGTGTGTGTGTGTGCATACGATGCAGAAACGCACATCCCCTTTCTCTCTCTCTCCCCTTCTCGTTTGATGTCCCCAGAGGCGGGAGGATACGCGAAGGAGGCGACCGCACTAAATGTCACTTCGGAGGTGCCGTTGATGGACGGCCGGCGGGAAGTGAGATGTGCAAAAGAGCAGAAGCTCTCTTTTTTTTTTCCTTTCTTTAAAAAAAGAAAGCAGAGACGCATCAACGAGGCAGCGCGGCGAATTCCGACCTCCAAAAACAATGGAAATTTGCCGTGTGTATTCCTGCATGTGGATGTGTTTGAGTGTTTGTTGATGCTAGAGAGCTCGGTAAGTCACGTGTAAGAACAAATCATTCTGTAGCTGGGATCCATTATTACCGCGGAGAGCATGTGCCAAAATCAACCCTCCACTCTCTCTCTCTCTCTCTCTCTGCCTCCCTTCTTTTTACAAGTGAAAGGAGTGGAACATTTTTTTTTTTTCAAACTGGACAGACTTGGGTATATTTTATGGTCCCTTCACAGTCAGAGCAGTGCAGAGAACTGTGATGAAGAAATCTCTGGGATGCAGTCATACTCCAGCAAAAGATTTATTTCTCTCGCTCTGGGAAAGCATGTGACCCAAATCATAGCTCTACCTGATCATTCCCTCTTCGACTACTACCCAATCAACCTGGCTGCGGTTGAGTGACTATAAAGCTTGGAAACTTTAGATCACAGCTTATGATGAAGCTGTCTTTTTGCACTTGAAGAAATCGCTCCCTGCTGGTACAAAACGGTAAAACGGCACCCCTTTTTGATCACGCCTGATTCTGCGCACCAAAAAGGAGAAAGGCGTTCCTGGCGTAAATGAATACTATTTCAGTGACACATTTGGTCCGAGCATGTGTACTTAAAACAGAGGAATGATCCCCCTCCCAAATGAGGCATGACAATCAAAGTCACAGAACAAGAGAAATGTATCTCTGATGTGAAAATAAACCCGATGATGCAAAAGTCTGCAGAGCATGCACAACTCTGGCCACATTCATTTATTATTCTAACCCAAGGACTTGCATTGACTTTGCATGAGGGAGAAAAGGGGCAAAAGTGAAAAAAAACTAAAAGTCTGCGGACAGTCAACCGCAATGCTGAAAGACTGTTCTTTTGATATGCATGCGCATTCCCTTTATAAACATAATTTAGCGGCAAACCAAGTTTAAAAATAGAGTGTGAATAATTTATGTTTTAACCTGTTTAGAGTAGCAGCAGGGTGGAGTTACCACACCAGGACAATTCAGTTTGCCACAGAAGACAATACAATGAGTGCTACAAAGTCGACACAATGTGATTGAAATATCAAAGGTAGTTCTGCGTACTTTAGTTTACTTTTACGAGATCTAACAATAACCAGATTTTTATTGAGACCAGATCTAGAGCTATGTATTGGACCGAAATGTCTCCATAGCGGCATAAAAAAATTGCCCAGTACCAAAGGCTGTACCAGTAGTTCTTGATTTATACCAGATTTTCACAATTTGATACTATTTTATCAAGGAAAGTCTTTATAACTTCTTGTTGACAGAGAACTTCCAACTTGGGGATCGGTATCTCCACAACAGGTCAGACAAGACCTGATTTTTGACTCCACTGTAAACCCCTCTGCAAGCCAGTTAAGATTTCACACACAATTAAATCTTAAATGTATGGATTGAAAGCAAGTAATAAAGGCTGAACATGACAAACATGCACGCAACAGAACTTCATGTTGGTGACGCACAATGACATGGATAACGAATTTGTATCCTCAGCCACTTGAGCAGGTAACTAGCCATGTACAAAGATGTTAATCTCTTCTGAAAATCTGCCTGGTTTGTCAAATACCAAAAGTGACTGGTGAACTGTGGGATTTTACAGCCTTTGTGGATCATGGCCAAAAGAAAAAGTGAGTATTTCTCTTTCATTACTAACGCAACACTTGGCATAACTTTAAAGAACATGGCACAGCAGAACAACATGACCCCGCTCGCGACCTTTCAGTCGCCGAGTTTGACAAACGTGTACTGTGAGCGGTGCCAGTCGCTGCTTTCTGATGGGAAAAAAGTCAAACATGGTGAAATGTGAGACGGCTTGCTCTGGTCCTACAGTTCAACATGTTGGAGACTTAAAGCTATAAGAGCTCTATAGCTAAAAAAAACACACACAAGCAGGATAACTTTATCTTCATCTGAAGTGGTCAAACAAGCCAGAGAGCAACCGTAACTTTCATTACACGTTTCCAAACAAAGTTACAATGCGCCACGAAATAAATGCAACAAGACAAACACTAACAAACAGCCTCGTGTAATAAAAGACGGACATAAACGGCTGGCTTCATCAAGGCTCAGTTTGAATCTGCAGAATAGCAGTCACAAGTATCCCAATGATCTTATTTGACAGTAACATAATCACAATAATCTAAACTGAATTATTTTGACTGTGACTACCATTTACAGTTTTCCTGCACTTGAGGAGTGAGTTTGAACTTGCGGTCAATGTGTGTGTGTTTTTTTGGCAGCTTTGCTTGCACGCATCTATGCATGAGCGAATGTTTATCCAACTTTTATGGCGATTGTCTCGTAAAAACGAACAGGCGCTCGGGGACAACCTGCGCTCCTCCTTGGCACCGGCTCACCCACAGGTTCACCGTCAGGTTCACCCGGATCGACCACCTACCAGGAGGGCCGAGCAGATGCTCAGCTCCTCGATGATCATTTCAGAAAGGCGTGTCCAGACGGATTACTGCGTGAATTATTGCCTTGGTTTCAGCCCGACTGGACTGTTACCACACTTTCACAAGCACATATGCACCGAGACACAGACAAAAGAAATCCCAATAAGACCATGAATTACAATACACGAGGAGGCAGTTTGTTCTGCATCACTCCTCTTCCAGTTGTTGTAAAATGTCCCTTCTGAGCAACATGAATATTTTACACTAAGCTTGTGTATGATTCCAATGTAATCAAAGTCTTTCTTTTCTCTTCAGTCTGATCCGACAAAGAACAGTAAATGCTGCACTCCGGGGGCTATCAGTATCACCGGTCGACCTTTCTCCGGAAACTGGAGTCATCAATATTTCAATTTGTATTAATACTCTCACAACACATAACCCAACATTAGCATCGTTTTGTCCAGGTGACCTTCTCCTTCCCTGCCTCGTTGACCCGGCTGACTTTACAGGATTTTATCTCGCCCTCCATCTTCTCTACAACTTCAATACAGCCCCTGTAATCACATTTCCCTTCATGTTGGAAGAGTTTCAACCTCACACAAACGCGGAGATAGGAGGGGGAATGAAAGAGACAGACAGAAAAGCAAACTTTGAAGTTTGTTGCCAACCAGATTTATGAATCAGACTGATGTGCAACACAAACAGATTCCCAGAGACACAAAGCAGGCAGGCAGAGACAAAAGTGATGCAAAGAAAGGAAGATAAAGCGCAATGAAGAAGAGGATGAATTCAAGGAGGTCATACCATCTATAGCAACACTAATTTCTGAGTCTTCTTCAGTTGCATTATCTGAGTGTGATGCTTTCCATGATTCCTTGCAACCTTGCCTGTGTCTGGCCCTTCCAGGACCCTCCTAAAAATGTTTCCCTCCACCCCTCCTCTTCCTTCATTCCCACAACTCCCAATAACACTGTCTGACATGTCCCGAACCCTCCCAAACCCTTTCTTTTTCAATCTCACAAACAGCTCTACCGTACGTCCCTCACTGCTGAGGAGAGGGGAGGAAAGCTGGCTGACAGGGGCATCCATACACACTCCTAAATCTGCCAAGGCAAGACGCTGGCACAGACAAAAAAAATAACAAAAGCCTCCAGATCGGCGGCCAGGGCAGCGCAACACTTTATCTACGAAGGCAAAACAAAGGAAGGCCTGTTGAACACTCTGACTGTGTTTACTTTCACGGGGGGAACAATGCCTTTAAGAGGACGGGGCAAGGACTGATGTGGCACTTGAGGGCCTCTCCGGGAAAAAAAAACAGCACTTCATTTTGATTCACAGTGAGTTTAAGAAAACAGTTGTAGCAGTCTGGTATATAGGGGGTTGAATGTGAGTAGAGGACAAGAAACAGATTTCTTCCCTGAGATTTCTTTCTTTTCCCATGATTGTATTTCTTTAAAGAAGTACACGACCAAAAGCCTGTGATTTGAGCATAAACTGGACTGCATTTGCATCACTCATCAGACCCGGGGGTTCCCGTCTGATTTTGAGTAGGAAACAGGTTTTCAAAGGTGGCATGTAAAGATTTGCAGCAATGACATTCACTTTTGTCTATAACAAATGACAAATGTTAACATGCACCAGTGACAAGTACACAATTTTGATGCTATTTAGATCTCAAGACACTAAAGTGATGGAATAAAGTAGTATATTGTTGAAATACTTCCCCATCAAACATCTCTGAAAATGAATATCTGCGGCGCCTTCTGGCTTTAACCTTTGCACTTCCCTTGTTTTTGTAGCAACATCCGTAACTAAAGGTCATTCTTCCTGGAAATCTGCATATGCCCCTCTCTAATAGGATTCACTTTCAAGCACATTGCACTTCTGCTCATTCCCCATTCGGTGATGTGCAGGTGTTTTGTCTGTAACGGCTGATGGGGAGCACCTGCTGACACATCAATGATTACATTGTGTCAAAAAGTGGAACAGATATTTCCAGCTCATGGAGAGAAGTATGTTGCAGTGCTGAATACTAGTGAATATCAGTTAGGGGGGGAATGTGTCTCTCCACCTCCACGAGGACATCACAGGATGTGATGAATCAAAAGTTGGACCGAAATAAAAAACATCCTCCTGAACACTATGAATGGAATCTGGATTCACCAACAATGGATGAATCTGCTGCCAAGAGATTTTTCTCCAACATCATTTAACGGCATCAGGAGGAAGAGGAAGAAACACAAAGAGTTCTGGGCGATGAAGTAATTTGCATGACATTCCAAACTGATACTTTAAAGCTGCTGAAGTAGAACTACCAAATATGATCATCACAATTTCTGTGAAGCATTCCACGACCACTGGTTGGCAAAACAAAAATGCCTGTTTCACATCATACACGACCCAGATGTGAGACAACAGTCACAAGCAGTCCTGCAATGACAGATCTCATCAGCAATCACCAACAATTAAACTTTCTAAGATGCCAAGAAAGTCAGGGGGGAAAATCCTCTCCACTGCACGCCCAGCACGGTCCTGAGTTGTTTAAGATCACCACCGTCGATAAGCATGTCCAGCCAAATTCCCTTTGTTTGAGTGTTTCCAAAACATCACACATGGTGCATAGAAGAGGAGAAAAAATGCCAGCTTTCCCTCATGCATCCAATCAATGGGGAGAATGGGAAATGGAGAATGTGAAAGGGTCACAACCCCATGGGTGGAAATAATCCCCCAGTTGCTACCGGGTATCTGGTGTATAAACACTGCACTGGAAAAACATTAGTCTAAGTCCGAAGGTTTACACTATTATACCACACAGTCCTCTGAGATCCCGTTGACAGAGGACATACAAATAGTATGATTTTTTTTGCTATAAAAAACTACAGCCGTGTAGTTCTTCAGCACAAAACCAGCCCTCATTTCTAAAAGTGGAAGGTCATTTGAATTCCTCCAAGTTATTAGATCTCACGCTTCTCAACCTGGAGAGACGGACTACTCAGCCAGGTGGTATGGTAAAGTCATCTCGCCGAAAGGGGTGAGAAAGTTCAAGCTTAGCATGAAACCAATCTAGACTATACGTTTTTTGGGAACGCGAGCACTGAAGCACTATATTCTCTCATTAGCCTGACAGAATGTGCAGGAAAGCAGATTGCCATCTTCGCTGCAGGCAAAGTGAGAGAACATATGATATTTCCATTTGGCTGAAGCAAAACTTAAAGTTAACTTAGCTAACACTATTTTGCAAAGTAATCCTTGATTTCAATAATGTGTTGAGTTTGTCTCCAAATAGCTGATTGCTGGGTCAGATTTCAGTTTCAATATTTACAGTGGTTGAAAAGACATCAATAACAACTGTCAAAGGCATCCCGCTTCAATCACTCCGCATCAGGCATCTTTGAAATGCGGTAACGCAAAACACATTTCTTAAGAGGAGAAGAAGCTTACACCTTTTTTTGTTTTCCCTCTGGAAAGTCAAATTGATATGCAGTGTGTGTGTGTATGTGTCACCAAGCCTGTAATAATATGGCATTTCAAGTCCTGGTTAAAATTTCCAAAACATATATATAGACTCACATTTGTTTTTCATTTGACTGGCGGCTGTAGGCCTTAGCCACCCAAATGTGGGTTTAGGGTTCCTGCATTACACTTCAGAGAATTTAACTCCCTCTTTCTTCAGGAAAGCCTGAAAAAGGTGCATCACATAATGCAAACTCAGTGGACAGCTTAAGTTTCACTCTCCCTGCCCTCAGCGTCCGTTTCACAGAGTCTTAAGAGGTCACCCGATTTTAATGGTCACTTATTGCCTGTGGAGCAATTCCCTGTGGTTTGAAAAAAAAAGTACCCCAAGACCACCTCAGTGCCAAAACAGCCTCAGGCTCAAGGGCTCAAAGTAATACTGGCACTGATGATGCATACCTGCACTGGAAGAATATCTCTCCTTTTCATTTCTACATGAGACACAGGGAAAACCATCATAGGCCTTGAACCTGAAACAGCAGCCTTTACTGATTAATGTCTACAGTGGGGAAATTAAAAAGTGGTCCTTTTTTGATTTGTGCAGTTCACATTCGCTGATAAGATTATTTCAGCTCACAAGACCAGGCGAGGAGCAAGTGCAGAAGACATGCAACACTCATTTTCCCTTTTCCAAGACTGCTCAAATATTAGAGGAAGCACATTCAAGATTCATTGTTACGGCTAGTACATTTTTGGAGACGGGAACAATAAAGACATCTTGCCAAAGAACAAGGCCTTCTTACTCATGGCCAAGAAAACTATGATTCCTTATAATACAGAGCCATGCGAAAAAAGAGGAATTTAATTAATGAGCAGAAAAATGCAATAGGTGGCTCTGTTTTATGTGTGACTTGGGCAGTCTCACTCCCCAGTTTTCCCCTGTTGAAACCTTGATCTCATTATATTTATTCCATCCAAATGTCTCTAGCAAATGCCAATGGGTTAGTGCGTGCCCTTTGCCTGCCAAAGAGATCAAATGGACCAATAAAGCAAAATACAAGGTGGCTTTCCAGTACCTGTAGAGAACAGAAAAGTCAGCAATGTACTAACCTCAGCACGCTGCGTTCTGGGCTGGCTGGCATCTGTCTCGATGGCGTACACATCCACCAGGTAGAGGTCGGAACCTTGTTCACGGTCCAGCTCTGCTGCCGTCTGTATCACTCCAGTGTGGCGGCCGATGGTGAAAAGGCGTCCCACGGCTTTTCCGCCACTGCGAACTGCCACGATGAAATACTCCACTTTGGACGCTGAGCCCCTCGGACTTGAGGCATCCAGGGAGATAACGTTGGTGCCCGGCGGCTGGCCCTCTTTGAGGATAGTGATGTATTTTGGCTGAGAGAAAACGGGCCCGTCCATCCCTTGGAGGATGATGGTCAGCTCAGTTCTGGAGGTCTTGCGACTGGTGCCGTGGTCGGTGGCTGACACGGTGAGGGTGTACATGAGTCGGGACTGCACCAGCTGGGAGGCCAGGCGAATATCTCCACTGTATCTGTCCATGATAAAAGTGTCAGAGTCCCCTTCTACAAGCTCGTACTCCACTTCTCCATTTGACCCGTCGTCAGGGTCAAACGCCAACACTGTTGTCAGGATGGAGCCAATGACAATGTTGGGTTCAGCAACAAGTGCATTCTGGGATAGAAAAGTGGGGACATTATCATTCAGGTCTGTGACCCAAATTGTGATGTTTTTTAGAGCAAAGCGGCGGAATTCAACTGGGACTGCCTGGTCGGTGGCTTTGACTGTCAGCTCAAACAGATTTGAAAACTCCCTGTCGATTTCCTTATTGGTGTAAATGAGCCCAGTGCTTGAATCGATGCTGAAGTGGCCTCCGCGGGGAATCTGTTGAACAATAGAGTACTCCAGCTCCCCGTTTATGTCAGCATCTGTGTCATGAGCTGTTATTGTCATGACTGAGGCTGAGAGAGGAAGATTTTCAGGGATGGATTTAAAAATGTCCCCAGGTGTAAATATAGGAGGGTTGTCGTTAAAGTCCCTGACATGAATGGCCACAGGGATGGATGAAGAGCGGGGAGGTCTGCCATTGTCCTTTGCAGTGATGTTGAGCTTGTAAAGTGGCTGAGTTTCAAAGTCCAGCTTTTTAACCAAAAAGATGCTGCCGGTGTTGGGGCTGATGCTGAACGTGCCGTGGTTGTTAGTGGCTGTGATGCTATACGTTATGTCTGCATTCTGACCTGAATCTGCATCAGTGGCGGTCACCGAGGCAACCAGCTCTCCAATCCTCATGTTCTCCTGGGCGTCCACGGACAGTGAGGATTTAGGGAAGGAGGGGGAGTTATCGTTCTCATCCAGGATGCTTATACTAAGCATACAGGAGGAGGACAGAGGCACAGCTCCAGCATCAACAGCTATGATTTTCAATGAATAGGAGGATGTAGATTCATAATCCAGCTTTCCTACTAAAGTAACTTGTCCAGAGCTGCTATCAATAGTGAACTGTCTTTCCTCGTTGCCCTCAGAGATGTGATAATGAACCAGTCCGTTTTTGTTCTCATCTACATCTGAGGCCGAGACCCGCAGCAGTTGTGTCATATTTTGAGCCGACTCTGAGATGGAGGCCTGGTAAATGTCTTTGGTGAATTTAGGCGGGTTGTCATTGATGTCTTGAATGTAAACTTGCACTTTGGCCTGGTCTCTTAGGGGCTTGGGGAGACCCTGGTCTGACGAGACGACCACAAAGCTGAACACAGCGGCGCCTCTTTGTCTCATGAGCGTCTCGCGATCAAACTGCAGCGTGCTGGTCAACTCCCCCGTGATGGCGTTCAGCTCAAAATTGGGCTGCGAAGTCTCAAATGTATATCTGACCTCACTGTTTGGGCCAAAGTCTTTATCCTCTGCAAAAATGTGGCCAGCCAGCGACCCCCTCTTCTGCTCCTCCTCAAAATGAAACACATAATTGGTGCTGTTAAAGAGGGGACGGTTATCATTTACGTCGTCTAGAATCACGCTGACATTTACAGTGGCGCTTAGTGGCTCCACAGCCTGGTCTTTGGCCACGACCACTAAGTTATATTGGTCTTGCATCTCTCGGTCCAGCTCTGATTTGATGTACAGCTGCCCATCTGGAAAAATGCCAAACACATCACCTGTGTTGCCACCAGCAATGTCGTACATAATCTCCCCATTAAGACCAGAGTCTTTGTCGGTGGCCTCCACTTTGAAAAAGCGGCTGTTAACAGGCTCGGACTCCAGGATGATGACCTCATATGAAAGCTGGTCAAACACTGGCGAGTTGTCATTGACGTCATAAACGCTGATGATGAGGATAAGGCTGGAGGTGTGCTGGGGGACGCCCATGTCTGATGCGATGACCTCGACCTGGTAAGAGCTCGTGGTGACCTCCAGCGGCCCGGTCAGCGTGATGAGGCCGTGCTTCTCGTGAATATGAAACAAGCCTTTGGGGTTCTGTTTGAGGCTGTAAACCACCACGCCGTTTGTGCCTTCATCAGGATCTGACGCTTTGGCCTGGAATATGACGTGACCCGTGCTCCAATTTTCCACTGCGCTCACATGCTCCACGGCATGAATAAAATGAGGGGCGTTATCATTTAAGTCCTTCACAGTGATGTTAACAAAGGCCTCACCTGTGATCTCCCCTGCTCTGGCTACAACCTTCAGCTGATAGAAACCCTGCTCCTCTCTGTCTATCTGGCTAGACGCTGTGATCTGACCTGCGCTGTTGACAGCAAAAAGCCCCCGCTGGTCCCCTGAGGTGATTAGATATGAAATATTGGTGTTCAAATCTACAGTGGTGGCTGACACAGTCCCGATAACTGTCCCGATGCCCACGTTTTCAAACATAACAAAACTGTAGACGATCTGACTAAAGACTGGTGGGTTGTCCTGTGTGTCAATAACAGTTACAGTGACTATGGCCTGGGTGTGTGAGCGCAGGCCGCCACCATCTGCTGCTGTCACCTGCAGCTGGTAAGCAGTTTTCTCCTCTCTATCCAGGGGCACGAGCGTGGAAATTTTCCCTGTGTTGCTATTAATGCGGAATTTGGAAGCATCTCCAGCTGTAATTATATATTTGAGTGTGCCATTTCGACCCAAATCGGGGTCTGTGGCTGAAACGGTGGTTACATCAGAGCCCGAGGGCTCGTTCTCTTTCACATTCGCAAAATACTGCACGGGGTAAAAAACTGGCCTGTTGTCATTGATATCCCTAAGGGTGATGTTGACTTTTCCTACAGAGTGCAAAGGGGGGCTGCCTGCATCTGCTGCCTGGATGTGGAGTAAGTAGGAGGCCTGATCCTCCCTGTCTAACTCCACGGCTGTGCTTAATCGGCCTGACACGGCATCCAGGCGAAACAGCTCCTGGACACCGGCTGGCGTCTCTGCATCAAATGAGAAACGGATAGTTCCATTGGTCCCTACGTCGTCGTCTGAGGCAGACAGCACCAGCAGCTCAGTGCCGGCAGGAGCGTGCTCCACCAGGGAAACGTGATATGTGCTCTGCGTGAATGTGGGCACTTGGTCATTCACATCAGTGATGTTGACTATCAGTTTAGTGTAAGACATCTTAGGCTGCAGCCCCTGGTCTTTGGCGCTAATGTTAAGTACAATTTCAGATGCTTTCTCCCTATCCAGCAACGCGGCGCTGGTAACCAGACCACTATTTTCACTGATGGAGAACCAGCCCAAAGCGTTTCCAGACACCAGGGAGTAGCGCAAGTTGGCATTCTGCCCAGAGTCACCATCTGTTGCAGAAACCCCTTTAATGTAGCTGCCTTTTGGTATGTCTTCACTGATATCTACTCTGTACAGAGTTTCCTGGAATATGGGCGGGTGATCGTTGATATCATTCACAAAAATAACCAGACTGGCAAAGGAGGACCGAGCAATAGGCTTGCCATTGTCTGACACGGACACAGTCAGGTTATAAGAGGAAATTCTCTCTCTGTCTAACACACTGGCCACTTTGATCAGACTCAAATTGGGCACAGGAGACGTGTGAACTTCAAAGTGCCTCTGCTCGTTGCCTCCTAAGATTGAAACAGATATGTTGCCATTAGCCGTGGGGGAGTCGGAATCTGAAACGGTGAGTAAAGCCACAACTGTGCCGATCTGTGCGTTTTCATCAACAGAGGCAAATTTAGAAGTCGTGGGGAAATACCTAAACTTCACCACCGGGTCGTTATCGTTCACGTCTAAAAGTTTGATGGTAGCTTCTGTTCTGCCCGACAGAGAGGGCACCCCATTGTCTACGGCATGAATAGTCAGGGAGTACTCTTTTTTACTCTCATAATCCAAACCCTCTTTTATAATAATAGTACCTGCTTTGGGGTCAATTTGGAAAGGCGTCCCTTCATCTAAAAAGTACCTGATTTCAGCATTAGCTCCCTCGTCCTGATCCGATGCTGTAATCTGCAGAATACTAGAACCTACTGCTGCATCCTCAAAAACACTAGTCTGGTATTGATCTTGGTCAAAAACAGGGGGGTTGTCATTTATGTCTTGGATGGTGACGTTTACTTGCAGGTAGCCAAACTTTTTGGGGTCCCCTTTGTCCTCCACCTCGACCAGGAGCTGGTAGAAGGGAGTAACTTCCCTGTCCAAGCCTCCAGTGGAAACGAGGTGCAAGAATGCCCCCTCTCCACTAGGATTTACAGTAATATCCAAGCGGAATCTCCTCCGCTCGTTGCCTTTCACGATCCTATAAGTGGTGTGATCCACTCCGTTACTCCCAATGTCCGAGTCGGTCGCGGTGTCCAGGATCACTTGGCGGCCGCTGCTGGCGTCCTCCTTGAAAGACACGACGATGGACGCGTCGGGGAACACCGGGGAGTTGTCGTTGATATCCAGAACGACGATCCTGACCTCGGTGGGGTACGTGGGCTGGCTGGACAGCACCACCACGTTGATGACATCACTTTGCAAAACCTCCCTGTCAATCACCGCGGAGGTGTAAATGACGCCGGTGCTGCCGTTGATCGCGAAAAGTTTGTGGCTCTCGCTGAAGCGGTACGTGAAGCTGGGCTTGGTCTCTATCGTGCCCACGTAGGTGCCGACGGGCTGCTCCTCCAGCACCTGGAACTCTTGACGGACTTGGCTGGATGCTGAGTGCCGCGACAGAGTCCACAACATGAGTAAGATCAAATGAAACCGGCCGGAGCCCCTACCTGCGAGCGCCATGGTCAGCTAGCCAGTCCACCTTTCTCAGACAGAGTCCATGCCTATGATGCATCAACTTTGCGGCGCACTAAAGCATTGTATTCCAGCGAGCGTGCAGAGAAAAAGTCAATAAGAAAGCCGGCAGCGACTTTTCCACACACTTATTCAGCGTCCCAAAGTACTCCAGAAGCGGTGCGTGTGTGTGTGTGTGTGTTTTATGATCCTGCGCGGCGCTGCGGTTCAACGCAACTAAATCCTCTGAATGGAGAGAATGATCCCTGCAGAAGTTTCAACTCAACTCCGCAGAAAGCTTCTTTTTTTATTTAATGGAAATTCACAATTCCTTGAAAAACTTCCTGGCTCATTGGAGATGCGTGAAAAGAAGAGGAAGAATGAAAAAAAAGTTTATCCAAAGTTGGAGCGTTAGTGAGCGGTGCTGCTGAGCGCGAGCAGGCGGCTGTGCCGACGCACCGTCCCGTGGAATAACGGCGCTTCGGTCATATTGTGCTCAGGAGTCCCTGTAAGTTAGGACAAAGCTGGAGTTGGACAAAACTCCCTCCCATCACTGATCCCATTGGATAGCGGTGCTCCCGCCCGCCCTCCCACAGCCTCCCCCAGCCTCCCCCCCCCCCCCCTCCTTCCATTGTGCAGCGCAGCCCGTTATCCCCGCTCGCGGAGGAGGATGTCAGTCAAATGGGACAGGTAACGACGCCCAGAGCGCTCTTAATTACTTCACCAACAGATGCACGCGACTTAACACGGTGTTAATGAGCTCAGGATACGTAAAAGAAAAAAAAGTACATCCTCATGCGCAAAATACATATTTTATATACTCGGGATAATAGGAGGGGAAAACCAAGTGTGAAAAGTTACTTTATAATCACCACAAAGTCTAGGTTGGAGTATTAAAATGACACCCTTACATGTGATAACATCAAGATAATTATCTGTCCTTCACATTTCTGTAGAAACAACCCTTGATTTGAACATAATAATCACGTTTTGTTGGGTAATTATTACATTTTTACACTGAAGCTTGTGTACAATGTGGTCTCTCCAGTCATTTTGGAGCCAATGCTGTTGTATAGTTATAATAATTAGGTGTTTCATCAAGCTAAATGGTTAGTGTCATTTCCATAAATCATAAGCCAGTGAGGCATTTGCATTATCAGGGAAGTTGCAGGAAGCTTCGTGTGCGTGAGTAGATGGCTCCATCTAGTGGTCAGATATTGGTACCTCCGGCCAATTCATTTAAACTATAGGCAGTTTTAATATAACTTATTTGTCCTTTGAAACCATATACATTTGAAAATAAATGATGGGGAAAAGAGGTAAAAAGGCTGGAAACACAACTTTTTTAAAGAAGTTATTAGAAAAGACTGCATGCAGGTTAAGACTATGATCTTTCTGGTTGACGTCTTTGGATGTAAGATTATACCTGTGAAAAAGTATTAATTCCTACTGCATGTGATGAAAGGTGAGATGAAGCGCGGTGCCAGATTCTAATTTTACTGCAGCTGCACCAACACATGAATTATATTGTTTCTACAAATCCCAAAGTATACAAATCATCTGTTAATAAAACCAGATCCTCCTTTATGTCCAGGGGATTATTGCTGATTTCCCGTGCAGAAACTTCAAATCCACAACGTGGTCAACATCGCAGGTTAACATGACATTATCTCTCCATCCTGCACGACATTTCCCAAATGTACTTTCTATGAAAATTAAGGATTAGATGGTCTTAAAATCCTCAAATGGTAATGGTAAGGTTAATTCATTCCACTTTTGGGAAACATTTTGAGAAATGAATACATGACATTCAGGGTTTGGAAGGTAGGAATACAAAAACATTTGTTGATTAAACAAAACAACCAAAAAACCCAGTATTTAGACAATTTTGAGTACTTTATGCCATTAATTAATGTATTTCTGCTGTTGTACCAAGTTATGCTATTTTAGCTTTAGAATGCTGAATAAAGTGAAACTGAAACACTAACTTCTAAAAGTGTCCCTAGTCATTAAAATCTTGGAATTGATAAGGTTCATAATATTAATATTTAAGTACGTTAAAAAAGAAGCAGATTTCTACTTGATGAGCAGATCATTTTTAACGTATTATGATCATTTTATAGGCTTTACATTACAAATATTGGTAGTTTAGCAACAATTATGGTTTTTATATTCAATCTGTAGAACTTTTCTGGCAGTGTTCACATCACAGTTTCACTATGGAGTAACATTCAGTGGAAATAAGGCAGATAAGGTTACTATAGTAGTACTATCTTGTACTACCTTCAGTGTGTAAAACGACATCATGTGGACAGATGCCTATGTGCTGTGGGATGAGGTCCAGGTCAACTGAGTTCACTCAGAAGTCCAATATCAGTGGGACGAACTGTTTGAACTCCCAGCAGATGATCTAGGAAGTGAACTCCTGCGCTGCACATCATCTGTCCTATGAAATAACATTACAGAGCATAATTATAACCCTGCAAATTTTGAGCGACATAAATGTTCATTCAGGTTTGGTATTTGACAATTTGTGGCTTCCGTAATCAGGCCGTTGGCTGCCTGGACGTTAAGTAGGACATGAGTCAACTGGTGTAATTGAATTAGAGAGCGGGTTGGACGAGCTGCGTTGCCTGACACAGATTCAATGTTGTGGTAGCAGACAGAGCATCAAAGTAAATTACTTCCCTCCCAGGAGACGCCTCGCTAACCTGATTACACCGGCTGAGCCAGGAGCTCCCAGGACGCTTTTGATATAAATATCAAGTTGTTGTCATGTTTGAGCTAAACCCGTTATGCTGACTGATGCTTTCACGTGCTGTCACGGATCTCCAGCACTCGTTCTGACGCGAGGAGACGTCCAGCCGATGGCCATTGAAAACACGTGCAAATACAGTAGCAAAACGACAGTTAAGACGACTTGAGAAGCTGCTTGAGTTTGAGTTTTTAGCCCTGCTATCATATTCTATTACAGAAATGTTGAGAATGTTTGGATTGGCATTGATCTTGGCCTGTTTTTGCTACGCGTCAAATACCTGTCAAGAAGGATTCACGTAAGTCCTAATTCTCTACTTTTCCTTTGTGTCATCATTCTCATCCGTTGCCACGTTGTGACAGCCATTTATATTTTCCTTGTACAATAAGCTCTTTTCCCTGTTGAAGCCAGAACTTAAAATATGGAAAAGGCAATTTGTCAGTGAATAATTCCATCCATCCAACACTTCATCGGGACGCCTACAGGACACGTTGTTACTACTGCTATTAACTATATTCATGGACCTCGAGAGGAAGAATCCTAATCATTTTAATGACACCGGCATGAGCCAAAACAAGTAAACAGCCGGGAACCCAAAGTCCCAACAGTCAGGTTGAAGGTGAAAGTGGAAGAAACAGACAGATAGAAGGACAGGAAGATAAACAGATCATACTAGACAATCTGGCAGAGTATGGCCACTATATAGTGAGTGGCTGAAGAGGGAATGAGGTGCTGGTGAGGAGATGGGCTGAGAAGCTCAGGTGAGGTGATCGCAGGGATGGGAGAGAATCTGGAACTAAAGGAGAAAAGAAATCTGAGGGCATCTGGTGGAGAGGTAAAGAATTCTGCTGAAGGGGCCTGGGAAAGAAAATATCCATGAATCCATTATCTTTTCCAGGTTTAGCAGGGCCTTCCAGACATCACTCTCCCCAACATTTTCCAGCTCGTCCCGGGGGACCCTGAGGCGTTCCCAGGCCAGACGAGATATATAATGTATACTTACCAGACCTCTAAAGGGAGGCATCCGGATCAGACATCCAAACCAGAAAAATGCAAATATATTTGCATTCAAATTGTGAAATTTCAGCAGAAGAGGCAACAGATCTGAGATTGATCATTCAAATTCTTAAACAAAATGTTGCTTACTGTTTATCTTGCTCTGCAGATGCTTTTGTCTGGATTACATTTTCCCTAAATGCACACTTAAAGACCACTTCAACATGTGCACAGTTCAAGAATAACTAAGAACTAATAAGAACTATAGATTCTTCAGTAAATGGTCGACGTTTTCAACCACCTGAGCTACAGCTGCCCACTCATAAGTCTTGTCGTGTCATTGCCACAAAAATTTAGTAGCGGTAACTTTGTCTCATCTTGTGTTTCCTGCTGATCAAATGCTTTTGATTTTTACATAAAAATAGTGGTGCTTTCAGTTCAGAGCCGGTGCTGAGTGAAATACCAGGATACTGTCTTGTAAATCAATCATGGACCGACTGAGTGGTTTTGTTGCGAGCAGTGTTTGTTTGGGAAATGACTTTTCGTAGACCGTGCAGGGAAGCTTCGTGAAAAAACAAGTTTATGTTAAAATGAAAAGTGAAATGAAATTATATTTGGCTCTGATAAGCAAACTATGGACCAGGCAGTCAGATGTCAGATGAAAATGTGAATTAGTTTAGGCCATCAAAGGCCGTCTCCCTCACGCTAAGAAATCTCGTACACGGTGCCTACCCTCATAAAATCCGTCAACATATTGTAAAGTCAAAGCTCTGCTGTAAAGATCAAATGCAAGAGTCAATGAGAAGATGAAGGGGCTGCTGTAATCCAAAGCAGCCATTCACGCACTCGTCTTTTTCCTGTGAAGTGGACGGAAATGAGATCCGACCTGGATGAAGTGACGCAAAGAAGGGCGATCAGGTTTGAACTTGAAGTGCATTAAATATGAGGACAGATAATGAGATGCTAATAATCTTCAGCCTTTTCATCCTATGGCACTCGAGTGCAGCTTTCAGGGTCACGACTGTCTCATCCCTCAGGGCTGCTGGAGAAACAGTTTTGAAGAGGAGGTTAAATTGGTACGTTTTCTTTTTTACAAGTTTCAGTCTCAGGCAACAGGAGTTTAGTTGAATGGGCTTTTAAAAAAAGTGAGCTACAAAAAGGTTATTGTATGCCTCTGGGAAGTGAGAGCCAGCAAAACAACACTGCCTCTCTTTTCCAATAACGAGTGTGTGAACAGCCAAGCATTAATGCTGACAGTGGATCTATTGCATGTCTGTATTTGTTTAACATGCTTCTGGGTTTTAAATTGTCGTCCTAGTTCCCGGCAGCAGTTTTCCCAGCGACCCCTCGTTGCCGGGTCTAATGTGCGGGCCTGCTGTTTCCTAGCGTGCTCGCCTTCTCCCAGTTTCCATCTCCCTCGTCTGCTCACACTGAGAAAAAAAACTCAGCGCGGGGAAATAAATATCAATCAGTAAACTCCGCTGTTGGGTACATTACACGGGCGTCTCATGAGATATCGCTTGCGCCGGCATTCGCCAAACAAACCAAACAGTCATTCATGTCGGGGGGGTTAAGGGCCAAATATTGCAGCCATGTTGAAATGTGGAATTAAAGAATACAAATGATGAAATGTTCAGGAGGTAATTCAGCATTTTCAGGCAGGAAACGGACGGGATGATGACATGAGATGGAGTGGTTAACTCATCCCAGCACTTCACAACCACACCAACTCACTAATGAAGCTGCCAGTGTGGAGGGATGTAAAGGCCGGTCACTCTGTGAGGAAGAGAGATATGGCCAAAGGCTTGTCGACAGCTCTGTCTGTTGCATGTCTGGTTTTCCCAGTTTGGTGCTGAAGAACTCAACTTCGACCCTTAGCTGAAATGCAGACCACGAGGCTGAACTTTCTGCTCAAACAGTCGCCCACCTCCGAATTATATAAATGATGAGAGGAACTTTTTCTAGGAAACAGTTCGGTCTTTATATCTCTTTTTTTTTCTTTTTTTTTTTTAAAAAGCCTTGCTTTGTTTAAGCATTAAAAAAATGAAATGTCCAACTCTCACAATACTAGTAGCACCCTACCAGGCACCACCCACAGGCCCAGGGGCCCCAAATGTCAGGGGCCCTTCTAGCCTGCACTTTTTAATTCATTTAATTCAAAGAAACACTATCAACCATGAAGAGACTCAAATATGACTACAATGAGATGAAAAACAGACAGAAAGAGACTCACGACGACTACGAAAATGGGAAAAACATCAACAAAGAGACACAAATCAACTACATAGAGACTCAAAATGTCTGCAAAGAAACACAAAACAACTACAAAGATAGTCCAAATGACTACAAAGAGACAAAAGTAACAACAAAGAGACTCAAAATGTCTTCCCTGGTTCTCCTGGTTGAAACAGAGGTTAAGATTATGCCATAATGCAGCCAGCTTCCAAAACATAATGGTATATGACAGCAGATTAACACTCATGCTATTAGAATGACAACAATATGTTAACTATTAAATTCAATTAAAAACGTATTTAGCAAGTCTCCTCATGTATTGAAGACAAATTAGATTTTGTGTTCAACCAACAACTGTTTAGTCACACTGACAAACATTACAGTCAAATTTTGAAATTAAAATCCATAAATACTATCTGTTATTGAGTTTTCTACAGCGCTGGTGTCATGTTTGGCTGTCCACATACTTTGAGAGGGAGCAACACACTTTTGTCCTTATAAAGTCAAGCTTGACATAAAACAACCAATAAATGAATAAAACAACCAATTCAGTGGTGGAATAAGATTCTTAACTGGTGTTTACTTTCGCTTGTTTGCTTCTTTCATGCTCTGTTCATCTGACGCTATTAAAAAGAAATAGGGAGAGGGAGTGGAGTGCTGTTCTGGGACGCAATAAAGATTGTATGAGGTAATGACTCACTTTAAGTCAGCCACTTTATTCCTTTGATTTATGCCAGGATGCCTCGAAGATCTCTGTTTTAATACACTCTTTAAATTATAATGGCTGCTTCATGTGGTTCTGCATGCAAATGGACTCCCAATGCAGAATATGTTGATATTTTTAATACAAAATTTCAACTGCTGGATATTTACTTCACCGTAAAGTCCGTTCTGATTATGTCACAAAAATCCCCCTTATGCAGACACGTCTTAAACTTAAACAGTTACTTTCCTTCTACAGCAGATTGATGTGCAAACAGCCTCTAACTGCACATCCATCATTCTGAGTGAAGCAACAAGCAAAACATCAAATGACTGTGTAATTATGTTGATCCTTGATTTTTTTTTAAATTACTGTATGTCATTTATATTAGGGCTTTGTGTGCTGTGAAACATTTGAATAAATGCCTGCCACTCTACATGCAGTACCCCATCTGATCCACAGGTGTCCCTGTTGTATCATTAAAAAAAACAATCTTTGCCACAGTAACAGTGAAGGCATTGCACAGCAGAATGTAATTTTTTTTAATTTGTTTTCCCTCCAAAACGATTTCTTCCTCAGGACATTGGTCTGTTTATAGTAGAATCATGATGGAAATCTGTAAAAACCAAAACATGTTTATGAGAGTCCAGAGGGGAATGACCAGCTCTCCGCCTCTTCATCTCAAACCCCCTCCGAAACAAAGATGCCAATATGTTCTGCCACCGGCACAGAGATTATGCATATTATCGACTATTTATTATTCATTTTATGTGAGTCTACAATGAAACGGCATGTGCTATAAAAATAATTAGCCTAGTCATGAACAAATGATGTGCTTATGCGTTAAATTATGTGTTTATTTTCACAACAGGTTTGATGATAAATTGGTCACTGCTGTGCCTTTGACTAATTGTGCATAATTGAACAGTGGCATATAGCCGTATATTTACATGGACACGTTGCAGAATAATTAAAACTGAAGCTGTTATGAAACGCCGAAGGTTAAACCAGCATAAAATGGCATCTAAATTAAATTTCCAATGGCTAATAACAACCTATTTACAGATAAGGGAATCTAAATATCATTCTGTTGTCAGACGAAACCACTTTCCTATGAATTTTCACTTCACCATTATGATGAAACACTTGCTGGGAGAGATTCCTATCCTCTGATGCAGGCAACACAGAGAAAAGTTTGAAGTAAGTGAATTAATTTCAATAACAATGTGACTTGTGATGGATACAGATGGGGATCATCCAGTAGAGCTGCTACCGTATACACACACACACACACACACACACACACACACACTGCAAATTGCTTTTCTCATGCAGGTGATCCCGATTCAAGATAAGAAAATGAAGACGACTGTGCTCTTTGAGTCCTTTGAAACTAATATGAAACTGTACACTGAGGCTGCAGAGGAGTGAGGAGGACAGTGAGTTGCAGCGAGGGGAGTGTGCTGCTGTTCGTTAGACGCCTCATCCTATTTCACACTCTCACCGGTTCTGGATGCCCTTTCAAAACCGGGAGATTTAAGCTTTGCCTGAGTTGAGCTGCAGAGGACAAATTAAACATGTTGAGCACCTTTAAAGAAACACATAATCATCAAATTAATTCCTATCAACAGTTCCTATCCACTATTGATTTTTATTGCAATGAAATGAAACCCGTGTGCCAAGTGCATATAGAACTATGGTGGCCAAAGTGAAAACATGAACATGAAAATGGCGCCGGTGTTGGGTTTGTCCATTCTGGGCTAACATGATGGCCTGTTCCCTGAAGAGGACCCGCTCCTTATGTAGATATAAACTGCTGTTTCTAAGGGAACAAAAACTACTTCTGCATGCTAAGGCCTGATGTTTACTTGTCATTCTCATGCTCATTCATAATTTCCTTGCTGCCATTGTTTGAGGCTGTCAATCATGATATCAGCTGTTGTCATCAGCTGGTCTCTTCTGTCCAATAGCCTAGTGACACAGCTGCATTGTCAGCCCATTATCTAGCTATTGTCTCTTTTTAAATATGTTTGTCTCTCTGCCTTAAGTATGTTCAGCTTCACCAGCCTCCTGCCCTCCAGTCTCAGTGCTCCCCAGGGCGATTTATCTCACTGCTGCTAAGGGCAGATGCCCCGCGATTGCAAATCTCCCTGTAGAGTCCAAGTGCCAAAGACTTTATCAAGATTGTATCAGCACACATCATCTGTTTATAACAGTTATCTTCATTTACTTGTTGAATATCATATTAGCTAGATAATATGATATTCCAGAAGAAGAAGGAAACGCTGATATGATTATATATTATGGCAAAATATGTTCATCCCTTTCGCTTTTTGAGGTCCCTCTACTATGTTTCTATGGCCCACCATTTAAAAAAAGTAGCTCCCTCGTCACAAATAAAGGCAATGACTTGGCTCAAACTGAAATGAAGGTAGTTATCAACAGGGACCCAATTTTCTAAATCTCTGAAAACATTCCAGTTGCAGGGAAGTGTACTTCGGAGGGTATAAGATGTTGGTTTAATGACACAGGTTAATATGCGAACACATGTTCGACACTACGTTTCTTGTCAGACTGATGGTATCTCGGGCTCAGTACGAGTTGGAATCCTCTCAAATGTGCAGGTAATTCACCTGAGACAGATGAGTATTATATGAGAAGTAATATTTCGCTTATCCTTTGGACTATTGCGCTGCCTTGTGTGAGGTGAAAAATCAATGCATGTTGTCTTGATTTCAGATAATACAGTGTTTCCTCTGAGGACTGGGCTTTCACCCGCTAAAGTGTTTAATAATCTTCACTAAAAGGCGCAAAAGATATTTCTGCATTAGATTTTAACAGTAGACGACAGTGCAGAGGCTTATGGGAAGGATTATCCTTCTTCCTGTTACATCGACAGATACTGCCTAATTGTTTAACACTGCACATGCTGTCAGCGTTGGTTGATCATATTAACTGCAGAACAGTGCTGGAATACCGTGTACTTATGGTAGTATTTTTTGACTACTTGTCAGAAGGAAATATTGTACTTTTTATTGTAGACTATTGTAGGTTTATTGGCAGCAGCTACTTGGATGGATTAAGGTAAAAAAAAAAAAACTATAATACTGATATAAAATAAGAAGTGTTATAAAACAAGTTAAACTATCCAACAGTGTATGAGATCATTAACACCAGCTGAACCGTGGATACCATATAAATGCTGATTACACATGACTGCATCACAAATAATTATCCAGTGTACAATATGACACTGAGATGATTATTCCTGCATGTACTTACTACCTTCATACATTTTGATCACCTTAAAGCAGCATTCATTCATATGTATGCCCACTTGAGGCAGCATAATGAAGCTAATAGCATAACACTTAGTGGAAGTGTTTTGCTATTAGCGTAGAGAACATTGTTTAAATTTGTATTCAACTGAAAACAGCTGACTCATGAGTGGGCTATACAATCAAAACTAATGACCAGAAAGATGATAAAAAACAAACAATTCACACTTTAGCAACTTTTTTTCATGCAAGAAAATTTACTTAAGGTATTTTTCTGATTTCTTTGCCACTTGGGGGCAGCAGAAACAAACTGAAAACCATAGACTGTAAGAAGTAAGTGCAGCCGCATTTACAATGTTTACTGAGATAATAAATCAAGTGAGAATTAGGGTAATTTTCTCATAATCTTCCATGCAATCAGACTTCTTTAAGCAACCAGAGGAGTCGCCCCCTGATGGTTGAGATGGAGAGAATTCACTACAAGTGACCCCTATCACATTACACATTGTTGTTTGATCGCTTGTTGATACAAATATTGGTTAGTGCAGCTTTAACAATCTGCGCAGCCCTTCACCACGGCATGCTGTCCACCGTGATGCTTCGTGTGGCAGAGACAATGCGGCGCTTATCTATATTTACTCAGATGTGAAGCGTGCCGCTCTGTACAATCAGGTATGTTATCCTCCGTGGCCATGTGAGAGCTGTGTATCATGCACAGATAAAAGCCCGAAGCTGTCTGAGGAGAAGTGTGTAAATCTTGTACTGTACGTTGAGCCACCTCTTTAAATGCCTCCCGCTGTTCTATTATTACCAGGGGATGGATTTCATGTGTGTTAAGGCGGAAAATAATAGCTTTGAAAGTGTTATGTTCATCCATGAAGAATGTGACAAAGAAAAGCTCTGTTAAAATGTGCCGATTGTGGGCGAGCGTGTACTCTACCTCCCACAAGGGAGACGGGGATCCCTTGATTTGTGTCCCTCGAATCAGCGATCGCATATCATAGATGAGTGTCGCGGTGTGGGGGAAAAAAGAGCAGAGGTGTAGATGGATCCTCGAGGCACCCCATTAAGCAAAGTTTAACATCGTAAGCATTTCTTGAGTTACACTGGTATCAAATGCAGCGCTGCCTACGAAGTGCCCCGGGATACACTTTTCAAGTATGAATAAGAAGGTACATTCAGACTCAGGCCCTGAGCTATTGCTAGAAAAATAGTCGAATCAGGATAACATCTATATATAACATCACATTCTCCACGAGCGGCATGAAGCATAATAAACGCCCGACTCCTGCATGATAAGCCAGAAAAAACCCTCTGACAGAAAGGTCTATTTAGCCAGCTCGAAAGAGAAGCGGGAGATTCATTAGACTGCAGGAAGCTGGTCCTGAAAGTTGGCAAGCTCCTGCAGAGAGTTCCACTGAGGTTGGGAGATGTTCTGTAATTTCCGACCCCGAGCTAATCTGTACAGCATGCTGTGTGGTGAGAGTGCGATTTCCACTCGGGGCGAAGGGATGACAGACTCGTTGCATTTGAACTCCCTCATGTCTTCCTTGTGACGTCTGTAATTAAATATGTGCTCCCTGGGAGACAGCGGGGTTTCTGGGTAATAAAAAGCCTACTTTGTGAGCTCCCCCCTCCTCCCTCTCTCTCCATCGCTTACTGTCTTCTGCTGTTTTGGTTTGTTTGTCGGCATAATGACAAAACCCCAGACACGCTTTACATAGAGTTTTAATGCTCCCAAAGTTCATCTCCATATCTGCCAAGAACTATCCCTGCTCAGACCACACCACATGGGTTTTTATGCAGCTGAACCATCTTGTCTAATCTAAACGAAATGACTCAAACAGACGTCTTCTTTCATACAACTCAGAATGCGAAAGAACATGTGGAAATATCAGGGGGCACCCGCTGCACGTTGCTGTTTAGCTTTCTGCCAAAAGTCATTGGGTTTTCAAATGACCTCTGTTAAAGTTACTACTTTGACCTGGTTATGAAATGCAGATGCCTCTATGTGAAGAACAATAAGCAAAATCAGCAAGAATATTGGCTATTTCTACATGGTAATTCTTAATGTCTGTCATTAAATCACATTTCCTTCAAAATCTGATGACCTACCACTAACGCTACCACTTCTGTCCACAGGGACCGCCAAAATCAACACAAAAATGAAAGTTCCTTATAGTAGCTTTAAATATCATTCGTTCTTTCCATCTGTTGCATTTTATTGCAATAATTTGGAGAAGATCCATCTGCCAGACAACACTTTTCTACAAGATTTACAACAATTTAGTCTACAAATATGCAACAATATTTGAAAGGATATTCTTGTGTTACAGGTTTTAACAATGAAAGTAAATTAAGCTTCAACAATGTGTGCCTTACAGTGCCCCCAGCATACGTACCTAACATGGCCATAAATCCATTTTTATCGCTCCTGCATTCCTGAGGATAATGTCCTCTCTATAAAGCAGTATTAGGTATCACAGTGCAAACGCAACACCGATATCTCCTCCATCACACGCATTGCTCATACAGTATCTTTGTGATCGGGGTTGAGGGGTCGTTTTGGGCTCAGCATTCATCTCACATTTCATCTGTCTTATCTTACAACCCAAGAAGCAGCACGTTTCTGATTCATCCCCAAGCTTCTTTTGTCAGCAGTTTCATGAAGCGAAAATAACCAGCCATTGTTTTTGTTTGATCATGAATTACCTTCTTCAATGCACGTTTTCCACTGTGCTCAAAGTGCTCGCACATAAAGAAATGTATCTTAATTTTCATCTGAGTGGAACATGAATACCATTGTCATGTTGACGGCCTTTTCCGTGATCATATTCCAGGTCTTACATATGCTTCCCTTCAGCATAAATGCCTGTAAAGTATGGGCAAGGAAGTGGAATACATTCCCCGACAAACTCCCCATGCTTGAAACCGTATCTCAGCTTTCATCAGACTGGATAATGCACTGTGGTTCCACTCCACTGCTGTTGAGAAGAAAAAAAACTCTTCAGAGGGAAATGCAGTGTTTATCATATCTGCCCCGATGCTTGCTGTGTCACGACGTGGATGCTGTGTTTCCCAGCACACAAACTTGTGCCGTTTATCACACTTGTTATGATGGACTTGGGTTTGTGTTGTCAACTCAGCAAATGATCTGTGACTGAGGCTGTCTGAGAGCCCTGAACATGCACATGCTGCAATAAAAGCATTGTTGACACTCTTGTTGGTATTTTTTCTCTGGAAATGAGGGTTTATATCAACTTTTATGCATTGGTTCTTCAAAAGTATGTTGCAAAATAGACCAATCTTTTCACATTTCTATGAATCATGACCTTTTTCAGACACATTTTACAGATTTCATTTTCTAATGCTCCTTTTGCTCAATGCCAAGGTATTATGATACGTCTCATATCCATCCATCCATCCATCCATCGTCTACCGCTTATCCTGTATTCAGGGTCGCGGGGGGGCTGGAGCCGATCCCAGCTATCATTGGGCGAAGGCAGGGACGTCTCATAATGATGTTTATTAAATAAATGTAATGGTTCGTTCACTGCAAATGATTTGACACAACAGTAAATTACTGGTTTACATTATTTCACAGTAAGCAACAATATCATGTTAGTAATAACAATAATAATAATAATAATAATAATAATACATCGGTTTTATATAGCACTTTCCCAGGAGCTCAAAGATGCTTTCACAATAGCAACTAAATAAAATAAATAGTACATTACTGTGAAATTACAGTTTACAGTAGTTACTGTGATTTAGCAATATGCTGTTGTAGAAATATTGGAATCCCCAACATCATAACATTGATCACACTCTAGTGATGTGGCCAGATCACATGACATGCTCATAACATAGATGTGTGTTCCCATCTTTGAGAAATGTATAGTAAAGTATAGGCTGTTTGACCATGATTTACTGGTTGGTGATTGAGCCTCTCCTCCCGTCTCTGTCTCTTTCTCCCTCTGTGTGTTTGACTGCTTGTCCTATCTGAGTGAATGATGTGTTTTTCACTTCTGCTTCTTGTGCTTGTGTAGTCTGTACTCGTTCCAGGTTACACAGTGTCGTGGGTGTCAGGGTCGTGTACTGTAGCTCTGGCTTTTTGGGGACACCTGGAAGCTGCGTGACATCGCCCCGGTCCAATTTCTCCCAGCTTATTGTCATGGCAGGTTGTTAAATGGTCACAAAATACAATCTGTTGGTTTTGTGTACAGGGACACGTGTTTCACTCGGCATGAAAACATTGCCAATGGAAAGCCAATTAGGATCATTTTTTTTGTGGTGGACATACAAATTAAATGCATCCATGTGATTATGCAAGGCAGGTAAGATTCAACAAAAGGCAAGCTTTAATAACAAAGGAAGGACAAACTGAGACGACACAAGGGAGACTGGCATGGCACAAGGAACATCAGAGACAAAGGCAGGAACATAGACGCCGGACTAAGGCAGCGACCTGACAGGGATTAAATACACAACAAAGTAACAAGACACAGGGGGGCAGACATGAGGGCAGGAAGAAACAAAGGGAACAGTGACGCATTCATGATGGCCTTCCTAAACCTAACTAAGTCATGCCGAAATCGCTCCGTAACATAATGACGTCTCCACTGACAGTTAAAGAAATCCTGCCAAGCAATTCAATTTTGTGACTGTTGTTTCTTCATTTTTCACATTCTATGTATGACTTTGTCATATGGACTGTAGGCCTACACTGTGGGCCCTAGTTTCGTGGCGCAGCGCACGGCGGCGCAGGGTGGCGGAGCCGGCGCAGTGCAAGTTTCGACCCGCGCAGCCTTGCACACCGTCAGTTTGGCAGTTTGGTGGATCGCCTGCGCCAAGATGGGTGTGGCGGCGCAGCAGGGGGAGGCGTCACAGATTCAGCTTGGCGTAGCGGAAGTTTCGTGGCAAAAAGGCTCGCCGAGACTGCGCTGAAAGCTCGCCAGCTCCGACCTGGTCTACTTTCGGCGCAAGGCGTAAATAAAGTCCATTCATTCAATGCGAATCACAGCTGGCGGAGTGGAAGTTTGGCTGACGGCGCGCAGTGCGCACACGTCACCGAGACCTCACAGGCAGGTTTCCACAGTTCCAGGCACTTTTAAATGCAATAAATAATCACAACAAACACTATTTAATGCAACTCATTGAATCAACACGTGAATTTATATCTATATAGATTGTCCCGTCACATCTGACGTCAGATCAAAGGCGGATGGCACGCGTAACGGAAACTCAGCCTCTCGGACCAAAACATCTCCCTCTCTCTCTCCTGTTTTTTATAATATCGGCATTGTTATTATTATGATACGCACGCACAGCGTGTGATGCGCGTGGTGGGAGCAGCGGCGCTGCTTCTGTCATCGGGTTGTCAAGTGACGGAACTTGCACTGAACCTCCCCTAACGCATTAAAGGAGAGGAGAGGAGCTCATTTGATTGGTGAAGATCTGAATCGGCTGTATTAATGGGCGCGTTTCGGATCGCATGCATTTGCGCCGATGCATGCACGAGACTTGAGAGGATCCGCCGGAACTCATCATAAACACGCCAAGTTCTCACCACGTCAAGTCGGACACAGGTGCACTTCACGGACCTTTTTTTTTTTTTTTTATTTAAACTTTATTAATAATTGTATACATAACAAAAACTATCGCGCCAGGGGAAACTTCACGGACTTTGCACAAAGAATATGGCCTGCCCAGTGGCGCTGGCTTTCTTCGTTGCTGACGAACTCGAGCCGAGGCATTTGAAGTCCCGTTGTTGACGGAGGCTGAGGAATTTTCTCACGTGGGAAATACCACGTGATAATTCTAACCAACTAGGGCAACGTTGAGGGGAGTGTCTTATGTCCGCACTTATTTCAGACCATCTGCAGAGAAAAGCATGCGAAGGGAGGTACCTGGAGATACCGCAAGTTTTTAAAGTCATGTGACATGTCGCAAAGGGAAGTTATCACCAGCATTTGTGATGTTTTTTTCCCAGAATGCCTTGTTTTGCGAGGCAAATGCATGCACATGCTTGATTCGAAACAAGCCTAATCCCAGTCCACGCCTCGTCTCCTCCTCGTCTCCCACTCACGCCTTCTTCTCCTCCCTCTTTCCCACTTGCGCCGGTGGGCGAGACGGGAGGTGTGCCTGCGCGAGCCTGCGCGGTGCACGAAACTTGCAAAGTCCAGGCGGACACACCCCGTCGGCACGGCGCAGGTGCGCTGAAAGCTGACTGCGCCTGGTCTACGAAACTAGGGCCCTGTAGGTGTAGATGGATCCCCGAGGCACCCGTTGTTATTTCTGTATCTATTTTACATCTGTCTGTCCAGCTTGAGGGATTCTTCCTTAGTTGGCTAGTTTTTCCTTATCAAAAGCAAGGCTCCAAGTTGTGCAGATTTGTGATATTGGGCAAAATAAATAAAACTGACTTGACTTGTTTATTGTATTACACGCCAGCCAATCAAAAAATTTATTTTTGTTATGGTATAAAGGATCTTAATCAATTGTATGAATGTGATACTTAAAAAACCTGTTTTGCAGAGCTGTTATTTATATTATGTATTGTTTACTGAGCAATGAGCACAAATGTACACTATGAATGACTTAACAAATGATTTGCCAAGAGCCTGCTTTCCCGACTTATGGATCAGCACCCACATCTCCGGTCATACAAATAAGTCTGGTGTTTGCGTGCATCGACAGCTGCTTGCCGGGACGGAGAAATCAATCTATGTCAAGACCAATTAGAGCTTTGTAAATTATATGAGTCATCACAAAAATAAACAAATAGAGAAAAGTGTGGCCACAAATGTGCAGCTATTCAGTTGTTAGTCAACTTAAAGAAAAAGGAAATGAGCAACCACTACCTCAGCTTCAGTCTCGACAAACAGCTATAATTACAACTATATTCCAAGCCTGTATAGTGGCTCAAATTCACAAGAATTCTGTGTGATCTATTAAAGCATTGCACTGATTTTCACTTTTCTGATCTAATCAAGCTTCTAACTATATGAGTTATATTGGTTTTCCTTTCCTCGATTCTTATGTAACTGCATGTGGATCATTGTTGGAGTCCTGCTTCTGTCCCGACATCGCTGCCAGGTTATCCCTCCATGACTCAGGCCAGTTTAGAGCTGTCTTTAATGGACACATTTGGGCTGCGAGCCAACATTTTCAACTCTGCTGCTCTATGAAATGACTCACAATTAGCTCCATTGAGGTAACTGTCAGCACACTAATCCCTGGCTTTTTGAATATAATTAAAGGAGATGCTTTCAGGGTGTTTACACAAAAACATGATCAGATTCTTGGGAACAGTGGCCTGGTTGATGATTTGATCCCCCCGAGGCTTCACAGTGTGTCAGAGACTTGATGGGCCGTGTGGGGAGACAGGTCACCTGCAACAACCCCCCCACTTCCACCCCCACCTCCACCTCCACCAGGATAATGAAGGCGGTGCAGAGATAAGTGTTGACTAAATGGTGCTGACACGCCGTTCCTCGTCTACATCTGTTTGTGACTCGAACAAACCTGCATATTTTTCCTGTTGGAGGCAAAACACAGGATTCTTCAAATGAGTATGTGATGTTGATAGTTTTACTTAAGTCAAACATTAAAATACTTATATGATTTGGGATTTTGATGTTCTTTAATGTTTTTTTATTACATTTGCGACACAATCGTCTAACACTTTGGTGGTGCTTTGATCTTTACCAGTTCCAATAGGACAAAGCTACTAACAAATCTCTGATGACGTTCAGGATCAACTGAAAATGCCAGTTTCTAATTGTGCTTTTTGGAACCTGTGACTCTACAAAATAATGTAGAGAGCTAATAAGATGCTATATGCTCCAGGTATAAGCTAGCGAGCCGGGCCTGCTATCATTAGCAGTCGGGAGACACCACAGGCCAAAGCATTGTTTTTTCATGCACTGGTCAGTTTTGAGATGTTGGGCTATTTTGCTTCCATAACATGTCTTTTTCAGACTAGTGGAGCGGAAACATCCAAAATACACATTGACACTTTTTGCATCAGATTTCTCCTAAATTCACCAAAAGTTAGCATTAGATAATACCTCATTTGCATATGTAAACATACAATTTCAGAAAACTTAAAGTTATCAGTTTCATGGTGATAATATATGTTTTACCCTATTCACCTGTGTAAAGAAGATGAGGAGGGAGGAAAGGAGGAGAGGATGAAGGGAGGAAGTGTTAGGCTGAGGCCGAAAGGCTGGATGGTTAGCTGTCGGATTAGCTTGGCGCTCTCAGAGGCTTCTCTTTGTGAGAGCGACTGGTTGCTGGTAGCTGTTAGCTGGGGGTTTGGGGGGTGAGACCAGGTCTGTACCTGTGACTCACTGGCCACAGGTGTCAATCACACTCACCCTGGCTGCCAGAGGAATGTGGCAAATGAGGCTGTGTGGTCCCAGACACCCGGTGGCTGGAGCTGCAACTGAATCAGACATTCAGCTGCTGGCTGCAGTGCAGGTAACACCTGGAGGTGAGGAGGACAGAAATACTCCCCTGTCTCTGCCTCGGCTTTGTGCTTTTTTAGGAGGTGTAATTGAACGCCAGGTCCTCCTGCCTGAAGGCAGAGGTTATTGTTCACTCATCTAACAGTGCGCCTTTCTTCCTTCTCGGGTTCCACTTTCATTTGTCGAATCTGAGCAATTTTTTTTAAAGCCACTATTTCTACAGGCATAAAACATTGATCCACGACAAACTTAACATTTCCTGTAACCTACTTGACTGGATCATAATCATCAGTCTAATACTTTTTAACTTGCAAATATTTAATTTTTTAAAATATCAATGAAGGAAACAAATGGTTGTCTCCGATGAATTAATACCACATTAATGGCTTTCATATAATCAACAGTAGCACCAGGGTTGTAGTTGTTCATGTCACTATAAGCCAATGGGTCCTTGGCCAGATAAAATGCTGAAGACCTCTGTTTTACTGTCTTCTTCACTGCAGTTTTTTCTACAACTGGGTAGTAAACAAGGGGAATATGATGTCAATGTCAGGAGCACAGCATAACATACAGGTGTTTATATTTATTTTATTTATATATAATTATACTATTTGTGGATTAAAGAAAGTGAAACTCACATGCAAAGCGATTTATGTTTCCTTAGAAGATGAAGAAATTCAGTGGTGTAAGCAAAAAAGCTCACTTCCCTTTTCTATTTTTCAATTGGATTTCCACTTATTAATTTTTTTAGGGCTAGATATATTTCCAGCCTTTAAATGTTCTCTATATAACATCCACTGCTTTACTATAGCATCAAACCACTATTTACTAGGAAAAGATAGAATAATGGTGTCAGGACCAAAGAATTAAGTCCCTCTCTGTGTGTTGTTATCTGAGCTTATGCTTACTATGTTAGTGCACGTGAGCATGCTCATGGCTGCTGCTCTGCACTACGCTCATACGGCAGAAACATAGTGCCCCCCCTTACACCATTAGCTCTGTCTCTGCAATATGTTGCTATGGTGGTGGAATAAAATATTTTAAATATAATTATTTCGTGTCTACTATTTAATGGATTTATTCTAGCAATGCATGCATCTATAAAAGTAAGTTTCTCTTAATATTTTATTGCAAACCTCTCCTTGTGTGAGGGAGCTACATACCATCCTGTTATTCCTTTATGGGGGACAGCCAAAAGTTTAATTATTTAAACTTTGAAAAATAATGCTGTTACCATTGTGAGTATTCACTCCTATTCTCTCATTTAATTTTCTATCCTATACACTTATCTGTTTTTATCCGGTATGCCACCTAACATCTTCCTGAGTCCATGAACTATTTTGAACATAAACATTTAACCACCTATAAATATGACATTTAACACTTTTCTGTATATCATATGATAATTAACAGAATATCTTTGGACTGTTGGTCTGGGAATTTGAAGATGTGACTTAAAAAAAAAAGAATGAATCACTTCAGCACCCATCAGATTAATCTGTACTGAAAATAAACATTTGTTTACTCTAATGCATGATGAAAACTGCTGCATCATGATAACATGATGTCCAACGTGGTAATGAATATTATGCAGCCAGTTGCAAATGTCACATTTACAAACTTTTCGTATGAATGACTTCCGGGCTTTTCATGTGAACAGTCAAGAGTAGCTGCGGTCAGAGGGCTGCCGGATATATCCGTCTCTCACAATGACAGCGACCTTAATATTCCCACAGAGAAGTGTTTGTGTGTGTGTGTGTGTGTGTGTGTGTCATCTGTAGCCTCTCAGATTTGTGCCTAATAAAAGCAGACACATCGGCCCTGTGTGAAATTCAGGTAAAGGTTTTTGTCCTTGGTGTGATTATCAGAGCATGAAGGATGATTGGCACCTGCAGATTTCTTACATGCATGGCAGCGTTTTGGCCTTCATGTCTAACTCCAACGTGTCTGTGTTTGCTGTTAAATACCTCTGTTCCCTGTCAGCGCACGTGTCTTAATGTCTGCATATGAAAAGATCTAGAGTTGATTTATCCTCTAACACTCTGCCTCCCGTCTGATGTGAGCCTGTATTTCATTCAAGCTGTTAGAATTCCCTACAGTATGATGTATGATTATGAATTGCGATTATGAAGGATTTTAAGGCACGCTCAATAAGGAGCAGTTTATTTGTCGTTTTGCCAAGAGATATATAGTCTTGGCCCACGATTCTCATAGTCTGCAGTCTGCTTGCGGCTTTTATGTGATTTTTATTTTATGAGTGCTTTGGCACATGGTGCTTTTTTATATTTGTTTGCAACCTTTATATATGTCAAGGATTCTGCTGTCTTGGCTTAACTCTTTTAAAGGAGTGTATGTAGTCATCTATGTAGTTAGAACAAGGAAAGAGAAACTATTGCAGTGCAGTACATGTGCAGCATGTTCATGTGCATGTGTGGTCTGTGATTTATTTTTTTGTAGTATAGAAGTTTGGTGTGCTGAAAGGAAGTTTACAATGAAAGCATTATACATCATGTCCACGTTACGTTCCCGTGCCTGTGCTCGTGCATGAGAAACTGTACCGTGCCAAAGCACACCTCTTCCAGCCGTGCCAGGGGCCAAGCAAACGCACTCACACGAGTCAAACAAACTGGACTTTGGGGCCCAAACGTGCCTGGGTGTGGTACAGATTGCCGAGAGTGAGTGCATCCTTAATCTTCCTGATAAGGCCCCTTGAGACTTCCATGGTATATGTAGCTACAGACCTGAAATCAAGCACAAGAAAGCTTTAATTCAGGGCTAAGCACTATCTAATCTCTGTGAAGGAGTTCAAACAGTTCAGCCTGCCAGAGCTGGAGAAACACTCAGCACTCTCAGTGTTTCCTGCAACGGTTTAGAGATGGCACTAAGTGCTCCACACGGAGGGAGGGATCAATACTTAAATACAGCACAGCAGCTGGCCTGCCAGTCTTCTCCATTTAATGTCTAATGCGGTGGTGAAAGGAAATCAAAACATCAACGTTTATGAGGTCTGGCAGATGTCAACGTGACAACAGTTTTTTGCCATTTTGAAAATGCTTTTTTTTTTTTGTGGTCACGTTTCTCCTCAACTTTTCCCTGATTTTTATTGCAGCTGAGACTGATGTCTGCACTACAGCTGTGCATAAGAAATTCCTCATGCTGCGGAGGGCCGAAAGCTTGTTTTCGGCAAAGCGTGTGTGTCGTCATCAGATAAGAACAAACCAAATGTTGGTTCCGTGTTTCAAAGGGAGATCTGTTTTCATGATGGAATGGAAAACAAACGGTAACAGATCTTTTTCAATATAAAGTTGTTATCCTCCCAAGAACAAAACTGATGTACAACGTGTGATTGATTACTTTGATAGCGACGATTCTTTGTACCATAAATAAAGTTTGCCCTGATGGAGGTGATATACAAAGGCCACTGGGTAATGCAAGTTTAAGACTTTTATCTCCCTGGAAACATGCTGAACAAAGTTTGTGGTAATCTGTTATGGCAATTCGACCACTAGATACTGGTAATTACTCTTCAAAATGTTTTTTTTTCTGATTGTAAAGGTAAGGTCAGGGGTCACGCAAAAAAATAAACCTCCAAGGGATTAGCCTCTAAGGACAAGGAATTTCAATGTTTTATTACAGTCTGATAGTTGCAATGACTTGAATACATGATATGCTATGCAGGGTCCTGGGGATGGCAACGTCAGTCTGATGGCCTTGTCAGTCCACCATCTTGTTCCCTTGGTGTAAGATCTTATAAACTATTAGATTAATTGAAAATGTTGTGCCCACATTCATGGTCCCCAGAGGAGTTACCCCAATGACTTTAGCAACCTCCTGATTCTTTCCTTTAGCACCTCAAGTTAATGCATGAGCGTGTTGGCATTCTGATTAGGATTTTGCTCAAAGCACCGCTCAGCCTCAAAGACGGTGAATACCTATACCATAAGGCAATTTGGACTGAATATTGGACTCTGGCCCAAAAAAGGAAGTTAAAGTCTGAGAAAAGGGAAGAGAAAATGGACATGATGAAAAACATGAAGCCTGAGAGGAAGGACAAAAAAAAAAAAGGAAACCACTCCTCTGTGATACATTTGTTTCGTGAATTCCAGTTCCAATTTCCGTAAATCATTTTGGCCTAAACTAACCTGGAATCTAAACTGCACTGAAAAAAGTTGTTGCTGTTGTTGGTTTAATGTGTATTTTCGCGCTCTAATAGCTGAAAAGTTATTAGTTTTTTCATTTAATCTAAACATTCTAATTTATGTTTATGGTTGAAACTATTTTTGTATTTGGATACAATATAAATTGGCAGCAGGACATTGAACTGAATTTATTCATTTGATCAAAGCATTTTTATTAGATTAAGCATGATTTGCACATGCAATTTTGAGTTTGAGATCGCGCTCTCTGACCCGTTTACGTCCAAATAAAGGAATAAAAAAAATGTCCATCACAGAATCAGTGGGCGTCGGCCGCAACGGTACACTCCAACAGACCCCTCGAGCCAGGCTGCGACACAGAAGAATGACAGAGCAACATAGATACTGGTAAGGTAAAAACAGTAAACCTTGTCTAACGTTAACGTTCCAAGTATACCTGACTGGCCTTGACTCTGGCCGTAATTTCAGCACTTCCGCTTGATAGTTTGTAAGTTATAGCGCTAAGCTAGTGCTAGCGCTAACGTTAACGTTAGCATTCTTCATTCAAACTATAAAGTCAACATACGTTAGCCGCCCTCTGGTCGTGGGTGGGTTATGCTATCACAGTTAGCTAGCTACGTTAACTAACAAATGCAAGCTATCATTTCTAAATGTAATGTTATTTTGTGGCGGAATTGACGGTAGCTCAAGTTACCACGTGTAAGTTAGTTAACGTTACAGCTAATGTTATGTTCGTGACTTAAAATGCTTGCTCTGCTTAGTGTGTTTAATAGTTAACAGTGGCGCGAAGAGCCTAGCAAATGTTTATGTGCCGACATTACTGTCTTAAAGTGCTCTGCGGGCTCTGTTTTAAAGCTAGTGGAGATAGTAGTAGTAGTATCATATGAAACTACACAACGTTAGGCATCAATTATTACCAACCATGACATGCTAGCTTGTAAGGAAGGGGGTTAATAATGCTCCAAAGTTTTTTTTGTTCGTTTTTGACACGTGGTGACGTTGGTTAATCCCCAGGTTTAAGCTGCAAACTTGACTGATGGTTATTTCTGCTGTCAATAGCATAAAGGCATCTGTGATCTTTTATTCCCCCTCCTAATTATCTCGTGTTCAGTATTTATCAGCCATGGTATTACAAGACCCAGCTAATTCTAGCTGGTAATGTTACTTTGCTACACTGTTAACAGCATTTACATGTGGTAAAAAAGTACCAAAATGTTAGCCAGCTTCCCTAAAATCATAAAATAAAGTATATCTGTTTATGTAAAAGTTGGATAATTTGTGCATCATGTTAGTAGCTAACACACTTTGATGGTTAACTTAAAAACTAAATAATGTATTCTCTTTCAAGTTCAGGGAAGCAGCCACCAATCAATTGTGTTCCTGCTGTGCAACCTATTTGGAAGCTCCTGCCAGTGATCATTGCTTGTGGTAAGTTCTATTTACATTGTCATAAGGACATTTTTGATAATTAGGCCAGTTGGCTGGGGAAAGTATAGAATCATCTCTTATCTGGGAAATTGTCTACCAGATCTACTAAGTTAAACTAAATGTAAATAAAAAATTAGGTGTGGTCTACTCAGTTAACTAAAGGTATCTTTTGTATCATGTTTCCTCAGTTATGTATGTATGTGGAAATGTAAAGACTGGCAAGAGATGGCAAAGACGCTCGGATACCAGAGACAAGAAATTGTGCATAAGAAGCCGAGCATTAAAGACGTCTTCAAGAGATGGCCTGCACTTTTTCAGATGGAAGAGGTAGGTTTTTAGATGCAAAGCATCTCAGACGCATTAGTCACCCATGCATTTACTAACTTAATTGTTACCCTGTAGTGGTTTCATCGGCATGGCACTCAATTCATGTTTTTTTTTTTTTTTTGTGTAGGTGATAATTTGGTTAGACTGTGCTGGTGATTCTGTTTTGTTTTTCTAGGTTTAAGTATTTCACCATCTAAAAACTTGTACACTTCTTTCTGTATGCTCTACTTTTTAGATCAATGCCAAGTTCATCCGAATCACAACAGTTCCCTTGGAGACAAAGTACTCTTCGCAGTTGGACAAGCACTCCACCAAACTGCTGGAGGTCATCAGGAGCAAGGGAGGAGTTGTGAAAGAGAAGACCACCAGGACCTTGCAAGTTTTAGATGAGGTATCTATGAACAAGTTGTGTATCAGTGAGATCCATGGCTGAATTGATTGTTTAATTTTAATTGATTGTAACTGTTCTTACTCAGACTGTGGACATCACCATCAGAAGAGAATGCATCCTCTCTGATGATCTACATGGGCGAACCTGTTGAGAACCTTATCAAAGAATACCAGGTAAGGGCTCTCACCCTCTCACTCGCTCACACAGTTAACACCCACAGACAAACAGCCATATGTAATAAATAGGGTAAATATGTGAATTGTGTGAGTCTCATGGGACAGCTTTTTAACCCGACGAGAAATCTTGTCACTTTTAATCTCGTCATACCCCTTGTAATAAACATTTGTTTGATTTGTGCCTATTCAAGTTTTGAAAGTTTAGAGTTTATAAGAGATTAAGATTCAATTTCTGAAACAATAACGCTTATCTTTTCTTTTCTTTTTTTTAATGCAGGAAAATGAGGTTGAAGAACTGGAGCAGACAACCATGGCGATCTTTATCACTGAGAAAGAGGATCCTCAACATCCACCCGAAGAAATTAAAATTGTCACTGAAGGAACAGAGGTCCTAAACGAGTTGCCCTCGGTTGCAACAGCTTTTGCCATGGGCTTTGGGCTCTTATACACACTCAACCTAAAATATCCGAAAAGGCTGCACTTCACCTTTGAATTTGTGCAAAAGGTCCTGATGGAGCTTGATGGAAAAAGGATGACCAAGAAAGTCAATAGACTGAGCACCCAACTGTACAGCACAGAGGTTAAATTTTCAGACTAATGGAGAGGATCAGGAGCTTTCTATCTTGAGAACTGGAGAGATTCACACAAGTCATCTTAAAACCCTTTTAAGAAAATCATTTGGATAACGTTTCCTGTCAGAAGAATGTTCCTACTTCAATGTTCCTAACTGTTGATTCCATCACGTGAGTGATACTTAAAGTCACCAACTTTGTAGGCTCAGAGTTTTTGTTTGAGCTATTATGCCTAAACTCTGTGTCTTAGGAGTTCCACTATTCACTCTCTGAGGAGCAGTTCCAGGATTTGTGTTCAGCTGAAAGAGTCTGTTAAACATTATATACATCTGAAACAGGTGTACAATGCTGTCAAAATAACATTTTATTATATTTTAGGATGTTTAAAGGTGAAATGTGTTCCGTCAGGAAAAACCTTCCCAATTCAATATTACTACAAATGTGATGTCATCAAGTGATGATTTGAATTATGTAACAAATTTGTGGGCTCAAAGCCATTTTGTCAAATTACTTGTATTTTAAGATTAACTGTGGTTGATATTTTTACCCTGCTGCACACACTGCCCCACCACAATCTGTGATGTCAGAGTACCTTTTTTTTTGTTGCCATAGACAGATGTTAGTACCTCCAAAGACCTCACAGATTAGGATTAGGCAGTGTGTGCAGCAGGGTGAATATATCAATAGGGCAGCAATTGATCATGTGTTAAGCTAAGGCTTACACCTGAATTAGAAAATGTATGCCCTGGTAAATTTGCCATGGGTACTGCATGATGTCTTAGGAGTTCGACAGGACATTTGAAACAGATGTACATACTCCAGAAACAAACCATATGTGAGATCATAGATTTGACGATTCTTTGTACCATAAATATATAAAGTTTGCCCTGATGGAGGTGATATACAAAGGCCACTGGGTAATGCAAGTTTAAGACTTTTATCTCCCTGGAAACATGCTGAACAAAGTTTGTGGTAATCTGTTATGGCAATTCGACCACTAGATACTGGTAATTACTGGTGTAATGGTGTAAGATCTTATCAACTATTAGATGAATTGAAAATGTTGTGCCCACATTCATGGTCCCCAGAGGAGTTACCCCAATGACTTCAGCGATCTCCTGATTCTTTCCTTTAGCACCTCAAGTTAATGCATGAGCGTGTTGGCATTCTGATTAGGATTTTGCTCAAAGCACCGCTCAGCCTCAAAGACTGTGGGCCCTAGTTTCGTAGACCAGGCGCAGTCAGCTGTCAGCGCACCTGCGCCACGCCGACGGGGTGTGTCCGCCTGGACTTTGCAAGTTTCGTGCACCGCGCAGGCTCGCGCAGGCACACCTCCCGTCTCGCCCACCCGCGCAAGTGGGAAAGAGGGAGGAGAAGAAGGCGTGAGTGGGAGACGAGGAGGAGACGAGGCGTGGACTGGGATTAATACAGCCGATTCAGATCTTCACCAATCAAATGAGCTCCTCTCCTCTCCTTTAATGCGTTAGGGGAGGTTCAGTGTAAGATCCGTCACTTGACAACCCGATGACAGAAGCAGCGCCGCCACTCTCACAACGCGCATCACGCGCTGTGCGTGCGTATCATAATAATAACAATGCCCATATTATAAAAAACAGGAGAGAGAGAGGGAGATGTTTTGGTCCGAGAGGCTGAGTCTCCGTTACGCGTGCCATCCGCCTTTGATCTGACGTCAGATGTGACGGGACAATCTATACAGATATAAATTCACGTGTTGATTCAATTAGTTGCATTAAATAGTGTTTGTTGTGATTATTTATTGCATTTAAATGTGCCTGGAACTGTGGAAACCTGCCTGTGAGGTCTTGGTGATGTGTGCGCACTGCGCGCCGTCAGCCAAACTTCCACTCTGCCAGCTGTGATTCGCATTGAATGAATGGACTTTATTTACGCCTTGCGCCGAAAGTAGACCAGGTCGGAGCTGGCGAGCTTTCAGCGCAGTCTCGGCGAGGCTTTTTGCCACGAAACTTCCGCTACGCCAAGCTGAATCTGTGACGCCTCCCTCTGCTGCGCCGCCACACCCATCTTGGCGCAGGCGATCCACCAAACTGCCAAACTGACCGTGCGCAAGGCTGCGCGGGTCGAAACTTGCATTACGCCGGCTCCGCCACCCTGCGCCGCCCTGCACTGCACCACGAAACTAGGGCCCGGTGAATACCTATACCATAAGGCAATTTGGACAAGATATTGGACTCTGGACCAAAATAAACGAAGTTAAACTCTGAGAAAAGGGAAGAGAAAATGGACATGATGAAAGTATGAAGCCTGAGAGGAAGGAAAAAAAAAAGGAAACCACTCCTCTGTTATTCATTCTGATGACACGGGCAGAAGTAGCATCCTGTCTTCTGCCCAATAAAAACGCTGCATTAACATTTATTTTGCTATTTGTTCTAAATCAGCGACTGCTTCTTAATGTGAATGTAGTCACATCGATACTGACTTGGTTTGACCTCAGATCCAAGGTAAGGGCATGTTTGGGCTGCATGCAGGTTATTGACTATTAAATTGTAAGTTAACATTATGCACAACTTTAATTCATTTTAACTCAAATTATTATACCTGTTGTTATTATTATTTAAACATTGTTTTGCATACTCCAGAAACAAACCATATGTGAGATTATAGATTATATATAGACTAAATAAAGAAAATGTCCTCAACAGAGAAAACGGGCTGTTATCAGAATGGATGTAATGGAAATAGATGACGACACATTCATATATAAGAACCTCAAAATGGAAGGCTTTGTTAGCCAAGGTACAGTATCAATATGGACTGGCAGAATGTTAATAAATACTGAAATCAATATGCTTGTGGTAATCAACCTGTTGAGCAAGTGTTAAAGAAATAATCTTTTGGAGGGAAGGCAGGCCATACATGCAGAAATGTTAGTCTTTTGGCATTTTTTGGCATCAAAATCACCGGTTAAGTTTCGGGAATGATTGTAGTTAATTATGTATTGTCTATACATTTTCTGAATAAAACTGAATCATAATGTTTCCTTTATTTGAACCAAGTGCTGTTAGTGCATAAACCATCAAGAAAGTACCATGTTGTTCCAAATGTGTTTGTTGTTGTCAGATTTCAAATAGGAGGCATAGAGAGGATGTGTGGACCAAGTGTCCATCACTTGAATTTAATGCTGCAGAGGATGTTTTTCCGAATAATAATGAATGAATTTACTGCCGTAAATGATGTGTCCTATGTGTTGTCCTTCAAGAGAAAATCACAAACCACAAGGGAGAAACACATCTTGAATGGTTTGGCTTCATGATGTAGTGCTTTCTTAAAAAATATGTTCCCACATCATCAAACTGCATAGTGAACGAAGTTTCAAGGGACACGTGTTTTGTCATGGATCACGTTTGCACTTGATGTATCACAAATTACTTTCAAATGAGTCCATCGAAGTCCAGGACCTTAACCCAGGGGACTGCTGTTCGAGTCCTGTGTGAAACAAGTACTTTTGTTGCACTTTTGATCCAATATCAGTCAATTTAAGCCAAACCATGATGTTGTTTTTCTCACGAAACCTAAGTAAGTAAGTACTAACCATGTCGTTTTGTTGTATATTATGTTTTGCTTGGTAGCTGAGTTGCTGCTGAGCTGCGGCACATTAAACAGCATGTAAACGTTCCTACAGAGGTTCAGTTAGCCACTGGTGTGCTCCATACCCTTCACTACCAAACTAACTAAAGGCATGCTGTCAGCCCATTACATGTAAGCTGCAGTAGAAGTGTGTTTACTTTGTCTCTCTTTCCCTATGGTGTAACACTCACAGACACCAACACGCTATTCCAGCCGGCTCAAAGGAAAAGGAATTTGCCTGATAGTCTGATGGATTTTCTGAGGAGAAACGCTGTGACTGTGTGTCTTGGACTGCTGTGTGCTGTCCTGTTGGCTGCTAACCTAGGACAGCTTATATACTGTAAGTCATTGGTTTGCTCACCAAAATAGGCCTTTGATGCTGAGAAGCAAGGTGATGTTGTAGATCATCATATGAACATTCAAAGAAGACATGTCTCTTCCGAATTCAAAGCTAATCAAATATTTCATTTCTTTGCATTTCACAGATGCTCGCTGTCCAGCAGAGAACACTCACAGTAGTCACAATGCTTTAACTTTGGGGATAACACAGTTAGAGGACAGACTGAATAACCTGACTAAAGAGAAACAGCAGTTGCAGCTAAGTTGCATTGCAATGAATATTAGCAAAAATTACATTCAGACCAGCTACAATTTGTTGCAGAAAGACAAAGAGCAATTGCAAACCATGTATGACTCTCTGCAGACGGACAAGGAGCAGTTACAGACCAATTACTCTAGTTTGGCAAACGGTTGCATTTTGATAGCCAAACAGGTCAGGGACAAGATGCTGAGGACGGCCGTTCAAATAAGAAGTAAGGTGTTTCTCATCAACGTTGACTGAATTTACTATAAAGTTATATTCAGTTTTGGTATTATTTGCCTTTTTTTTGTCATATTTCGTCCCTCTCTGTGTTTTCAACTGACAGGCATGCCCTGTCAGACGGGCTGGAGGAAGTTTGGTGACAGCTGTTACATTGTTTCAACTGAGAAGAAAAACTGGACATCAAGCAGAGACGACTGCAGCACCGTGGGAGCAGATCTGGTTCTCATAAAAAGCAGGGAGGAGCAGGTAAAGAGAGAACCAATCAAAATCATACAATGATGTAACCATGCCATTGTAGGTAAAAACAAAATCCATCCATCCTTCCATCCATCCACCCACCCACCCATAAATGGCCTCATTTATATAGCGCTTTTATGCAAGGCGCTTTACAGTAATGACTGACATTCACCCATCCACACACACATTCACACACCGACGGCGGAGTCAACCACGTAGGGCGACAGCCAGCTCGTCAGGAGCAATTAGGGTGAGGTGTCTTGCAGGGACACCAGGCACTCAGCTAGGAGGAGCCAGGGATCGAACCGGCAATCTTGCGGCAATACCGCTCTACCTCCTGAGCTAAACCCAGAGCTAAATTTCAGAAATGATCATCTCACTCAATATTTTTTTTCTTTGTATTACCCCCCCTCTCCGTCTCGCCATGATTTATTAATTTAACCTTAATCTTGGAGAATGAATTAAGAATGTTTGGCTGAAAGAATTTTACACGTAATGTTTGAACTGTTTTCTCTTTGCTCCACTAACAGGTATTTGTCAACAGCTTACTGGCATCAGGCCAAAACGCCTGGATTGGTATGCATGACATGCTTATAGAGGGGACTTGGACGTGGGTGGACGGGACGCCAGTCACCACGACGTAAGCTTTAATGACACACAGTGTATGAACCAGAATATCTCATAGGATCATGGCATTAGACATGTTTCTAAATAAATCCTCTTTTCATTTACTGAACATATGAAGTCTTTTATATAAAAATGTTTTCATTGTTCATTTCTTCTTGTTATAAGGTCAAAGCAGGGTCTGTAAAAAGCCTTCAGGTCTGTTATCTTGTACACCAGGTACTGGCAGGACGGGCAGCCCAACAGCTCCCATGGGGGCCAGGACTGTGGAGAAATTATCCAAAGGTCAAGAGGAGTGGGAGAGTGGAATGATGAAGGCTGTTCTGCGGTTCAGAGCTTTATCTGCGAGCAATGAGATCTCAATGATTTACACAGTTAATGTTGGTGTGTGGCTTTGAACTGTTGCTCCAACGTACATCTTTAATATTTAAGTCTGCTGATGTGTCTCCCATTCCTTTATTATCATGAAAGGACATTGTAGCATATTTTGTGTCAATGTCACATATTTCACCTGAAAATTGACGCTGGAGCACAGATTGTGTATTAATTTGCAGCTGTAAATAGTCCCTAACAAAAATACTTTTTACTTCAGTTTAAGTAAAACTACAGCCTCATTCTTTGAAGCTATTAAATAGTTGGTTCATCCAAATTAAAATCAAACATCCATCCATCCATTTTCTACCGCTTATCCTGTATTCAGGGTCGCGGGGGGGCTGGAGCCAATCCCAGCTGTCATTGGGCGAAGGCAGGGTTCACCTGGACAGGACGCCAGTCTATCACAGGGCCGACATGTAGAGACAGACAACCATTCACACTCACATTCACACCTACGGGCAATTTAGAGTCACCAATTAACCTATCCCCATCTTGCATGTCTTTGGACTGTGGGAGGAAGCGGGGAGAACATGCAAACTCCACACAGAAGGAACCCAGGCCGACCCGGGAATCGAACCCAGGACCCTCTTGCTGTGAGGCGAGAGTGCTACCCACTACACCACCGTGCAGCCCACAATCAAACATATTTCTCATATTTCCGTACTTCTTGTGGTTGATATAATTTGCATTTGTTGTGTTAACAGCATTGAACAATGGCAGTAACAATGTCTGTCTTGCATGCAACTATTTGAACGAGTCTCAGTAGTTGTTGTTGTTTTTAATGCCGTGACTACTTTTCTTTTTGTTCTTGTTATTCTGGTGACTCAACCCTTTAATAGACAGCACATGGCAGGAAATATACACAAATGGCCTTTGAACCCATTCTTATACATTTCTAACAAAATCATCATTAGCTCTCGATTTTTGACGAGTAGACTTTAATGCATAACATTGTTAACATTGTTTACAAATGTATCATTTAGTTGAGGATTTGTGTTTGATGTCATGGAATATGAAACTCCTGACTGTAGAAAACACAGAGTTTACTAATAAAGTCTAAACACTCTTTCGTTTTCTCTGGCCTTTGGCATAGCTTTAAAAGTGTTTGATTAATTTATGCACGAAAATGAACGTAGGCTATAATATAAATACTGTATGTTACAAAGCACGTACATACACCATTTGCATATGGTTTTAATAATTTACTGTACCATTTTCATCTCTCCTTTTCTTCCAAAATATATCCACTGTTAGTTAATAACTAAGTGAAGAAAAAAGTGCTTAAATGGCAACTTTACAGTAAATCTAAAACAGATTTCTTACAATATTGGATTTCTCTATATTACATACACAAAGTAAGCAGTGGGTTGAAGCTGAGGTGGAAATGGTTTACAGTTTACACTTTGAAGATCTCACTAATGCTGCAGCTTGATGAAAATAATAAGTAGATTTGGTGTTTTGCATAAGGGGATATTTGTGAAAATATCTGCTTATTCAAATGATTTGTCAGTAAGTAAAGTGGGGGTCAACACGCAAATGTCATAAACAGGTAAAATACTTGAGTTTAGACAAATGTGTTCACTTCTTGGCCTCAGTCCTTTTGTAACAAGGGTCTCTGTTGCCTAGAAACACTCCCCATCTTTTTTGTTATGTGACTCACAGAGCAACGTTTTTTATATCAAGCACACTGCAAGGCTTTCGCTGAAATGATCCGTGTTTGTCATTCTTCTGTGTTACATCTGAATAAAAATATATTGCAAAAGGGAATTCTGTAAGATTTTGTTTGATTGTATTTGCAAACATATTGAATTATGATGTGAGTGCCCATGCAGGGGGGCAGAAAGACTAATGGTATGGCTGAGTCTAAATACACAGTAGCATCAAACACAACATGTCTATGTCCATAAGAGTGTACATATACAGTATGTCCATGAGCAAAGATGGTTGTCACTCTACAGGATTAAGGAAATATCAGAACTCAAGAACAGCAATGTGTGACAAAAGGTCAAGACTGCACTTCCATGCTCCAGAATAACATCCAAATTTAGACTTTAACCTTTAACTAAATTATTTAACAGCAAAGAGTCTCTGGCATTGTCCTGTTTAAAAGTGTTCAGACCTTTACACATGGGAGGTTTGATGAAAGAATGACACAAACATGCAAAATCTAAAATATTAATATAGGCTGTGATGCGAATTCATTGCAACACTTTAATAAACACTTTAGAATAGATTTTGGCAGGGAGAGGATCAACTAGCGGGATCCTATTGACCCAAAGCAGCCCCTAGCAGTCTGTCTGAGCTGAAGTGTTGTTTAGCCTGAGCTACTCTAAGCTATTTTATTGAGTTTCTTTTTTTACAAAATGTTCTGAGTGAATTTGAGTTCCCTTTGGTAAACACGCAGTGTATATGTTGAGCAGTGATGCGCAGGCAGATCTACTATAAGTGGTTACTGCAGTTACGAGTCAAACAAATATTTTTAAAGATATTTGGGTAATTTGTGGGCGGGCCAGTTAAAATAAAATGTATGCATATAAGGCAAATATTACCTTAAGGTTCATCTAAATACGTAAGTTATTATAATTTTGTAAACCATTGTTGGTTTAATGACTTGTGAAAGGATCTGCACTGATGTCTACATTTTATTGTGAAAGGTATGAATAGAAGAATTGGACCTGTACGTGCTGCCTATGTCAGGGTTGAAAGGAGTGATCAACATTTGCCTTGTATTGGTTCACACCAAGGAGCCTCCGTTTTACTAATGTGTATGCACCATGGCAACCTCCGGTTCTGACAAGTGATGAAGTCTGATTGTGTAGAAATGTATGAAAAAAATCACTCTACTTTTCACTTTCAGAACCCGTCTTCCCCTCCTAGTGTATTTAAGGTGTGTTTCCTTCCCCTCTGTGTCAGATCATTTTAACCCCTGTGTGAGCTTCCCAGCAGTTCCCTCGCACATCATCTCTAGCGTTTTTGGTCTCCTTTGTATTTTGAGCATCGAGTTAGCCCAGTGTTTTTGGATATGTTTTCCTGTTTGACTGATCTACCGTGTACCGAACCTGCCTTCTCCAATACAGCATCATGTCCATTTAGTAAATGATGCACCATTTAGAGTTAAATGGACCATACAGCAGGGTATGCTTTACGGTGTGACTACTTTGTGATTGAAAGGTCACCACGGTACTACTTAAGGAATTAAAGTTTACCTTGAATTACTGGCGACCTGTCCAGGGTGTATCCCCCCCGCAACCCTGAATACAGGATAAGCGGTAGAAAATGGACGGATGGATCTTTGTTATCAATTAGCACTAGAAGCCAGATGGAGCCAGATGATTGGTTGGTGCCTTGAATTGCAGAATAAAAACTCCACCTCGTTTGGAAAAAATGTACCTCCTTGAGGTACAAGTGAATCGCATGAAACGAAACACCCACCCAACTGTGTAAAGGCCTTGTGACACTGTGAAGCTCCTCACCAGCAGGTGACAAGAAATAATAGAATTGTAAAAGCCATGTGTACATGTCCATAAGTGGAAACGGACTTCTTCTGATTAAAAAATGCATTGCTAAGTTTTTGTCAAAAGCCCACCACAGTACACAGGGAGTGGAAAACTAAGTAGATCACATTTCTACTCACCACCTACAAGGCCCTCAACAGCCTGCGACACAAACTGAGCACACTGAAGAAGAACGGGTAGCAGTTACTGCAGAGGTGTTGCCTTGGATTGCATCATATCATACAGGTGTTGCTCCCCCACAGCAACAGAAGACAATGATGTGCTCACCGGGTGCTGACGACTCTCTCTGCAGCCACGCCGGCCTACATGTTACATAACGCAGCAGGCACAAGATGACGCAGCACGTTTTCCAAATCACTCACACGTGAGCAGCATGCAGGGCAGATGTACTTAGCGGGCAGAGACGCCATGCTCTGGCATGTGGCTCATTTTGGGTGTGGTTGGCGGTTGCACTGAGTGCGGCTGCTCTTGAAGGGGGCATCGCAACCATTAATTGGACTAAGCCTTTTCATTCCCCACAGAGATGAGTGCGATCCAAACCGTCTGTGGTCGGGTGGTTAGATGAGGTCCCCCCCCCCCGAGGACTGCCTAAAAATAAAAGATCAAGGAGCCTCCACCAGACACGTTGGTCTGGTTAGACTCACAGAGCATAAAAAAAGAGTTTCAAAACAGTTACAACATGTATTCAAATAAATGAGTTTACTTTACAGTACATAGCAACACTGTAACAAACCGAATGGACGTATTAAACATTTTCAAGTGAAGTGAGTGAATCTTCTTTACTTTGTGTGCAGAGATCAGTGAACGAAAGGAGAAAGATGATGTAATTTTAACTGGAGGCTGAAAAGTGTCCATGCAAAACACCACAAACCCATTCAATGTTTCAATCTTGAAGCTTCAAGCTTGAAGCTAACTGCTAGTGCTACTCCAGATACTCTGATGTTCAAGTTCCTTCTATTTCCAGTGGCTGCTGGAAACCATTTGAAATAAAATACATTCCTGCACACCTCATATATTTCAATTGCATTTAATGGAAACAAACAATAGAAAGATTGATACCTTCAACAAGTGATCGCTAAGTCCCGCCTCTCAAACACAGACTGGCCAATCATAGCTTAGCTTTGACCAGCTATTACCAGATCAACTCGGCTGTGCTTCATAGACTCTCATGCAACCATTTAGGAGTTTCTTCATTTTCCGGCTGGTTTTGTAGATTTGGAGCTAGTCCTGGTTAACCGTTGTGTAATAGTGATGGTCGTTACCTCGAGAGGTTGGAAGGAGATGTACGATATATATTTCCAAAACATTACGTTTCTATGTGAAAACCTGTGGAGCTAATATTAGCAAAGAACTCATGTTAGTACTCCTATGCTATGCTAGCTGCTGAAGGTATTTTGAATGTGTACACATGCTGCTTTTGCTTTTAATGATTGTAACAGTGAATAACTTAGACTGACCGGCAGGTGATGTGGTGGTTAACTTTACACTGTGGTCTGTAGCCTTTAGCTTATCTTTGTAACCTGCTTCACTGCTGAATCAGTTTGACATCCTGCACATTAAGTCAAGTCAAGTCAAGTCAAGTCACCTTATTTATATAGCACCTTTCATACATATAAAAATGCAGCCCAAAGTGCTTTACATTAAAATAAAATACAACAAACCCCTTTAACATCCCCACTCCCCACACCCTCATTCATGTAACACACACACACGCTACACCATACCCCCCCCCCCCCCCCCCGCCCCCCCGCAAGATAAAATGGAATATGACTGAGCACTGATAGACCAAGTGATATTATATATTTATATATTTCACATATTGTGAAACTTTCTATCCGTATCTCTCTGAAATAGCTTCTTTTTTTTTCTTTTCCAAAAGTCAGGTAATAATTTTCATGAAATGATAATGTGGGCTCGTGGTTGCTCTGATTGCTTGTCGGAATAGCAACGGGGGCGGGGCTTTACACAGGGTTAATCTCACGCACACATTTTTTTTTTAATATAGAGATGCAAGTTAAATTCTGCACATTCTAATGTAATAATTACTGAGTGATACAGTCAATTATTACCATGTGCAAACTTTGTATGAAAATAGTTTTTACCACATTATTTGTCACATTAATTATACAGATTTGCAAACATATCTAAAGCTACATTAAAGGCCCGAGAAAATTGATATTCAAATTTGCTTTTATACAACCCAGAAATTCATATTCCATTACATCAAACAATCATTATCAGCAAACTGTGTTACATGCATCAAAGTCTACTTGTCTAAAACCATTTAACAGAAGAAATTATATATTAGAATGTGGCTGTCTGCAGGCAGATATCTCAAAACAGTTGCAAATAAAACCAAAACTATCTGGATGGTGACATACCACAAGAGGTATGGAGATATGACAAATATTTGATTGTAATTTGGTAATTTACGTTAGCTTAGTCATATATGTGACATTGACAGAGGTGTCAACAAATCTTCGTATAGACTCGTGAAAAAGTACAGGCTCTGGAATATACTTAAAGTATAAAGTAAAGAGTATCACTATGAAGGACATTTATTGCATCATATTAATAAGAGGGAAAAAAAACATTAAAACTAAAGCAACTATATACTTTTTTTAAATGTGAGGTGTAGAAAGTACAGATATTTGTTTTAAAATGTAAGGAGTACAAGTAAAAAAAAAAAAAAAAAGAACAGTCCAAAGCCCTGCACCACCATAAACTGTGTAAATCATTATGACCTTATCTCTCACAGATAAAGCTCTGTTCACCAAAACAGCCATCATCGTTCCATTCTCCCACTCCTGTTGACTTTTGGATAGTTTCTCCACAGTCCTGGTTCCCTTCGTAGCTGTTGGGCTGCCCGTCCTGCCAGTACCTGGTGTACAACATAACAGAGACCTCAGGATTTTTACAGACCCTGCTTTTGCTTCTCAAAGAATGCATCAGAATATACTGTGCACATTAGTCATGTGTTTAGGAATAAAATCTATAATGGATATTTTGGATGTTTTCTTTCCACTCATTTCAAAGAAAACATGTTATGGAAGATGTAAATGTGTATACGTATTTGTAAAATAGCCAATATTCCAAAATTGTCATAGTGCATAAAAACACTGTGCCATTAAAGCTTACGTCGTGGTGACTGGCGTCCCGTCCACCCACATCCAAGTCCCCTCTGTAAGAGTGTCATGCATACCCGTCCAGGCGTTTAGGCCTGCTTCCATTATGCTGTTGACAAATGCCTGTTTGACAGAAATCAGGAATGATTCAAACATTACTTTACAAAATTACTTCAGCCAAACTGTTTCATTGTTTTCTACTGGTATGTTATTGCTTACAGCACCTGATGAATGCTGTATTAATTATAAAACGCACAGAAACAGCGTGAGCCCTAATAGTTTTTTTCCCCTCCTATGCTACCCACCACAATTATTACATTTCTCACTCTTTGCAATTTGTGTAATTTATGTCAACCTTGTGTTGATCTCCCTGTACAACACATTCTCTCGACATTCAAATCTAGTGATTCATGGATGTGAATTTTCCATTTTTATCATGTCACTCTGCACGACTTTCATACTAATATTTCAATTGATATAGTTTGTGCCTTCACCACGTTCCGGTTCCTGGTTTTTTTCTGTCAGTCGGGACAACATTATGCAACAAAGCAATAGTTTAGGAAACTAAACTTAACCTAACACAACCACTTATTTCAACAACGCTGTGGGACACGTGGTCTAATTGACTTTCCATTGTTTTCATGCTGAGCGACATGAACAAAAGTGTAAATCAATTCTTGTCCCAGTCCAGGAAACCAGTAGGTTGCATTTGGGTACACGACCTGCACTGAGAAGCTGTCGCTCTGCGTGTCTGTCATGTGGCTGCATCTCACAGTGGCATCGCTGGGAAACCCGTCTATAGTTGCTTCAGCACAGAGACATCAAACACAATTTTTGCTCCCTGTTTTCAAGCATTCTGGTAAGCTGCCTCTGCTCCATTCATTCACCAGGACGACATTTTGATCTCTCCCAGTTCATCTATTCCTCCATCCTTTTCACCTGTTCCTCCCTGCTCTCTATGACGACCAGATCCGCTCCCTTAGCGATGCAGTAGTCTCTGCTTTGCGTCCAGTTTTTCTTCACAGATGAAACAAAGTAACAGCTGAACTCGAACTTGCTCCAGCCTCTCTGACAGGGTTTACCTGCACATTTGAAATGACACAACAGGCTGACAATAACACAGAATACTATCATTGAATGATGACTCAAATGCACTTTGAGAAACTTCTCACCTCGTACTTTGTTGATCTGCTTCTCTAACTGATCGTTAACCGTAGACAGAATGGTGTAATTGGTGTGTAACTGCATCGTTTCCATCTGCAGAGAATCATAACTTGATTGCAACTGTTCTTTGTCTTTCCTCACTGAACTGAAACTGTTCTGCAGAAGTTTTCTACTTAAACTCAGTGCATTGCAGTTTCTTTGCAACTGGTCCTTGCTCGTCTTCAGTGAAGAGTAATTGCTCTGTAACTGATCTCTGTTTGCTCTCAGCGTAATAAACAAAGTCTGCAACTCATCCTTTTCCCTTTGCAGGTTAATGTTATTGGTCTGTAGCTGCCCTTCACTTGCTGTCAGACTAATGTGATTAGTCTGTAGCTCCCGGAGACTCCTCTGCATGTCATTATAGCTCGTCTGTAACTGATCTCTCACTTGTTTTACGGTGTTGTAACTTGCTTGTAACTGATCGTTAACCGTCGACAGAATGGTGTAATTGGTGTGTAACTGCATCGTTTCCATCTGCAGAGAATCATAACTGGATTGCAACTGTTCTTTGTCTTTCCTCACTGAATTGAAACTGATCTGAAGGTGGTTTTTACTTAAACTCAATGTATTGTAGTTTCTTTGCAACTGGTCCTTGCTCGTCTTCAGTGAAGAGTAATTGCTCTGTAACTGATCTCTGTTTGCTCTCAGCGTAATAAACAAAGTCTGCAACTCATCCTTTTCCCTTTGCAGGTTAATGTTATTGGTCTGTAGCTGCCCTTCACTTGCTGTCAGACTAATGTGATTAGTCTGTAGCTCCCGGAGACTCCTCTGCATGTCATTATAGCTCGTCTGTAACTGATCTCTCGCTTGTTTTACGGTGTTGTAACTTGCTTGTAACTGGTCCCTCTCGTTTTTCACGTTGTTGAAACTGGCCTTGAACCCGTCTCGTTCAGTCGTCAAAGAATTGAAACCTCGTTGCAACTGCTCTTTCTCTTTAGTCATGTTACTCAGTCTGCCCTCTAACTGTTTTCTCTCTGCGGCGGACGCATCAGAACTGCTCTGCAGTCTGTCTCCTTGAATGCGGTTGGAGGCCTGTGTTTGTTCTGCTGACGCGGCACGGCTGATTATCTCATCTGTGAAAATGCGAAGAAATGAACAATATTATTGGATTTCTCTGTTTTATTTCATATGATGAACATCACCTGGCTTCTCAAATGTTAAAGCCCAGATGGCATTTGGCAAAAACGTTTTTTTGTATGTTTGTTGACAACAAACAATTGACTTACAGTAGATAAACTGTCCGATGTTACCAGCCAACAGGACAGCACACAGCAAACCAAGAAACACGGTCACACATCTAGAGGGCTGCTTTCTCCTCGGAAAAACCTCTATATTAAAGTACGACAATTTTGTGAAACAGAATCACCTGCATAGCTCAAGCTTCTATTAAATTATTAAAGAGAACAGCACATGTGGCATTTACATGAAAACATTTAGTTCATTAAATTCCAGTTGATCAATAGGTAAGGTCTACACTTTTTATTAGTTGTACCTAATGTCCCTAAAATGCTGTCCATCCATGTGTTTTCAGGTTGATACTGTACCTTTGCTAACGAGGCCTTCCACTGCCAGTTTATCACTTATAGGCCTATACGTGCCTTCATCAAATCCCATTAACTCCATTCTCAAATTGGTCTGTTTTCACTGTTGAGAAGAGAAATCTGTTAAAGTCACAAATGCACACTATAGTTACTCTTTAAGACTTTTTTTTACATTGAAAATCAGTATGTAGCTTATGCTCTGATTAATTATTTGTGCTTGACTAGTATTTAAGTAAGTATTTACGTGTTTAGTCAAATTTGGCATTTACACTAAACTCATGCTTATTTAGTACAAACATTGCTGGTAAGACGAAGAAGCCTTTCATTTATTTGCAAGGATCAAGCTAAAATCTCTAATCTCATTGGTGGTTTGTGTTTGGAGCATGCACAAAATTAAAAATGAGATCATTTCATTTTACAAGAATAATAATCTGCACAAGAACTTTAAACAATACCGGAGTGCAAGTGAATTACAGCATAATATTCAATAATCAACATGGGAAATTTGAATATGCACCTACCTTGGATCTGAGGAGGTCAAAAAGTGTCGGTATAAATGCGGCCGCATTGAGATTCCGATGATTTGGGACAAACACAAATAAATGTTAATGCAGCTTTTATATTGTGTAGAAAACAGGATGCTACTTTTGCACATGTGATCCAATGTTTGACCTAACTTCACCCCGATTGGTCTGAAAAAATCTTGACCTTTACAATCACATCATTCAGCTCATTTTTCAGGTAATTTTCGGCCAAAATGATTCAAACAAACAAGCTGGAATTCACCAGCCAGGTTAAGTTATCACAGAGTTGTGGTTCTCTTTCAGGCTCCCCACTTTCATTTGCTATAGTTTCTCTTCCCTTTTCTCACAGATTAACTTCCTCCTGAGGGCAGATCAGCGACACTGTTACATGACTGAAATACAAGGTAAGGCATATTGAAAAGTTTGAGAATGCAAACTCAGCTCAGCAACTTGATTTCAGGTTTGTTTGAAAGTATCTCTGTGCCATGTCTGGGAAATGAACTCTAACTCTAACACTAAATTATGTTCCCATACAAACTGCACCCTCAATTACATTCCCAGCTATTTTTCTGCGGATTGAAGTTACAGTTTGAGGCTGTTTGAAACACGTGGTTAACAAAAAAATTATTACAAAATTGAAACAAAACAAAAACTTTACAAAAGCACTTGGTTCAACCCTAATCCACGACAATGAAAAGTAATTCACGGTGCAGTTTTGCTGTGTGGGAACAAAATTAATCAGAGACCAGGCTGGTTAACGGCATCTCACACCCATCATACAGTGAAGTCTACAGAAACACATGCATGGAAATATGCAAATCAGTTTTCTCAGCAACAAAATGAGGAATAATTTATGCTCCGCCTGATAGTGTGAGGAGTTATTCACGTTTCTAAACAGGAGCTTTGTTTGTAAGAGCGTTATCTGTTACGGATGCCATTCATGCACTCTGTTGCTGTTGAATGGTGTGAAATGGATTAAAGGTGATCCACCCTGGAGGACAATGATTAAGCCTGGCAGTGGTACAAGATTTAAAGTGCCACGCTGGAGGTCATGGTTGTGCGGTTAAAACACACTGAAACACCCTTTAGTATTTGTTAAAACTATGGTCAACAATTGTAACTGTAATTGTTTCCATCACGTATTCACAACTGATATGATAAACAGTTGATAAATGCTTGATAACATAACATTACTTTAGTTATACTCCAAATCAACTTGCAATGTGTTATTAACTATTTATACACCAATGATGGATGTGTCATAGTTAAATCTGTTAAAAAATCACTCAAAAATATCCCAGTATAAAGCTACACTTTACCATGTCATGTCAACTTGCTTTATGCCGCTTATGAATGCTGAAAAGATGATTTATAGATAATTATAATTAAACATGTTCTCTTGGCTTAATAGTTTGTTTGTCATAAACAGATTTTTTTTCTCGTGTATGTAAATAGATGTAAATATGAACTTCCATGTCACCAGTCATAAGAGTTTATCCTCTGGGGATCATGAATGTTATGTAAAACATGTAAATCATCCAATAATTGTTGAACTGGCATTCTTGACCAAAGTGGTCAACTGATATCATAACAGATAAATGGAATGAATAAGTACATGCATATGTTAGATTTGCTTTCATTGATTATAGCCTCGTAATCATATATAGTGACGTATTGTATGCTTTCACTTATAAGGTGTAGATATCTGCTGCCAGGTTCTCTTCATCTGTCTCTTTTTTTCTGTGGCTGTTAATGAGCTCAGCCATTCAGAAACAGAAAACACAAGTCTATTTTTAGTGGCTGGACTGAATATCCTGATCACCTCCAAGACTCCTGAATGAATAATGAATAGTATCTTGTCAGCAACATAATATCCCAAAACCCAAACAGGCATCGAAAGCATGTCAGTGGTAGAAAATAGCTCCAGATCAGATCATCATTGAGGTTCTTTCATGCGGTAGTTTGTTAACCCCCATGACCATTATCATGCAGCCATCTCCCGTCTCAGCTAAAGGGAGGCTGTGAATCAGGAGGGTGAAGTTGCTGAGTGTCTCATGGAGATAAGGGGAAATGACTGTGGCTGAGAGACACCATCCTTCAGCCTGTCACACCCTGCACAGCCCATTTTAATTAGTCTCAATAACTCACCAGCTGGTCTGAAACAGCCACTTCTCACTCCGAAAAAAGAGGACTTATCGACTCATCACAGGAGTTTGTCATCTCCACGCAACAACAACATTGTGACGTGTGTTATTTCATTGATATGACGTGGGCATGTTGATGGACATAATTCTCATCATAATAATCCTAAGAAAAGACTTTTCAGTTATTCATTTTAGCAATTTGATTCTCAAAGTCTATACGACATTCAGAATGGCTAGACGTCACACTAGAGCAGAACAAAGCAAATGGTTGTGATGAGGGAAGTACACTGGGCAAGAAATGTGTTAACTAAGGGGGTCGTTTAAAAGTTAAAACCATTATTCAGCAGCCATTACACAAAACAGAAAATGATGCTTTAGGGCGCTAACTTTGGAGCTTGATGATTTCAATTGAATGTCTGGGACACCACTAGCAAACGTCGATGACTATTTAACCAATAATTAGCTTGCTAGCTATCGTACCAATGCTAACTACCTAAACAACAATTTCACAGGGAATGACTTACAGGCTCTAAGATCTGGCATGGCTGCCTCGGCTACCAAAACATAGCCAGAGAATCTCTGATTACAACACACTCACACATAAGTTGTTACCTCGTCAGCAACTGCTCTTTTTCGTGTTCATTGGAGTAATAACTGGTAGTCTGCATTTAAACAAAGACTACAAACTGGCTCATCAGAGGGTAGATCGTATTCCCTCTGAAGAGAAAAAGTGTTGTCATCAATAAAGGAAAACTTATGTTTTAAATATCACTCTTCCCTTCGCCTTGACAGGGCGTCCAAAAGTTTGTAGATCACTCCCTCATGGACGATAGCATGCACATCTGCTTGGATTCAGGGCAGTTAATGGAATTCAACAATGGCGGTGAGAGAGGAGTATATTCCACATTATATTTTTACAGCTTGCTCTTGGAATTGTTAAACTTTCAGGTTTGTCCCTTATGACCAACTGAAATCCAATAAGGAGAGAGTATAACTATGTTTTTGGGGAGAGAGGAGAACTTTGATGATCTGACCCCATTGTTGTGATGCATTTTCAATAAGCCCATTAAGTTAGTAGATAGGCAGAATTCCTCTGAGTCGTGTCAGATCTTCCTCAGCATTAGCGCTTCATCAAGTGGAGCTCCCAAGCTGACAACAGTTGCTGTCCTCCGAGAAGGAGCACGCTGGAAACCTTTTAAAGCCGATGAGTCATTGACTATTTCTCATGACTTCAATACATTTGTGGCACTTCAGCTAAAAGTGGTGACATGCGGCATTACTTTCCCTGTACACGAAACCAATAGATTGCACTTAGACTATTTCACAAACTACTAAGTGACTGGCATATACTGTATATTGTTTTGCTAAGCATGGAATAATTTCAAAATATGATTGATTGAGCCTTACTGTTGTGGCTGGCAACATTTCACTGCCTCCAATTAAGCATAAATCTAAACTTTACAACAACAATAATAATAATATATTTTATTTATAGGCACCTTTCAGAGCCCTCAAGGACACCGTACAGTGAATCAAAATGACCAAGACAATACAAAACAAACAATAAGTTAGAATAGACAGTTCAAATTTGGACAGTTAAGATAGGACAGTTCAATTCGACATTGCAATTTAAATCATAGGGGAAAGGCTTAAACAGATGGGTTTTGAGTGTGGATTTGAATCGCTTATGTTGCGTGATAGGCTCATTTTGCTGCTCCTTGTGGCCATTGCGGGTAAAACAGACATGTAAGAGGCTTAGCCTTGTATAAATGTTTAAAAAAATATAAAATGTATATAAAAATGTGTTTCTCAAAATCATCATCTTTGCTTAACTCTCTTGCTAAAATGCTAGCTAAATGCAGTTGAATGCCTTATGAATTGATTTGTTTAATGCAACCTTTACCATAAAATCTTTATTGTATCACAAAGTTGTTTAAGCTTCGGCTGACAGATGATGTTTCACAGATCACTTTTCAGAACACACCGAAGGCTTCTTTTTTGTATACATAGCACATTTGCTCATGACTTAAGAGGCATGCTCCGATGCCACCCTCCCCCATTAAGGCAATGCCACTGCTTTAGTTACAACCTTGAGATGAGAGTGCATGGATCCCCGAGGAGATACTGGAGGAGGGGTCGTTATCATTTTTGGCAGTGCTCCCATGTAAACCCAAAGGCCCTCCTCCATATTCATCAGGGGTGATTATGTGCTGACCTCCGCCTGCCATTAATCCTGAGTCAATGTATGCCCACCAGGCAGGCGTCATGGAGGAGGGCGAGCAAACCCGACACCGCAGCCAATTAGATGTCTCTGAGGTGAGGAAGGGTGAGCGAGACTGAGAGTGAGAGAGAGAGCAAGGGTGAGTACTAAAGGGACTGTATTCATATCAAAGGTCTATATAGGAATTCCTTATTATGATAATGATGATTGATTGTATTACTGTATGTGTCATTCATACAAATATGGGTTGATAAGACACAGCAATTCAATGTAAACCAGATCCAGTTCAGTATCTGTACTACTGAAAAAAATATTTTACTAGAGACTAAAAGGGACAAGATCAAGCTATAATAAGCTAGTAAGTGGAATTCAGGTGAAAAAAAAACAGCATTAAATATGTATTCCATCTCGGCTCTCTGTCAACGCTTTTGAGACAAAGTCAGCCATTTTAAACACATTAAAGATCATTTTTGGTTTGCATATAAGACGCACGTCTAATTCCACAATTTCACAGAGTGAGAGCAGAAAACTGCTTTCCAAATGTTTTTTTTTTTTTTTTTTTTAAATAAAGGAAAAGTTTAGCGTGTCCTTGATCTGGTAGGTAATTATCTTTGCTCAGCAAAAGGAAGCACATTTATTAACATTTCATATTTTGTTTACTTGTTCTGTACACAAACTGAAGTGGTGTCATTTATATTCTCAGCCAACTATAAATAACTAAGTAGGTATAATTCCCAAAATGTTTCTCCTACAAAACTGAATAAATTGAATTAATTTTAATTATTTGAATAGTCCAGTCAAACAGAAATCAGTCATCGTGTCTCTAATTTTGTCTTCTATGCCGAAGGCAGCATCAAACTGTGACAGTCGTGTTCGGTTGCAGGAGTTCAACATGTCGTTCTATAATTTTGTCTGGAATACAATACAGCGGTTCACTCTTCACACTTAGAAGGACACGTCAGCAGAGAGGGATCACTCTGCATCAAATGAACGGCACCGTAAGTCTTAGTGCTGCTTGTTCGTGACATGATCAATTATGGGTATGTTATGAGTGACGTAACCATGGAAAATACCATTTAAAAGCATTATCTGTACATCAATAATGGTCATCAGACTGTCACTCAGAATACAAATACAGGTCAGTTTACCACCAGTACATGAATGATACATGGAAAAAAAGCCCCATAATGCATTAAAAACAGATGTGAAGCTGTCAAGTTTCTTTCAGTACGAGCTGGGAAAAAAGACTTCAGACATATTAGCTATACAGTGACCCAGGAATCTGTATCCTTCTTTAGTTTTACATTTCATAGTGGATGTAACTTATTAATATACATTGTTTATTGATGTGTATGATTTATTGTCTGTCTAGATTTCCTCGGGGACGGTGACTGAGTCCTTGAAAAAAAGGTGTTTATTTTGAGGTTACAATTCATTACGTGAAGGGCATGAGGTAGGATTACACCCACTACAGAGCCTTGTTCTATTTACTTACTTAATCAATTGTATTATTTGTGTGAATGAGTTCATTTAAGTATGCTTTTGTGGTACACCCAAAAATAGTGCAACCACTTTATGTTTATTTATTGGAGACAGCGAGGAAAAAGTTATTTATTTTATTGATATTGATATTGATATTGATGTCATTTCCCAGGATTTAATATTATTCCTAAAAGTAGTATGTGATTGCCACATTGTATTTTCATATAATGAGGAAACATGGTAAATGTAAGCAGCACTCAGGTGGAACCTTTGTCACGGGAGCAGTTGCGCCCTGGGTGGTCTCAGGTGGGAACTTCCGGCTAGCCTCAGATCCGATCTTGATGACAAAATGAACGCAACGTGTCGTTATTGCTGCTGAAATTTATCTGTGTTTTACAGATCTGTATTTGCTACTGTGGTACCAGTCTTGGGACCCGCAACACTTTCACTCACAAGGCATAATTATATGTAATTCATTACTAATAATAACTTTATCAGGGTTGGGGTTGGTGCAACTGCCACTCCGTTTTAGTTTAAACTTGGTTTGCTTTTGCTTCCTTTTCAAATGTTGGGCAGAAAAAAATATCTATTTTTTCACTCAGAATATTTTATTTTTTCTCCATAAAATTGTGTGGTTAATTTAAAATTTGCCTCCCCTTTGAAACACAGATTCAATAACCCCGGCCTCGAGGGATTCACCAGCCTATGAATGATAATCATTTGTAATTAGCGCTCAGCTGAGTTTCCCTGGTGTTAGTTAAAATCAGACCCCCACCCTCCCCACCCTCCCTCCCAGCCTTTGACATCAACACCAGAATTAAATTGCCAATGTGAAGGCATTAAATAACTCAATTAAAACTGCCGGACTCCATCAGCGAACGGAGAGCACAATTCAACCAGCTGATTTGCGGCAGGCAGATCCAGTCTGGGATAACGTGCTGTGGAAGATGTGTGTACCCTCGGCCGCATGTCCGATGCTTAAGTACCCGTCCAGTTCAATCAGTGAGGGGGGAGTGGATTGCAGAAGCAGAGCAGGTTCATCCTCTGGAGCACAGAGCTTTTAATTTGCAGAAAGTAATAGCTGGATTTCGAGGGCCTCGGAAGAAGAATGCAAACTTCAACCGAAATCCAATTAATAATGAATTGACTGGCAATTTTATTTTATTTATAAAAACAAAACAAAAAATACAATGAAATGGTTGGCCTTTCACTCAGTCCCTTTCCCAGTACACCGTCCAATGGTTGCCTGTGACCCAGGAAGTGCAGTCTCTCACCTGCAGCGAGTTAGTGCTCATTAGTGCTTGTTAGTGCTCAGTAGTGCTCGTTAGTGGTGAGTGTGTGTGCAGAGCTTAAATGTTCCCAGTCACTCATTTTGGTTATTGGTTAATTTACAAGTGCTGCCAAAAAGTATGTTTATAATATTAACATTTTCTATTTCAAAATCATCCACCTGGCAGTTGGTGCATTTACATTTACATTTAGGTCATTTAGCAGACGCTTTTGTCCAAAGCGATTTACATAAAGTACATTTGTCAGAAGAAGGAAACAAAGAAACCACAACATATCATTGCCGATAAAGTAAGAGCTAAAAATAGAACAAGTGTTAGATCCTCATCTGAGTAAAGTAGTAGCTGTTCAACAAAACATACCTTCGGAGCAACAGTGCTATGATCAAAGTGCTATAGGTAAGGGTTTTTTTTTTTTGATGCGGGCCAAATGCAGGTAAAATGGGATTATAGTGTGACAAATATGACAAATTGCTTTACTTAAATGAGTAGCTTTACATATTTAGGAGTCACCTATTTGGGAAGATTTATATCAGTCTCATGTTTAGCATAGGAGCTAGAAGTAGTGGGGAAACTGCTAGGTCCTAGTTTTAAAAGAAATCTAGTGGTTATAAAACTAAAAATAACACATTGTGTTTCATGTTTTGTGTGTTTGTTATGTGGCATAAAAATATCTTGAGAAACAAGAATCCGAGATGTCTCTGCACCTCGATGTTTGCAAGGAAATTATTACAACACGTAACTCTCCCCAAATGAGCAGGTAGTCGTTTTTAAAATGTCTGTTTGTGTAGACAGTAAACAAATAGGAAACAGCATGCTTAGAGCCAGTCTAGCTGTTTCCTCACGCTTCCAGTCTTGTACAAACATGAGAGCGCTATTGATCGTCTCATCTTACCCTTGGCAAACCCGTAAATATGTCCTATATTTACTAAAATCCTGAGTTATCCCTTATCCCTAAACTATTGCATTGAAAACAAGTCATATGCTTATTAAAAAAATACTATCCTACTATACTACTACAGATGAAAATTAGCCTTTTGGCTAATTCTGGCATTTTTAACCCATGTATGATCATGTGTTTCATTAATTTGCACTGTCCCCTTCTTAAATAAACTGAATTGAATTAATCAATTCATTGAATCCATCACATTTTGTACACTGTTTGAAAGTATGGTTACAGTAATTAAAACACTGCTTTACAGTATGTGCATAGTTTTAAATACACAAAATCAAGACTAAATACAGAGAAATAGGCTACTATTTAAATATATAAATGCACATCACTCTTCAAGAAATTGAGTATTTGGTTTGCATTTGTAAATATATATATATATATATATATATACACACACACACACACACACATTATGGACGCTATTTGACTAACTTTGCTTTAAAAGATAAGTGGACGACGGCAGACATTTTGGCTCGTCATAGCAGAGAAACCACAGGTGTAAACACATTAATAACGGCTACATTCAGTTCAGGTGCACCACTTCCAGGGCTTTGTTCGTGCTGGCTTACTGGGACACTTAAATTAATGCCATTGGTTCCACCTGTGCTTGACAAGCCAGAGTGTCTGCCGGGAAAATGGCTCTTTGTATTTGGCTTCATGCTTTGTTAAAGACTATCTGTTTGCACAGAGGCTTTAGAGTGCCCGAGCCCTCCTGTACAGTATGTGTTAACATTACCCTCTGAGTCCTACAAATACATTGTAAATTTGCTCACTGCTGCTCTGCCATATGTTGTTTTTTGAAATGCATTTCAGGTCGATTCAGTTTCTGAAGCATACTTCAGAATGTGATAGGTCGAGGCCTTCCTCCAAACTGTATGTGTCACTGGTAATTGAGTGACCTTTTCTTTGATTGCTGTATGTTTCTCCTGTGTGATTGAGGTGTTGAAAGTGCCGTGATCCTCCGGTCCTCAGTCTTGGCCCTGAGGTGAACCTGCAAGTAGAAATACAGCGTGACCGGTGTATTCGGTTCTCCTGCTCAATCTAGTGCCATGTAATACAATACTGTGCAGTAAATCCTGCCTGAACCTTCAATCACTTCTTGTTGAAACTCTCTCAGAGGCGTTGATTCAGCTCTGCAGTTATTCTTGAGGCCATGTTTTCTGAGTGAGGAGGATGTGTTGTACTGTATTTTATTGAGAGATGTTTCTAAAAATACTATTTATAGATAGAAAATAGTCCCTCTCAATGATCAGCGATGAGTCAGAAGTGTGTGGCCATGTCTGTTACTGCAGAGACTATGCTGCCCTCTGTCTGTACTCTTATTGTTATATATATTCTTATTTTGCTGTGTCCAGGAAGTATTTTGGGCCTCTAGCGTAGCAAGCAGGTGACAGATCATGAGCACATTTCCAAGAGGAAACTATAAGTGCTGAAATAAAAAAACCTAAATAAATGTGAGGTATTTAACCCATTCTAAGCATTTTAGGAGCAGTGGACTCAGAAAGTAGAAACCCCGGATCAAACCGCAAACCTCCCTATCAAAGGGTGACCTGCATGTACCCACTACGCCACAGCCAGCCCAAATGCCAAGAAAGCTTGTCTGGTTGGCTTTCACTCGCTGAGAGCAACGTTACCCTCATTGATCCGGGGAAGAGCTGCCAACTTCAAATGTATTGTGTTTACAAACCACAACTGACAAATACTATATTGCATAAAAAACATAGAGAAGAGCAGGAAACAACCCATAAGGGGCCGTGCTCGAGAGCACAACCAATTACAGCCAACAGGTGTCTTTTCTGTCCTCCATAATTATCAGTTTAGGGTAAATATATGGAGAAGCTAATTATTTTAGAGCAGGGCTACCCAGAGCTGTAACATCTGTCCCATGGACTATTTTACAAACTGACACGAATCAAGCAGTAAAGCTGCTGTGAGGGCTTTAAGGTGCTAGAATCTTTTTACTTGATTTAGTTTAGTGAGAGAGGCTTACTGCTAAATTAGCAAAACTGCATCATCTTCGGCAGGTTTTCTTTGCTTAGTAACGGTAGACGTGGAAGGATGGAGGAAGAAGGGATAAAAGCAGACATTGATGTGTGAATGGTCCCTATAAGAGGTGACTTTGTAGTTCAATGATTAATGATTTATTTTCTTTTTTAAATCAAACCTTCATTTCTGAATCATTATGGCAAGGTGTCTCATATTATGTCTTTTTATAATCCTAGGAAGAGTTTCTGACTTCCTCCAGTGAATAATGTGAGCTCCCAAAAAACATCCTTGATGTTTGTTTTAACCTTCATAATGGATGGGTGGAGTTGACCACGAAGTATAATACAAAAAGTGCCAGAGAGTTGAGACAATAACAGGAAAAGAAGGTCAGTTTCCTTGTGAGTGACAAACTGAGTGACACTCTCTGATTCACGAAAACATATAACTGACCTATAACTAAGATTAGTTCAGGTCAGGTTACACGTGGCAAGATAATCTTGCCAAATGAAAAATTAGGAATTCACTGTCTTGAGTGTAAGGTGTGTACTTTTGCCCTACAACCTAAATAAACAATACAGAATTTATATCACCAACATCTTTTTGGAACATTTTTAAACACCACAAATGGCGAGTGATAAACCATTCAATGTAAAATGCATTTTTAACATTATTCCTGCAATTCGTGGCAACAAAGGTTTAGTTAAGGAGCAGGTGAGGTAAAACAATAAAACCTACATGATGGGTTGATGGATATGAAGGTATCAGTATTGTAATGACAGTAAGATTCAAAGATTCAAAAAACATACTGTCCCAGAGGAGACATTTTACAGACAGTAGTTTAAACAAATACATCATACCCAACATAGCACAAGATTCATATGTTCTACACTGTCACCATGGAAACGAAAGATGAGAGATTATATATTTGGTATTTCTGTTTTGCCATATCCATTGTTTGTATCTTGTATTATAAATGACATATTTAACATGTGTTCTCATCATTTCTCTGTTTGTATAGATATCACTATCGTAACTCAATTTCAATCAATCAATATTATATGAAATTCTGATAATTCTAATTTGCAGGGACTGTTGCAAAATCCAAGAAGTTATCAGAGTTAAAAATGAGAAGATGTTTGCAGAGTTTCATTTTTCTCTATAGGCTTTGATCACCCCTTCAGAAAGATGCCGATTTGAAACCTTGGTTACCAAACAGTACAATGGATTGTATTTCCAGAGAAGAGGGGGAATGTCGTCCTGAAGCTTGATATAGAGTGACTTTGTTTGAGACCTTTCTCTGTCTCAGCAACACACTCTCCTGCTTGCAAATACCGTTAACTCATTTTCATAATGCTTAATATGTTTGCTGTGTAAATAGCCAATGTGTGCAAAAAACAAAAAAAACAATGAATTCACAGTATAATGCAAAAATAGCATCAGCTGTAAGTTTCTGGTCCATGACAGTGCTCGAATACTTATATTCATGCGATGCTGCCACTGGCTCACCATTAAGTACACACAGCGCAATTAGGGAGGGGGGCAAGTAGAATTAAATGGGCCTCTTCCTAAGTAGTGTGATTGTGCCGGTTAAAATCAACCTTTTTAATATCTATATCAGAGAACAAGTAAGTTCACAAGCACTGGTCCGGTCCAGTTTGAACTGCAGACGGGACTCAGCTGAATTTGATCTTAAGTAAGGTGGATGTGAAGGTGGGAGGAGCAATAAAGACTTTAATTTGGACCATCTGGACGGTGGATTAGACACCTTAGTGTTTCCATTCAATAAGCAGCGTGTGGGGAGGAAAAAAAAAATCTTTATTGATTGGAACAAAAGCACAGCACAGCATAGCGTGAACAGATGCTCTAATCAGTCACGAAAGAAACTGCAATCTCCACATGCCAGAGGGAGGAGTGATGAAACCTGAACACGCAAAACATAACAGGTGTGGAAGTATTATTTCAGTCAGTTTTGAATCGATTTTGGATGATTTGAGGACATAATTCTTCCCACTGTGGTGCGTATACACGCAGGCTACGGTTCTAGTAAGCCAATGGCTGTTTTATCGCTTTGAGCTTCATGTTTTGGGAAGCAATTCCTGCAAAAATCAAATCCCCTTTGTTGTTTTGGACTCGTGAGAAGCTTATCAAGCAAGCTGCTTTGAACACCTTGCTGTTCATGATGCACAGCTACTTTGGTGTTTTCTTATTTCATGACGTAGTGTTGACTCCAACTCTACTGTACGCTGTATTTATTAAGTGTCTCCACACTTGCTCTCTTGAGGTTAGCAGGTGTGGAAGGACTTGTGTCTCCTCGTGGATCGAATCTGATCCGCTGGAGTCAAAACAAATATACGACGGGACGCGATCCAAGGTTGAAGTGAGGGAGGAGATGTAAATCATCCCAACAGGCTACTATTTCACCAGGTGCAGAGGACATATCTGCTCTCGACATGTTAAGTCATTGCCTGCACTCGGCCCGTGAAAAGATGGCGATACATGAGCAGGCTGCACATGTCAGCAGCTCTTCTTATCTAATACATAAGCAGTTCAAGAAACAGTCACAAAATTAATCCATTGGTTTTGTTCTGAGCAACGGAATTGTGAATTTTCGGCTTCTTTATCTTTCAGTTGGGATATCGCCACTTCACATCACTACACAACAACACCCGCCCACTATAAGTAGTCCTGAACATTCAATTTCCATTTTGTTCGCACAGCAAACGCATGCATTTCAATGGGAAGTGTCGTTCCTGTCTGCCTGCATTTTTTGTTTTACATCAGCTGGGAAGAAAGTTAGGTTTAGGCAAGAAACCTCTTAGTAGCTTTAGGAAAACTGACATGAAACTGTCATGAGCATAACAACCCGTGGTGTTGAACAATGGTCTCATGGTTTAATATCATTATCATCATCTATCCACTCTATCTGGTTATATTTGTATTGCTTTTTTGTCAGTTTCTGGGCTCCATAACAAGATCTGTATGTTGAAAAAATATAATTAAGGTGATGTGATGCAGCACTAGCCATTCTAATTAATTTCCGTATGAACAGGAAAAAAGGCGGACGTGCATGTCACTGCTTCAGTTAAAAAAACAACTCCGAGAAACAATTGCAGACACAGATTTTCCATCAGAGCTGTGTTTAGTATAGAAACTGAGCTTTGTTCTCTCCACTGTGTGGGAGTCTATTCCACCACATGTGCTCATATTTCACTTAAAGCTGCAGAAACTGATTCCAAGGTGACGGATCTTGAAATAACTGGTGTTACTGCATGCTGAGGAATAACGTATGAGACTTAAATTTGGGATTCAAAGCAGCTCTTCGTTGACCATCACAGTCAATGTAACGGTGAAAAGAACAACCGTCATTTGAATTTTCTAAATTTGCTTTCATATGTCTTCTTCATCCACTCACGCTTTTATCAGTTCAAATAAAATGTTATATATTCTCTTTGGGCCTCCACAGCCTGAGGCATACAATGCTAAGCCATTAAAATAATAATTGTTAACAGATTAATATACTATTTCTATTTTGGCATTTCTACATCATAATTTCTCAACATATTAATATAATATTAAACAGGACGATTTATATTTGCTTAATATAGGTTGTATTCATGTTAAGGTGTATTTTTGGACATATTTAAATTTGTGGAAGAAAAGAACATTTGGGATCAAATAATTTCGGGGACCCCCTGCAGTAACTCTGCCGACCCCCTAGGGGTCCCGACCCCCTGTTGAAAAACTCTGATCTAAGCCACTGAAATAAGGATCACAGGGTGAGACCAATTGCAAATAGACATAAAAGAGTAATGGTTCACATAGACGGCACGCTCATTTAAATAGCAAGGTTTAGTTTAATGATACTGAATTTCACTTTGTAACATCCAACCTTGGCAGAAATGGCTTGATAATGTGACGAAAAAAACAGAAACAGCAGTTTGTTTGGAGTAAATAAAAGAAATGGGTCGACATAGTGTGAGCCTGACATGGATATAAGGTTGAAGAGCACCACCTAGAGATCATTAAACTTGACTAACCAATCCATTCTCATGCCCAACTCCTTGCATACAGATGCTTGGTCAGGACTACTTGATGTCATATAGGCAACAAAAGTACTTGGTTGGTTATAGTATAAAATTGTCGGGTTACAATTATCGGCTCTGTTACTTGAACAAAAATAAGCAATGCTGACGTTTGGTTTCACACAAGATACTGACGGTGGTCTCCTGTGTGAAAGTCCTGTGTTTATTTGATCCATCCACCTGACCTCCCAGGAAACATCAGCATGTGACACTCTTACAACGAGACCGGGTCAAGTTGGGGGGCTTCATTATCACAGCCTCTAACACGCACGCTGTATTGTATGATAATGGATTCTTTTTGGTCTCACCTCGCTTCCAATTTCAGTATATTCATGAAAAAAAGCGTGATGCAAACACAAAGTGTCTAAGATGTATTTGCAGAAGAAACTTGAACATTTTGAATGAAAACAGCAAGTGTTGCATCAAATATGTTGCCTGTAGCTGAGACTCGCAACAACACAGAGTGGTAACAACGGATTCTCTTTAGACATGCACAGTCTCATATTCTAACAATAAAGAGCCTGGTTGAGCGGTGCTCCACAGAGCAGACGGAATGAGAAAGCAGCAGGTGTGCCATATCAGCTTGATCTGCACCAGTTAACCCCAGTCTGCAGGCCAGTCTCCTTCTAATGGAGGCTGTCAGCTGCCAGACCTTTTCCCAGCACCTCCCTACCTTTCTGCACATTATTTCTCCCCACACTCTGGTGTTTGTGTCTGCTGCCTTATGCCTCCACAAAGTCAGCTTTTCAGGATTTAAGAAAAAGGGGCTAATCTATTTCTATTTTTAGTAAGAGGCTATAAAATGTATAAAAATTGGATTTTCACGGTTGAGTATGGCTCAAAAAGCCACCTACTGTTTTATATCAGAACACATCTTGCAAGGCCAATTCTGAGATAAAGTCCTTTTGGACTAATCTGCTAATCTACTTCATGAAATCAAATAAAGTCATGCCCTTTAATCCTCACCTCTCCCCACGGCATCGCTCCTATTTATGTTGACAGTAACCACGGTGTAGCGTTACAACCAAAGCAGAAGCCCGTTCTCTCCTTTCTGTTTACTGGAAATTAAGCTATGAACACATTACACAATCTGGGGAATCAGTGTCAGTGAGTGATTTTCTGGTGGTTGCATCTCTCAGCCCCTTGTCTACTTTTTGATTTCTTTCTTTTCAAATTCTTTTTATTGGTTTTTACACAGGTATTGGCAAGTGTACAGAATAGTCTTTATAGGTAGTCACGGTCCACTTTTTGATTTCTCAACATGCTGCAGAGTGGACTTATCTCAGACCTGAGGGTGTTAGGACGTTTTCAGCATCTCTTACATCATAAACACATAAATGGATGAGGAATAAATGGAAAGCTAACATTAAGTGTCTGAGTGAAGCGATGGTTTTGGCTTCAGTGGTTCTGGTGACTACAATAGCATATTATTCATACTATTTTCATACTCATGAAACCATTTAGCCCTTTTGACCTGAATGGTATCATTTGCATTTGTTATGTTTCTCCGCTTCCTTCAATAAATCCTTAAAAGGTTTGTTCACGCACATCACAAAGCAAATGTGCCTTGCTTTATTCCCCTTGGTCTCCCCCTAGTCGACCATGGGGTCAACTAGTTGTAGCACCACGTGCACCGACTGAGTGTATCTATGCATGTATCAAAATCACATTCTGGTGCTTAAAAAAATAAGACAAAGAAAAAAGTAAATGTAGCCCTATGGAAAATTAGGCTGGAATGTTAATTGATTCATAGATAGGAATTAATAATTAGAATACATAGGATTTAAAAGGGTAAAAACTATGCAGAGGTTTGTTATGGCATATTGTGACATTGGATTTCATTGTTCAGTTCATACATTGAAATATGCATTCTGTAAATGGTATTTGTTCAGTCAATGTGTTCACAATGATAAAAAATATGTTTATTAATGTTTCTGTGGGATACTGGAGGAAGAAAAAGGGTTAAATGTGAAGTTTGCATTTGTTATATTTGCATGAGCCAATGAGAAGTGGTTTTTGACAGTCAGGTGAGAGGCGGACGAGAGAGAGAGGGAACGAAGATCGGCGAGGCGGCTGGCGCCACGAGGGTGGCAGCGCTATTGTAGCGAGTTAAAAGTTAACAGTGGAAATATGTAGCCCACCTATTTCCAACGGAGGAGGTAATAACGCGAGTCCACAACCCGTGGACTCAGCGCGTTGTTATGTTCGACGGACGGACGGCTGTGAACATTTATTCCGACGAGGAATTCAACGTTCGAGCAGTCTGCTAACTGGTTAGCCTAGCTCCACAGTGGATAGCTAGCGGGGCTGGACTGTTTATGGACTGTGGGTTCGCCAACAAGGGGAGCGCAACACGGCATAATACAGAGGACTCCGCGACGACAGAGATTCCTACGAGTCCAGTCAACTACGTACGCACGTTCCGAAGAGGAGCGACGAGCGCGTGCTGCATCGGTGAGAGACCGTGAGTTGGCTAGGAGCCGCCATCTTAGTGCATTGCAACGCTCTCAAGCTTCCCGTCAGGCCTGCAACAACCGCTGGACTTGGGGGTATTTTTTTTAGTATACTGCCGGCTATAGGTTATTTTATTTCCTTGAGGTTTAGAGCCTAGTACTTGAGGTGGATATAAATGTGCAATGTGCTTGGTGTTGTATGTTTATCCATTGTGTTAACTGACGGTTTGAATAATTGAAACAAAGAAAGGAGTGATATACATTTATACATAATTAAATAGTTAATGTAATTCCTAAACATTTCAGAGCCTGCGAATGGTTATTACTATCTTTACTCTTGATAAGTGAGCTGTGTCTGCATTACAAGGTCAATTTCAAATTATACACACACTTATGGTTAGGGATAACCCTTTATGTAAAGAACCCAGGTTAGCTACCCCTATTAATTGCCCGAACAGCAAAGGGGCGCTACATAAAAATTCTATGTGTGTCACATAATTTGAATCTCGGTGCTCCTGAGGTCTTTTTTTGCACGTATTGAAATTTAGCAATATGCATATATGGCACAACATTGTCCCCTTCCTATGCAAATGAGCCTCATTGCAAAAACAGTCCAGTTCACAAAGAGCCGCACACTGTTACAGTGAAATGAATGCCATTCTAAAGTCAAAAGGTGTGCGTTTGAAGACACCACTGATATTAGATCCCAAAGAAGTTTCTGTCACATTTAAATCGCTTGCCTGAAGTTTTGAGAAATGATTCTGCACCTCGTCGGTTCGGACCCGCAGTTTGCCGTCTCCACATTTCATTCTTCCTTTTCCATCTGCCTCCTGGATTCTTGGCGCAATCATTTTTACTTTGCCACATAGATAATTGCATTCAGACACAAAAAAATAGGGATAAATTGCCCTCGGCTGAAAAACGAATGGGTGCGTTTGTGCTGTAATATCATTAGCGCAATATCTTTTGTGAGTCGGACTTTAGAGACGGGGCAGATAGCGGTTGCTAGTCATGCGCAATTCATCATCTATTAGCGGCTGCAGTGCATTTTTATGAATTCACTTGCAGTGGGCAGTTTTAGTCAGCATACCTAGCTAAAAGAAACGACTGCAGTCTGATACAACTGGTCTGCATTAAACCCTCCCATACAGGTTTCTGTCTGAAAGTCTTTTAGAGGAGTTGACTCAACAATAGTTTTTTTGGAGGATGCAGTTTGTTGTGCTGTTGAACTGTAACACATTACACAGACAGGTCTTTCTGTTATTCAACTTACCCTCAATATCATTCAGCAGCACACACTGAAGCCTCCGGAATGATCTGATAGTCTCTAAAACATTATACACACAATTTCAGTGAATGGAAACTTTTAAAAAAAAACATTTTTTACATGGCAAACATATATGTTTGTTCAAAAGTTTGAAAGAAGAAGCACCTGAAACAAAAGACAGGTTTGTTGTTTTTCGTCACTTCTTCACATATTCACACACACACACACACACACACACACACACACACACAAAACAGACTGTGTAAGGCCGCGCTGGATACAATGTAGTGTTCTTGTCGTCGTGGAGAAACTGCTCGACAGTTAGAGGATGCAGTGAAGACTTGTTCTGCTGTAGCCGGGAAGTAAGTGCCAAGATAAATTTGTTCCCACTTCATGGCAGGACTCGCTGTGAAGCTGGCGCTCCGTCCTGGCCCAGAAAACACACACACACAGCGAGATGCAACATTTCACATTTTTCAGCGACAGAACCAAACAACATCACGTCTGGCCGGGAAGTGTGTGTGTTCCAAACATCCTTCTGCTTCCTGTTGCCCTACTTATGTCGAATGGCCTTAAAAGGCGAAGGGGCAGAACTACCGTATTGCTTGTTTTCTCAATAAAAGTATGTCAGGGTATAAACGATCTATGTTGTCTCAATACACTTTTCCTCTGTAGCCTCAACGAAGCAAGCTGCTGTATGTAGGTCAAGTAACTGTAGCATTTGCAGGACAATAATGATTGACAAAAGAATGCAAACTGAACCACTGTTGTGATCTGATGAAAGGTTTTGTCTGATCCGGTATCATAACATCATATTTTTCCCAACAGAACTATGACCAAACGTTGTTTTGACCTTTTGTAGAGGATGACAGCTGCAGTCCCGGTTAGAAATGGATTGGAACAACGAGCCAAAGTCCCAGAAAGAAAACATTAGTCACAAGGTATCAAAACATCCATTAAACCTACACCTGAAGCATGATCCATTATCCAGGCGTGTGTGTGGAGGAGAGTGCTAAAATATTTTCACCCTACAATGAGTGATACATGAAGTTTGACTGTATTTATTTCTAGAGAAAACAATGATTTCTACAGAAATGTAAAGTTGCTAATTTGGGAGGCCTAAAGGGCCAGTGTAGAGGATTTAGTGGCATCTGGTGGTGAGGTTGCAGATTGCAACCAACTGAAACTTCTCCCCTGCACCAAACATGTGTGCATGGCCCTCTCTAAAGCCAGTGTTTGGTTTGTCCGTTCTGGGCTCCTGTAGAAACATAGTAGTGGAATCCATGAAGAAAGATAAGCAAAACAAAGCTAAGCATATCATTTCTGCTTAATCGCAAAATCAAAACCTTGAACACAGTTTTTAGCTGTTGGTAAAAAGTCTGTTGTGTGATATTGTCGATATGTATGGAAAAGGAAGTTTGTGAGTCTCCTGAATAAATTATGTTTAAATGCTTCTTATTTGCAACTGCAAATACGTCTTTTCATTTGTTTCCCCTACGTAGCAGCTAAAGCACGATTAGTGTTTTTATGCATCAATCATCTTCCATCCATACAGCCACTTTTCCTGTTCAGGGTTGGGGGGATCCCAGCAGACATTGGGGGAAGGCAGGGTTCCCCCTGGACAGGTGGTCTCTACACAGAAGACTGCCTGAACCCGGATTTGAACCCAGGCCCCTCGTACCCTCATGAGACTAACCACTACACCTCCCTCAGTCATCTCTCACCTCAAACCAAGTAAATCAATTTATGATTTGTCCAGAGTGGGCAATATGTGCCACAGCAAGCATAAAAACACATATCTAGAAGGTATAGTATAGAAACGTACAGCAGTTGACGTAAAGAGGTGACCAGGGAGTCGTGTAGGCTCCTCTGAAGCAGACTTTAATTGTCGATCATAACCTCACAGGAGCTATCCACAATGAATATGATCAACATCACCATTACCAGTGTAGTATACATCACTGCAACAGAGCATGTCTCATCTCTATAATTCTGAATTGACATCATCACTACAAATACACATAGTGTACAAATTAGATCATAATTCTGAACTCCATTATAATTCTCAATCACGAATCACGTGTTTAAGCAACAAATGGTTAATATATGTGATCTTACAATTTTGCCACCATTAATTATACACTGTTTATCAGTGTTTCTTTATTTGCCACAAACATGTTGAAGCAATGAGAAAGTAAAGCAAAAATAATCCTGATTACAACACATTCAACAGAACACATGTGCGCTGCTGGGATGAGTTCCTTTAACTGCAGACTTCCACATGAAGGAAACTAGAGCTCTATTAATAAATCAGAAGTCCTGATGATTAAAATACCTTTGTTGTTGCATTCATTAACATATTGCTCTCATATTGACTCATACATGAGATACTGTTAATCCTGGTACAGTTCTTATTAATTATGCACTCTTAGCATAAAGTGTTTGCAGGAAAGGTGTGAAACTGTAAAGGTAAAATCAAATAAACCAATAAAGAAACAAATTGTTCTAAGTGCCCATACTCTTGGCCGTCTGCTGAGCCTCGTAGTGCTGCATTATATTCATTATGTAACCGTGTTATGTAAATAAATCGCTGATGCTGCGATGCTGTGTTTGCTCAGCGGGCCTGACTGAATGACAGGGCCTCCACTCCCACACTCGTTTGTTCGATGAGATGTTTTGGCAGTCATAGTAACGAATCATTATTAGCTGTGGGAGTTTCACGCATCGTCATCATTCATCCTCTCGGGCTTTCTGTCTCATCTTTTTCCTTCTGGTTTCCCTTGTGTCTCACAAACACACACACACACACACACACAGGACCCTCTTCGCTGTGAAAGCTGGAGGTAGTTTGATTGGAGAAAAGGCAGAGCTGGAGCCGAGGAGGCCGAAGGTGCAGCGGAGTATTCTCCTGGTTTGCTGTGTAAGGCCTGGGTGAAAACCTAATTACTTGTGTCTGTGGGAGATGGACGTGTTTGGCTTGTCAGCAGAGAGCAGCCGGAGATTTAGGGGCTTCGACGGCACTCTGCGGCTTGGCTGCAAGGCATTCTGGGAAAGCTGCACCTGTCAGAGGACCACTGACAGCTTGTCCTGCTCTTGTTATACAGCCATGCGTGATCCCTCCCATTAGCAGGCCAATGACACAGTTGACTTGCCGTCTAGAGGAACCAGACTGAGCGACCGAGGGGGGGAGGGGGGAGTGGGGGGGTTAATGCTCCTGTTTGGTGCATTAAAGCTGCGACCAGGTTCACACCGTCGGCTAGAAACTGATTTATTTCTCTGCTTATTTGTGTATCTGTCAGTCTGTATTCTTCCATCTGGAGCCGGAATATTTCAAGTTATTTTTCCTGTGCAAACTAGATAATCCAGCCAGCACCCGCAGGAATGTTGCTTTTCAATGTATGCCAAAAGTACAGTATACCAAAGTTCAGTGCCAATACAGGAGGTTATGAAGGAGTGTTGAAGTAGTGGTGGAGGATGGCTGCGTGACTTTTGTTTAAAAGGTCACTCTTTCAATAACCACATGGACAGAAATTGTACGTTTTTTCCTACGTTTCAATAAAGTACAACTACAAGGAATATTTAGCTGGTCATGAAACAGTCTGAATAAAATAATGGAGTCTCTACATGACCAAATGAGACCTGCAGTCGGAGCTCCAGGGGGGAGGTGGAGAGCTCTCTGAGCAGCAGGCAGCTCCTCCTCCGGCCAGGAGCAGAGCTTCTCCTCACTGCTCCGCCGGTCCCAGCTGGAGCCAACACCAACAGTGCTGGTGGAGGCCCAGGCCGTGTTGCTGGGCCCACTGGAGGGAAGGGAGGCGTGGGAGAACCAGAACCAGGGCTGAGCTGGGCAGACTGTCAGACCCTGCTGCAGTAAAACGAGAGATTTTTTTTTTTTGCTCAGAATCATTATCACTTTTGTCCAGAGGGGCCGCCAAAACATTAGATATTTTAAAATAGAAGAAACTTCCTGTCTTTATTTTTCCAACGGTGAGCTCATGAATTCCAGCAGTGGCACTCAGCAACGTTCCCCTGCCCAGATGCCTTTGAGCATTTCACTCCAGTGGAGCTCATCTCAGTATCTGGCAGCAGAAGGCCGTGCTTCAGCCTGCTTTGTGTTGTATGAGCTCTCCGTCTCCCAGCAGCTACCCTCAAATGCTGTTTCTGTGAACAAGAATTTCTTCTTTGCTAAGTGCACTGTTGAATAAATGTTTAAAAAATATTGATTTTTGTCTCAGGCCAGCGCTGCAGATGCATCGTGTAAGAAAAAAAAAAAAAAACAGCTGTGTGAGTGCAGCACAGTTTTGGGGCAGATTGTATCAGGACATAAAAACGCTCCACAGATGATGGAGGTGTGTGTTATCTGGAAGTTCACGGCTCTCTGCACTCGTTTCCACCCTGGCTGCCGAGCTTGGGAATGACCCGAATGTGCAAACGGCGGGAGGCTGTTTTTACACCGAGGACAGCTGATTTTAGAGACTCCACGTGTCACCTCACCGCCCTGTGTGTTGTGACAGCAGAGACCTCTGCGGGTCTCTGTGTGTTTCGTTGTTTATACATGTATATGTGCACGTGGGGGAGAAAAGAGCACATTTCTCAAAATTAAAAGGCCTCTCACTTGTCAGCACGACGTTTCAAAGCATTTCTTATCTGCCAATCACTCTGTTCTCCCACCTTCACATTCTCAGACACACCTCCCTCCTCCACACGGTGGAGTACAGACTGATGAATGGCTGCCCACAGCAAAGACACACACACACACACACACACACACACACACACACACACACACACACTGGCATGTGAAATATGATGGTCTTGTGAAGTAGTGACAGTTTTGGTTATTTCTATGTCCACAGTGTAGGAGAAATTATAAATCTTTTCAGACACATTATCAACATTTTGCTCGATCCAAAATCAATGCTGTTACCGCATGCATTAGTTATTAATGTAACAATCATATCCCACCCACTGCTATGAATATGTAAAGCCTGTCGTTCCTTGTAAATTACAGAACATTTCATCCCAACACCTTGTGTCTCGGCAATATAGCTAAACGTTTAACTGTGATTTATTCATCTGCCAAACAAAATGTTCAGCCAGCCTTGAGCCAAACGATGCCAACGTTGGAGTTAAGTTGCTCTCCGTGTCTGCATGGGTCATTATGCAACACAAGGACGCACACCCAAATGCAGTTGTAGTCCATTTGCTACACAAACAAAGCAAAACAACAACAACAAAAAACTGCAGTGCATCCCTGTAGCCCATTTTTTTGCATTTGCAAAAACAGTTCTCTGCAGCAGATGGCATGGCCGGCATCATCACCTTAACAATTCATTCAACATTGGGGAATCATTGTCCAGAAACTGACTCTTTGTGCACCAGGCATCACCGATGTGAACACAGAGTCCAGCTTCTCTCATCCCACCAGAGTCCTGCATTCTGTCCTGCGGTCCGCCTGTCAAGTACAGCTTGATCCATGACGACACGATGGAGCCAGTGTGCCAAAAAATAAAGGTTTCAGACTGAACATGTGAATACGCAGGGGCAGTTGTAGACACGTAGTAGTAGTATGTATGTATGTAGTGCATGTTGCAGTATGGGGCCTTTAGTGGGCCGTAGAAAAAACAATAGCGTTGGTCATAAACGTGTAGATTTAGCTGCCGAGATACCTTGTGTGGTCATCTGAAGAATTACAATTTTACATCACAAATATTTACATGATGATTTTATCCAAAGCAACATACAACAACACGGATACCTCCCATACATCAATCACGTAAGCACATCGACTTGTACCGACCTGCATCAAGCACTTCATTTTGAACGACTGTTGTCGCCTTGAAGGCAGAAGTAGCCTGACTTTGTCATCCCGCTGCAGCTCCCTGGAGGCGGGAGGTTGCAGTGATTGATTTGCTGTGCAAAGCATCTGGGTTTTACACTCAAGACCGCAGCTTGCAGCCCGTCCCGTCCCCTTCCAGCAGTCAACGGTGGTTTCTTTGAACCCAGACCGCCATCGCCGTAAAGGCGCCCTGTGGAGTTTTCTTGTAAACAAACAAAAGTTATGTTTACATTCAGTATTCCACCCACCAGAACTCGCCGTGTGTGTGTGTGTGTGTGGGAGTCCGAGAAGCCTTTCTGTGTGCTTCTTCTGGATTGAGTTCACAGTGTCACGGAGCAACCTCCGTTTTGGATGAGAGTATGCACACTTTAGTGGTTGTGGACGCTGCCCACGCACCTGCTGCACGGATTGCGCTTAAAGCCTCCCGCCTCAGTGCGAGCGTGCACGTGTCTCCTCATTCTCGTGCACAAGACGAACAAAACAGTCATAAAAACAACCTGCGTAAATCTAACCACATAGGTGTCATTCCTGCGCCTTTTCGAAGGCGCTGACAAACGATGTAATGGAAGTAAAATATTCATGAGTTTATACAGTGAACTGATTTCCTGTGTGTCTAACGTGTGATTTATGCTCGACGCATCCTCAAGGGTCAAACTTGGAGGAGCTTTGAGAGGGTTGCTTTGCCACAAGGAGAAACCTGCACGGAGTATAAAAGGTCCAAAAGATTCCTCGTCACGATCCCACGTCCTCACAGAAGGTCATTAGTTGACTTTGTAAAGTTTCTTAGATGATGGAAATCATTCCCCTATTTAGATTGATGGTGGCTGGATTGAGTTTGTTCAGCATGTTTGCATGTAAGTCAATAAGATGTGATATCACCGTGTTTTGAGTCAGCTTGTTTTTTTTCTTCACAGCTTGGAGAATCACAGACTGTGACCGCTGATCACTCAAACTGTACCGCTGACGTGTTGAGCTGTCGTCACACAATAGACGCCTTATGAAGCGTCACGCATGCCTCACATGCCACTGAGACGTGGTGGAGTGCTAAAAACTTCATTTGTTTTGTATCACTATTCAGAACTTGTGATGGAGAACTCCTACAGTCAGATGACCTCTCATTCACTTCTCATGTGACATGGCGATGCCAGAAAGAAGAAAACATTGCTGCTCAGACCTCCTCAGAAACCTTTTTTTTATTTTTTATTTTAAAAAGTGCACAAAGCACTAAAGTCTGACTATGTGTTTGTTTTCCATCTGTCAGGTTCCAATTCACTTTACAAACATACATGCAAAATACAAATATATCACGTGAAAGCTCATCTGTTAGGAAGATTCATAATATTTAAAAAGGTGTCAGCTTTTGGGCTACAGTTTGTTTCTGCCAAAAACAGTTCTGGGGTCAGATTTCCTCATCTGGTCTGTTCATCATATAACTATTTATGTTGGATCTTGTGAGTGTGAGTGACAGGAATGCTTTGACATATTAACTGAACAGCAAAGTCCCAAGTCTAATTCTAGTCTAGTCAAATATTTTTTTGATAATAAATGACTCTACTTTTTATTTTTATTGATCACTTTATTACAATTTTTTCAGTCATTCATTATTAAAAATACATGTCACAGTTATTTGGTTTGTTAAATGTGCTCAATCATTGACTGAAATACTTAATCATAGCAATTCTTTGTTTGTTTTCCCCTTAACCGTCTGTGCTCTTTAGTTATTCTGTTTTTATCAAAAATATTCTTGTAAGAATCTTCAAATTATGAAATCCTCATTTGTAAGCAAATGAAAATTCATGTTAATGCCAAAGAAGACAGATTTGATTACATTTATGTTGTCTGAACATGAACCTTTTTGCCACAATTTTTTTGGAACATCGACATAAAAAATAAATAAATCTTAGCAGCCCATCCTCCTGAGTTATGGTGGCCTCGAAGTGACACGAACAATAAAACCACATTTTCACAAAGGACACGAGTAATCCGGCTGATTGGAACCGAGGTCCGACTGACAGGCTTAGTGAGAGGTAATAAAACATCTCTGCAAACAATAGAATCATAAAACGTGTTTGTTGTTTCCCTTTCAGCTTTTACCTCGAGCTTCTTCACTGACTGCTGGTGCGTGACACAATGCTGCATTATGGAGGCGTTGATTCAACTGTGTGGGAGGAATCGCAACTCTGTCACTGCATCGTTCATTCGCAAATGGAGACGCATGAAAAGTGTCAAACAGGGAGCTGAAATCCCATTTTGTACCAGTTTAATGTGTACAATGCTGTCAATCATGACATGCGTGAGTCATATACATCCATTAAAGTAATGGTTTTCCTCTTGTTTCACAGTAAGTTTACTTAATGTGCACAATGAAGCAAACAACTTTTTCCCATTGTGGCTGCGGTTGATTTAAAAGGTTGTTACGAAGGTCTCAATTAACAGCTTTAAAGAAGAAAATGAGGCTGTGAAGATGTGAGAAAGACACGAAACCCCCCAGTTTAACAGCTTCACCATCACCACTTACAGTCCAACCCCCCTCACACTCTGTCTATTCTGATATAAGGTTCACAGGCCATATGTCCCTGGTTTCTCTTCCTGCACAAACGCAAAAAAACTCACACTTGACATCAACACACACACGCACACACACACACACACACACACACACACACACACACACACACACACACACACACACACACACACACACACACACACACACACACGTCATACATATCACCCACAGGTCTCCAGAATACATCAGCAGATGGTGCGATCGAGGAACATGCGGGATTTTGACTCGGGGAGCCAGACCACTGAGGCTGACTTCCCTGTTTCCTCTCAGTTTCCATCCGTTTTCAAATGAGTTCAGGTTCTGTGGAGTCTTGAAACTTTTACTGCATTGTTAAAAGTGTGTTTTGGAATAGTTCTCACACAAAGAAAGAGAGACAGAAATGGATGAGGGAGAGAGCGTGTTACATTTGAAACACAATATATGTAGAATTAAACTAGAATTGAGTTAAGCTTCAAAGTTTCAGTGAGGACCAGCTGTTGGGATGTATGGAAACAAGTAGTGAGCATTTTGTGTACAGCCTATTAAATGTGCTCTGGAGTTCCGAGCAGGGGAAGGACTGTAGTACACTCGTTTCTAAGGCTCGTGCCACCACTAAAGCTCATTATGTGTCTCTACTTTTGTTGTAAAGCTTATTGACTGGAACGACGTTGCTGCGGTCAGGATGTCGGCGGAGGCAATTAGCTCTCCATCTCCTTGTCATAACGACGCCTCGCATCGCAGCGCTGTCAGTCGTTAACGACGTGATGCCTCGTCCCCGGAGGTTTTCACCTTAAGTGGAATTTAATCAACTCATTTCTTCATTATACTGTATCAAAGCCTCTTCCAACTTAATGTGTCTCCGCTGAACAAAATATTAAGCGAATTAAATAAATGGATGAAACTCATTATTGTCGATGAATTAAATTAATTTGCAAGTTGAATGGGATAAAAAAGGATTTGAGTTTTAAAAATAAATTGCTGCTCATTTGGTTAATTTGTTTAAATACTTTGGATTAAAGGAGTTTGTTGAAAAAGAAAACCCCAAAAAGTACAAAACAAAACAAGTTGTTTGTCCATACATGTCCATACAGAGTGACATAACACCAAGCTGATGGTGATGTCACGGTGTACTGACACGCCCCAGAGTACACATCTACATCACTGCAGCAAGGTCATCAAATAATCACCTTTAATGTGCATTTATTTGCAAAGCTGTGCCTTTAAACAAATATGAAAATGAAGGCATATGGTGGAAGTGGTGCCCTTCAGTTGATCAAATATAGTGAGAGTTTTCACATGCACATGAAACCTCATTCAGTGTTGCCTGGCATTGACACTAACTGCCTTCTACTTGGAGGAGATGTATTCCTTACTGTGGCTGAACTCATAATCCATCTCTAGAATTCATAGCTCAGTTGGCATTTCTTCAGCACTTCTGCCGTTTTGACATTCGCACACACACTCGGCCATCTGGGTACTTTGTGATCTCTCTTCTCTTCAGCTCGGGGGAAGGTTTGCTCTCCTCTAACAAGGAGCAGCTTTTCACAACGTCAGGAGTAGCGATCTTTATGAGATGTGTGTCTCGGTGCTTTCCTCTGTTTCCTCTGCCCGGCGCGCCTGTGTCGGTGGCTGGTGCCACTGTCCAACAGAAAATAATCACGCTATAGAAAAGCCCCCACGGATGCCCTCCATCTCTGAATACATCATTGTTGTTTCACTCTGTATACAAAGGAAAGTCATTGTAACAACCAAAGATGGGTTAAAAGACGGCAGTATGTTGGACCACTACGATGGCTTGCTTTCAACAGGTCTGAATGGCCAACACGTATAGGCAATGCCAACACATGCATCCTTTATGAACATATGAAATGAAAAGTGACTGATTAGTTATTAATGGTTAATCTATTCTTAAATACTTTTCATGTTTTATTGATCAGTTACAAGCCATTAATCAAACATAATTTGGGTTGTTAGGTTGGGAAAAAGATTGTTTTTGTCTTATCTTTAAAATGTTGTAAAAACGTTGTTCTTCTTAGAAGCATATAACTGATCTATAAACCACTGATCTATAAACCGTAAGGGTATGACTTATTAACTATTAATAAAGCAACAATGCACAAGGCCTGTATAAATGTTGGTTGATTTAAAAAGCAGTACCAGAATCTGACACCACAATGTCTTTTTGGTTCAAGGTTCATCTGTCCTCTAAAAATAATAATAATGAAAAACAAAACCAGTTATGTAGCTATGGAGACAAAGAGACAAACAGAAAGCAAAAGACAATAATTTTGAGCAATAAACACACCCTCTCCTTTTTTTCTTTTCCCAACTGGAACTAAACCTGCAACGTTTACAGAAAGTTTGGGGTTGTGTTTGAGTAAAAAATAGACAAGTAAGTCTTTGAACAAAACCCTTAAAAGTTTGGTGTTGGCGGCAGTATTGTACCAGAACTGTGTCTAGTGTGTATATCCTGCATCTTCCCCAGTCATTGTTTCTCCTCTCCCAGCACAGAAACAACAATGGAGGAAGAGGTTCTTATTAAAAAAATAAGCACTTCCCCGTAAATTTACCATACTTTAACATTTAAAAAACCTGTATAGGAATAACATTGCATTACCATAAAAGGCCCATAATGTCGGTATACTGGGTGGATAGCATTCCTACAAAACAACCAATTTGACTGCACCTGGTACGGCGTAGAGCCCACTTTAGGCAATAATTGCATATTGGTAGTGGAGGGGAAGGAAGTGGCACGCTGTGAATCGCCACCTTTAAAGAGGTTGACAGAGCAATCTGCTCTGAAATGCATCGGAGGAGCGCCGAAGCACGATCAGAGGGAGACAGGGGAGGAGTAAGAGCGAGATGGTAGGCAGAGATGAGAACAGCTTGCAAACGTTGCAGATCAGTTGTGTATTTCTCAAGGCCTTAAGTCCCCGTTGTCTCGCTATTGTGCTTCCAGGTTCTATTTTGTGAAGCAGTTGCTCGCGTTTTCTTATTATAGGAAAGCAGGAACCATGCCGCACGCTGGATTTAAAGGCATTAAATCAATTCTGTGGATGAATTTTGGGACTTACAACTACAGGGCAGGATTTCTCTGTTAAAAAAGAAAGCAATTTAAATGACAACATGGGGCTTCGGCAGGGAAAAGCACCGCGTTCACTCAAAACTGAAGTTTCCAAAAAATAAGTTCTGGTGTGTAATACAGTCTTAACCAGAGAAAGTGTCTCAATTAAACAAGCAGGGTTAACATAACAGAGGGAGGTGCTGAATGAGAATTTACTATAAGCTTCTTAAAATGAACTTATAGTTCCAGACAGCATTTTAAAAATCGGGCAATTACAGGAAATGCTCATGGACATTCAGCCAAAACAGATATAGAGATAGATATGTTCAAGCAACAAAAGTTAATATTAAACACGTGTGTGGTACTTACTTACTTAACAATATATTTAGACCATGTAGGTCAGAGGTTAAATCTTTAACATAACCATAACAAATATGTATCCTGCTTTAGAGGAGATAGTGTAGGAAAACAGGTGAAATTTGTGATCAGAGAAACTGACATTTTATGTCTCAACATTTTATGTCTCAAGAACGTTTCTTAATTTTTGCCTTGTTTGTCATTCAGGTGTCACATGAGTCGTTAGTGGCGTTCGTGTCAACCACGCCTTTTTCCTATCTAAGTGGTTTTGTTGCCTAAACCCACACTTCCTGGGAAGTTTATTTTGAAAAGACATTATGCACGTAAGGAGCGTATCCTGACACGATGTTCCTGACACGTCCAAAACTGTAGCTAAACTATATAGCATTCCTAACTATGCCATTTGAAGCTCAGGAGCGCTGACCAAGCTGCAGTATTTGACACCTTGGGTGAGAATGTGTTGGTGGTTTGCGTAAGAATTTCTCTAAGGAAGTTTTAATGATATGTATGCTAGTTATACACCTGTGTGGTTTATTTAATTTTTCTCTAATTAAATAAAACGGTAAATCACAAATGCAATTTATCTGACCAAACACATGCAAATGTATATGTATTACTTAAATGCAGCAATAAAGCTGCCTTATTATTAAAACATTTGGTTAGAAAATAATTGTATTTCTTGACAACCCTTTATGAACTCCCACAGCTCACAGGCCGCGCCATGACAGATTATTTTTAAAAAACAACACATTTCTGCATTAACTTCAACCCTGTGAGGATGAGATTAATCTCACTTTTTCAGTTGCATAGTTTGCAATTTACAATTTACAGATTGTTTTCCTTCTTATGCAAATGTTCCAAAAATGATTTAGTCAACTCATTCGACGGTCCCTACATTTGCATTTTAAGCATTTAGTCGACTCCCGCTTGCAACTTACAATGAACACAACATTTGGATAATCTTAAATGCTTATTATCAACGTTGCAGCACACAATCTGTGGCAGTTATTGGAGCTATACGTGTGTGGCGAAATCTTGCAGTGACCCAGAATGATAAAGAAAAATAAGAACTGAGGAGAGAGACTGGGAGGAAACAGCAAAAAGCATTTGTGATTGATTTTCATTCCACATTCCATCTCACACACTCTGCAGTACGTAGGACTTTACAACGTGGCTGAGGTTGTTGTTGTTTTCTTTTAAAGACTTGAAGACTAACGATTTTCACATGCTGAGAGGGTTTTTTCACTCTGCCTGACTGTCACAGAACCAAAACCTGCTTCTATAGTATAAAGACTTTATTTTATATTTTAACTGCTAAGAGTCTTCATGATGCATTTTATGACTTCAATACACTCTGTCTGGCATTTATGGGATATTTTTAACAGCATATGCCTTCAACAAAACCTCTTTTAACCTCCTGCAGGCCGACTCTTTCTACATGACGTTGGTCATTAAGGCACCAAATTAGTCCAAGTGGAAGAGAGGGAAGAAACGTTAAGAGCCTCTTCTCAGAGTGCGGTGACCTCTGAACTCCTTTGGCCAGCGCACACTCGAGTGAGCGTGTGTGTGACAGCAAGGGGTTAACTAAAGAATGCATGAAGTCTGCCGGTACCTCGGATAATTGAGCCATTTGTTGCAAGGTCACTGCAGAGCAACCCCCCCCCCCCCCCCTCCCCCCCAAAACAACCTCGTGTTATCAGCAGCCTTGACCAGAGCAACAGAGGCAGGTTTTATTACATCGGGAAATGTGTAAGAAAAAGTTATGCATCTTCTCCAACTTTGCTATTCAGTGGTGCATTATTGTATATGCAGTGGAGGAATTTGCAGAAAAGGTTTATTTGGTGGGTGTCTGTGAAATCACTGTTCTGTTGTGTCAAATGGTAACGAAGCATAGAAAACCACATGTTGCAACAAATAACCCTCATAGTGTCTATAACTACATAATTGTATTTTTTATAATGACCCTGTGTCAAAGGACAAAGTAAAAACAATGTGAAAATTATGAACTCGTAGCATCGTTTTTCAGCCACGAAAAAAGCTTTAAAATGCCACCGTACACCCCGCTCAGCACCAAACAGCCAAAACAATCTCACACCAACGCATCAAATCACACAGCTTGGTCAGCTTCACACTGTGACACTCTACGTTCCCCTCGAGAGTCGCTCGGCGTGTCAATATACACTCGTTACATGCATACACTGAATGTGAGAACTCACCATTGGTTGGTGGACTACGGTCTTTGAAGCCTCGAGTTCAGCAATTTTCTTCTGCACTGGCTTTGCCTTTCAGAACCGGAGGTTGCTTCCTGGTTACATGGATAGAATATTTTCAAAATAAACTCATCATCGGGAAGTTAAGGTTGAGGCAACAAATCCAGAAAAAGAACATGGTTGACATTAAGATAACCAACTAGGGACTCATGTCACATGACTAACACTGATGAATCATGTGACAAAATATCAAGTCATTGCACGGAATAGCGGTCTCCTTGATGAAAGTCCCGATCCACATCCCCTTCACCCACCCTGTATGGACTATCTCACACTTTATAACTACGACATTTACTTACTACTTACTTTACTGATAAAGCGGACACATATCTGATATCAACTATCAAAACGTCAGAATGCTATGACATTGATGGCGTTCTCCTGTACAGTTGTGAGCTGGACTACTTGATTCAGATCACTCAAAGAGGAAGCCTAATAAATTGACTTTACGGCCTTCACAAACACAAACTGCAGCCTCAGCCGAGAGTGTGTGTGTCCTTTAAACAGCCAGTACAGCGGTCGTAAAACACAGGCAAGCTTCTCCCTAAACACTGGAGGAGATGTTGAGTGGGGGTCAACAAGCATTCGCAACAGACAAGCAAAAGAAGCTTCCATTTGTTTCGTTTCACAGAATCCCATTTAATGACGCATTCTTTCCACTGAGCATCACAGGCAGCCAATTCTGGTGCTATAGTATTTTAGGGGAGAGCAATTCTGGTTCAGGCTGCTGTCTGTTTGCAATTTCACATAAACCAACCAATACTAGGATTCAGACTCCCAATCTTTGTTTTTTATTACAGTGGAATTATTTAAGCATGCTGCTGTATTTTATGATTCTATTTATGTCATTTGAATTCATTTATTTATTTGTGTATTTACTTATTTTTGGAATCTGTAAGTTGGCAGCAGTCCAAAATGGATATCCTTTTAATTACATATCTATGGCATTTAAATATGTCTGCTCCGTCTGGGGCCTCAATACCAGCCAGAAGATTGGCTATTTCTAGTTATTCTTAATCCCTGACATTGGTTGGATTACACACAAATGCGGGTTCACCAGAAACTCCTTCAGTCCAGACCCCAGCGGGGCCTCCAACAGGGCCACCAATGGAGCCTCCAGCGGGGCCACCAGCCATGCCAATAGCCAAGCCACCAGCTGGGCCTCTAGCCGGGCCTCCAGCTGGGCCTCTAGCAGCGACCAGCCCGCTGAGGATAGACACCATGGGGGACCAGGCCATGTTGCTGGGCCCACTGGAGGGAAGGGAGTCTTGGGAATACCAGAACCAGGACTGAGCTGGGCAGACTGCAATAAAAAATGTGAGGTTTTGGTGCTTGGAAACTGGCACTACTAACTAAAACTACTAAAGCTAAAGTTCCTCGAATAAGATAGATGCTTAAGAAAAAGGGTTTCACGCTACCAAATGTGACCAGCGAGACAATTTTATATAGGCTACATAGAGCACGAATAAACGACATGACATCATTATCATATGAATTTGCTCATAAAGAAACGTGATGCGTGTGCTAAAAGCTGTGTGGTGTCACACACAAAGAAACTGCTATTTTCATGTCAATGTGTCAAACCTTCGGGTGACTGAGAAAAACGTGTTTGTAGCAAAAAACCTGACAGTCAGGATTGAGAAATGAGGAGAACAGGAATGAAGAGCGTCGCCTGTAATGGCTGTTCTGCGGCGGTTACACAACAGAAAACAACTGGGTGGTATTTTTAAACTCTGCCTCCTCGCTCACCTCCATCGTCTCCTGCAGCAGATTTGTCATTAATGATGCACAAAACTGTATGAACTGTTTTTACCGTGTTCACGAGTCAATCCCCATGTCCTAGATTTCTGGAGATGACGTGTAGCTGTGAGACTCCTTTTTGTGTTGTTTTAGAATGAATTATTCAGAGGGGTTATGAATTCACAATGAGAAGGTTGTGTTGAATTTGAGAACAGGAAGCGTCATGATACCGCTAGCTGCAGTGAGCGACCTTCATTCATTCAAACCATTAATTGTGATGTTTTAAAAAAATATTATTTGTTATCTTTCATGCACTGGCAATGTTGGCAACATTAGAAATGGAGTATATAATGTTGTGCTATCTGGGCAATGTTGAGATATTTCACTGGAAAAGTGACAATTTTGTCCTGGGAAAAGAAAAGTTAGGGGATGACCAGAGTCATCATCCTCTGGGGACCATGCAAACCCATGTAGTTGCAATTTCATTCCAGACCAAAGTGGTGGATCCGACTGTCATACCATGTAATCCCTAGAGCTACGCTCTACGGCTCAGATAAAAAAAGAAGACAAGAAACGGGTCCTTGTGTTATTGCTGTAATAAAATAAGCCTTCTTGACTGGAGATCTTAAAAGATAACTTCTGTATTTTCAACCTGGACCAGCTACATGTTTTTCGTGTCTAAGTGACAAATGGGGACACACATTTTTGAAGTAGGTCCAATATTGAGGGAGAACGCTGCAGAGAGTAGCCACTAAACAGCCTGCAATGTAATCACAGTCTAATGTAATTTGTCACCGTCAATGCACGCCACTAGAAGTGCTTGTTTTTGCCAGTGGCGGGCTCAGAAGTGTCTGAAAACATTATAGAAAAGGGCCCTGCAGAGAAATACAATTTATTTTTTCACTTTCTGCTTCTTTTTGTATCATGTGACTTTGTTGCAGGAAGACAACAACAGAAGAGTGCTGGTGTTGGAGGACAGAAAGTACATTATATCTCAAAGACTTTCCTACTGCCTGCAGGTTTAAATCAAATGTACCTGAGAGTTGTAGAATGAGTTAAATGTCACATCTGTTCCTGTATGTAGGCTATATGGCAATTAAAGGCAATTAAGGTTGTTTTTAATAGCAAAAAGAGCAGATCAAGCGAAATGTAAAGGAAGACTTTTTATTGCTCTGCGGGGTTCTCTCCATAATATTTTCAGACACTTATAATAACCATCTGAGGCTGTCAGTGACCTTTTGCCTGGTCTGACTTTGTTGTGGTGATATTTCTGCACCTTCCCAGATCTCAGCAGGAACTCTGGGGATTCAATATAATCACAATTGATTGAAGTCATGGACCGAACTATGAAGCCCAAAGCTGTAATATCCTGCTTTTATCCTTTATAGTCTAAATGAATAAATGTGACTTTTGACAGACATTTTTTCACAAACGCAACTTTATCAAAATCCTCAGAATCCACAAGCTCCTAAAACAAAAAGTGCTGTGTCGCTTACTGTTAATATGGGGTTTTTAAATGTCCAACCCGTCAACATATTGTTGACAGTGACAGAGAGAAGGAAGAAGTAGCCTGCAGGCACACGGCGAAGAACCCTTTGCTTTAATGCAGCGCAGACATTAGTTCGGAAGTTATGTTGTTGCACTTTTACACGCAAACACACACATACACTCTCGCTCCCTCTCAAGAGACATAAATATTTCAGAGAGTGGTTGTTAGTTCCAGTCTGCTGAGCAGGACGAGCCCGTAGCGAGCAGCAAACACCAGTTTCTAGAGTACAGAGACACAAGTTCATGACCCATATAGTGGAAATAAAGGCAATGGGAGCTATCTGGCTTAATGATTTCATAGTTTGCTGCACCGAAGAAGTCTTTTGGGGAGAAATTAAAAAATGTAAAAATAAATAAGTGTTCAATACAGGTTGTTGTCTCTCTGTGATAACTTTGTTTTCATTCTTTTGGTAAAATGTCTTTGCTTAAAGTGGATTCTCTCAGATTGACCATTGACTCCCATCAAATCAATTAGCCTCATTATCTTCTTGAACACACCAGACATTTAATATCTTGGTAGTAATCTATTTCCTATTTAGTGCATATTAATTGGAGTGGAACAAAATGTCACACAAGTTTAAGTACATACAATGAGATTTGTGAATATGTGATGGATATTTTTGCAGTGCAATATATCAATTAGTAATAAAAGGTATATCCATCCATCCATCCATTTTCTACCGCTTATCCTGTATTTAGGGTCACGGGGGGGCTGGAGCCAATCCCAGCGGTCATTGGGCGAAGGCAGGGTACACCCTGGACAGGACGCCAGTCTATCGCAGGGCCGACATGTAGAGACAGACAACCATTCACACTCACATTCACACCTATGGGCAATTTAGAGTCACCAATTAACCTATCCCCATCTTGCATGTCTTTGGACTGTGGGAGGAAGCCGGAGAACCCGGAGAGAACCCACGCTTACACGGGGAGAACTAAAAGGTATATATTTAAGATATTTTCCCCTTAAAGTAAACAACTAAATATGTTTCTAAACTCCTGACATATCCCTCATCTTATCTCTCTGATCTCAGGAAAACTGTGTTGTGAAACACAACATAATTTCCTGAAGCTCAGTAGCCTGGAAACTGCCAAGTGTGCTCCCTCATTTTCCGATGGGTCAATCATGTGAGTCACTCAGTTGGCCTGTCAACTGTTTGCGTATAGGCCTGAGGATACTGAGCCAGGAAGACTTGTCCAAACTGACAGGGAAAAGAGAAAATCTCTATTTACTTCAAAAGCCTTCGGGCTCCACAGTCATCTCAAAAAGGCATCATAATCTGAAAAGTGACACGATGGAAGCAAAGCGTATATAGAAATGTGATACATTCTGTGATTCTGCCAAAAATGGAAAAACGGAAGAAATTATGGAGTTAAAACATGTTGGAGCATAAAACACTGCTCAAAATGGTGAAGGGAACACTTCAATCACACATCAGATCTTGACGAAGGGATTACTCAAGTATATTTGAATATAAATATTTACTTTGTTGAGAACAAAATGATGTAAGAACGGTCAATGGAAACCAAAATCAACAAACCATTGAGGGCTGGATTCAAAATTACACCCAAAATCTAGGTAAAACATTGAAATCAAAGGCTGATCTTCAACTTGAATGAATTTCATCACGTCAACTCATAATGTGTCTCAGAAGTGTGTTTGGCCCCTGAGTGCCTGTTTCAACTCCCATCAACATCTGGGCTGCTCTTGGTAAGTTAGCGGATGGTGTCCTGGACGATCTCCTCCCAGACCTGTATCATCAGGGCATCAGTGAGCTCCTGGACGGTAATTGACAGCATCGGATACACGATAGATAACGTTCCATAGGTGCTCAGTTGGATTAAGGTCAGGGGAACATGAGGGCCAGTCAATGGCATCAATGCCTTCGTCATCCAGGAACTGCCCACTGCCATGCTCTGGCCACACTAGATGTTATCAAATGTACACGTGGATAAATCTACATATTTGTACATTTATGTTGATTAAAATTAGTGAAAAGATCTGTCATCATCTGAATAGTTCAACCAATTGTTAATAATGACATGCACCCAAAAATCCCTTTAAGTAATTCGTATTTTAACAATGTTGTGGTTCTTAGACCTTCAACTGGTAAAATGAAGAACATTTTTAAATGTATGCTCTTGAACAAATGAATCGATGCATGGAAATGAGTAGAACATAACAATTAACTCACATTAATGCATATTTTTGATATTTGTGTGAGAGATAAAAATCCCAAATCCAGAAAAATACTGATTTATTTTCGCAAAAAAAATGTACTAATTTGTGAGCACAAATTATTTTTTTATGCACAAATTATTATTTTCTCCCCTTTTCTCTTGACGAGTGTAGGCATTCCGAAACATTTATAATTGTGCTTTTGGTCACCTGATGAAGGTAGGTCCAATAATCATCTTCTTTTACCTCCATTTTGTTCTCAACCAACTGTTGAGAGGAATATCTGGTATTTTAGCTGCTACATGTTCCACCAAAAAGGAAGTGAAAGACACTTAAACATTTGTAGAGCTGAGGGGAAAGAAAGCTGCAGAGCTGGGTGATAATTTTAAGCACTCAATTTGATAAGAGACTTCTTTTTCTGTGCACTTCCTTGCTGGGTGACATTCAAAGCATTGCATTGCAGTGCAGCAGAGCGCTGGTTTATGAAAGGACTGTGTGCCACCACGAATCACTTCGACGATATATTATTCTACAAATAAATGGACACAATAATCAGCTGTGAACGCCGCCAAGGTACATGCCAGGTTTAATCTGTTTCCGCACAGTTTATCATCACCCACTGTAACAGAAATTGATCAGGCATCTGAATCATAACTGCACTTTGTGACTCATGAACACACACACACACACACACACACAAACACACACACATTCTCAAATACATATGGACACACGCACACAAAGAAAACTCTTGGGGTGCCTGTGATTGCAAATTAGTGCATACAGGCCTATACCTTCAGGCTCCATGATTGCCAATTATGTTTTACTCAGCTTCTATTCAGAGACTGAGTGAAGCGCTGTTGCATGAGTTATCGTGGTCAGCATCCCCATTGTTCATTATTACCACATTATCATTCTGGATGGTGAATTATTGATTTTGCTTGTCATTGTGGAGAAGTCATTCACATAATATGACACAGTCCTGCAGGGACCCGTGTGGACATTTTGAGAGGTGGTGGCTGAAAAAAAAAAAATCCTCCCCCTCCCCCAACTGTATTGCCGACTCGTGTCAGCTGTACTGAAATTAATCGCCATGTCAGGATGGATACACACCTACTCATCTCTCATATGTATGCACACACACACACACACACACACACACACACACACACACACACACATTAACATCTTTGAGTGGTTTGTTATTTACTTTTTTTTTAAAGATCTTTTTTTCACAGCAGACTTTGGCCTTCTCATAGCAGGAAAAGCACAGATATCATAATGAGTGCATTTTTGCTGAGTTACTTCCAGGAGTCATGGTATTGTGAATGCTGGCTCCCTGCTATGGCACGATAAGTCAAAATATCTCCTGTGAAAAAAAAAGGTTTATTATTTTCCAGTATATTCAATGTACTTCTTGATAGTGAAACTTTCAATTTTAACATATTTTCCAGCCAGGAAAGAATCTAATTTTGAATCTATCATGCAGATAATCCCTTCAAAAAGATTTTTTGCAAATGACAACCGCTTCTTGAACACTTCTCATGTTGGCCATTTAATGGTCTGTGTGTAGCATTAGGGGGATCTACTGGCATTAATAAGCATCTTTTCTTCTGTGTATAATCACCCGAAATAGGAATCATTGTGTTTTATTTACCTTAAAATAAGCTGTTTATATGTACATACAGACTGGGTTGCCTTTCAGAGTCTACTATTTTGCATGTTTCTAGAGAAGCCAAGATACGGCCATTTGTGTTTTTGCATCGGACACACTGGAGTACACCTGCATGCTTGTCACACAGGTGTACTCCAGTGTGGTTCTGAAGCATTGACCCTTCAACAACAGATGGGATCAAGGCTTTGCTTGGTCAGTCCAATGACGTTTGTGAGCTATAATCTAGTGTTTGGATTTTCTATGCCCTTTCCTTTACTTAATCCCCCATAGTTTCCATGGGTTTGCTTATCAAACATCGTCTTTTTTCATTTGACTAAAGCACCCAGTATGGAATCCTGCCCAATCCAAGACGGTGACATTGATTGCTTTGTAAAATTCCTAGTCTTCTTATATTTGATTAAACAGTTAACAGAGTGAAGTCATCGTTTTGAAAAATTATAGACAACATGTATTTCATTTCGGCAAAGTTCTTGTTTGGCTGCTTGTGTTTGGACAACATTAAACAGAGATTTGGCTTCTTTAGTTGGATTAAAAAAAAGGATTTTTAGAGAGAAAAACATCTTAATTAGGCCTACTCTCAGTGTTATGTATGGAAAAATGATTTTGACATAAAAAATCCCAGAAATTGTATTGTTAATTGTATTAATATCAGTTGAAACAATATCAAGATCCAGTCTAAATGATAGATGAGCAGCTATCAGTGTAAATTAGTAAAAACACCCAATTCACAAAATATGCTATACAGTACATTATTACAGGTTAATTTTACATTATCTAAGTAAATGGTTAATTACAACAGATAGAGAAACAAATATGGTTTTGAAGGTTGTGTGTCTGAACCGCGAGCTGGAGGTTCCAGTCATCATTAGTCAGCTGTTGGCAGTTACTTGGAAACCAGCTTTACAATAAAGCTTCCTTTAGCTGCCTCCTTCAGCCTTTTTCTTTCTTCGTGCTTTTGCAGCATCTATTTACTGGCCTCTTACAATGTACACCGCCCAATATGAGCCTATATTTATAACACATTTCCCTTAGCTTACCACTGTCAACAATTAGCCTTGTGTGCTATGCTAATGGAAGCAACAAGATATCTAATATGACATGATTCACAACATAATGACATGGATACTGCTTGACAAATGCAAGCACAGACTCTTCCCCAAAGCTTATACACATTAATGTGCCCTTTATGCTAATTAGCTGATTAATGAGGAACAGAAAAAAAAACCCAAAACAACAAAAACACTGTTTCAGCCCTAGTTTCAGGCAAACGTGCAAAACAACCACAATAATTGCCTTCTGTGGCTTAATTGTTACACCGCTCTGGAGCTGCAGCCAAGTCGGAGAGAGGAAGAGACACAAAACAGAGAAGACATGCTCCAGTCCAACCCAATTTTCTAAAGCAAACCTAGTGTCCCCAAGCCAAACCATAATCACTGAATGTGCGTCATCGCACTGTTAATGTGGAGAATATTTCTGAATATTCACAAAAGAGGGAAAGATGATGGCGACTCATGCTGATCCAGCCTCGTGAGGACGATGACTTGGAGCCGTTTGTTATATCCAGTCGTCAAAAAAGACAGAAAAATTACTGCAATTATTTGAATTCTGCAGATTGGTGTGCGCGGTGGGAGGGAGGGGACATACATATCGGACTCGAAGTGAAGAAAAGGGAGTAAACAGCACCATGCTGAGTTGCAGTTGTCTCCTGCTGATACTGGGATGAAAGGCAGATCGGACGTACTTGTGTCTTGCTGAGCAACTCTAAGAACTCAAACACAAAAGGGTTCATTTTTATTCATAGAAGATCTATGAATCTAAATTGAGGATGTTCTTAGGCACAGCTGTGCTTTGAGCTAAATGCCCACAATAAAAGTGCTAACATGTTGATGTTTGCCATAGATTGACCATCTTTTCGAACCCCCAAACCGGGACCCTTAATTGTACCGCACGTTCATGCTAGTTCACCTGTATGCCTTTATGCACGCATTAAGTTCATCAGGATGGGGGACATTATTGCAGTGTTTTGCACACCTACTGAGTGCACCTTTCAGATGGAAAATAGGTTTTCAAAATCCACCAAAACGTAGTTTATGGGAAAACTATATAATAACACTAGTAACCACAAAGCCAAGGACTGCATCGGTGTGATATAAGTAATAATTGTCAGACACTTCGCACTAAACAGCTGACATTCTGTGCCATCACAATATGATCTCCTATAATCTTGCATGATCATGTGATTGTGTTTATGGAGCAGCTACAGGGTTAGCATATCCTATCTCCGATCAATCCGAATTCCATTAAGAAAACAAGAATGTTAAAAGCTGTTTGCTTATCATCTTGCAGACAGAACCCAAAACTTTTTATTTTGGGTTCATACAGCTGTAGTAAACCAGCTTTTCTGGGACTTCACAACATAGACAAAGCAGCAATAGTGGTTATTTAAGCTTGGGGTCACCAATGTACAGATTGATAGATGATGGAAATATTCATCAACTGCAGCCCTATAATTACCCAGACATTTACACGTTTTAAGTGAGGGAACGCTCAATAATGGGTGCCCCAGGTGTAATAGTTGATGTTTCAAACACTGTGGGGAATCAAGCTTGATGTGTTACAGATATAACATTGGGCAGCTGATAAGTTTAGAGAGTGGGTTGTTTTCCCCAATCAGCAGACTTCCTACTGTTGTTCTAATAGTGTTTTTTCCCCCAACGTTAGTATTATCTCAGCGGAGTGCTTATTTTACCCTTCAATAAACAAAAAAAGATCATTATAATTTTCATAAAATATTCCAATGGGCGGCTTTTAATATGTTTGTGGAACTCAGTAATGAGTGTGTTTACAGGGACTTTATCAAACTTATTATATCAGGCTTATTACTGTTGGCTTTTCACACATACAGTGTTTGGCTTGTTTTTCTGTTAAATTAGAACTTCTCAAATGCTGTGCACAAGACACCCCCATCTAGATTGGTCCACTGGAAAATGGATTAGTTGGAGCCCATACTTAAACATGGAAACAGGAAAATGTTTGTTTTTTTGTGGTCAATTTAGAGGGAGGAGCAGTTTAAAATCAACTGTTTTAGTGTCAGTGCACTCATGTGCTGTATATTATGGCCATATTCGTCTGTAAGGGGCCACTGTTTGCTATAGGGTTTGTGAGTATAATAATAAACTAAAATAACTGGGCCCCTACTCGCCTGGTTGGGATTCCAGTCGTGCTGTATACGTTGATCATAATAAATAACTGTCACAGTTTTTGAACACTTGGGTTCTGCATAATTATTATTCCTCCACATCTTTTTCTTCTGCAAAGTGACCTGACCTGCTGATAAGTTGCATAAATCACAGTCATACTTCTCACTGAGTCAATGCAGTGTCATTCTGCTTCATCAAACAACGTCATCACACTTCTCAGTTAGACGATTTGCTGACCCTGTTAGGGTGCAGGGTTTAGCTGCTTCTTGTGTTATTGCAGATGGCAGGCTGTCCAACAGTGTCTCCTGGAAATAACATAGAAATACGTTACTCAATAGTCATAGTGACTTGGTCAGGCTGGGTGTTTGGTGGAGAAGTGCACTTTGACACGGGAGACCGGGTTTGCATTCAGACTGTGGTTAGTTTTAAAAACGTATTGTTAGGTAAAAAATATGGTTTTGATTAAATGTGACTATACATGTTGTATTAAATATTACTTTCCCACACAATGAAACTGCACTGCCGATTACGTTTGCTCTTGATGTATCACAAATATGTTTCAAATGAGTCTGTGTATGGAGTAGGTCTGGGTGGGGGACAGGTCGAAAAAAAAACACATGACCTCCACCCAGGAGACTGCTGTCCTGTTCAAGCCAAGCGCAGTTTTGTAGTAATTTTAAGCCAAACCATGATGTTTTTACTAACTCTAACCAAGAGTTGCTAACTGAACTCTGTACTGCACAAGCTTGTAACTCCATGGGATTACTTTTTTGTTTTTGGTCAGGTGTTATACCTCACACTGTTTCCAAATCAATTTGTGCATGCCCTTAAATTAACCTGAACCCAAATCCCAACCAATCATCTCTGTGAATCATAACCTTGAATGTCAGCCTGAATTAAAGCCTCACCCCAAACGCGGAGGGCAACGCCGCAGGAAAGGCAACTTGAAGTGGGTGCTGACTTCAACACAAGAGTGGGTTATCTTCATGTGAGCGCAGACAGCATCGGCTGGTAACACTGTCAGTTATTAGAACCCACTGCAGCTACACCTCAAAGAAAAAATCCCAGAAGTCCTTCCTCCGGGAGTGATAAATAAGTTGTAAGATCAGCAGCCTCCAGTTAGATCAAAACACATCAACCTGTAAGCCCCATGTGAATCCCTGCTAGGAAGCAAAAAAAAAGAAAAAAAGAAAAGCTCACTACTCGTCTACTTCTTGCTCACTTGCACTATTTCATTTCTAACGTGGCACATGTAACAAATGGAATGCAAATAAAGAAGAAAAGCATCTATTGCAAAAAAAAAATTTATAAAAAAAGATCTGTTCTCTTGTAAATCATAATTAAAGTCTCATTTACCCAGCTGTATGCTCGCTACTTTGGCTAAAACCTTACTATTTAAATAATTAACCAGTCTCATGTTTGCAGGCTACTCATATGGACGAGTGTGAACTGTTGGGAAGCAGTGAGCATACGAGTGGATAAATGTTTTGTTTTGCTGTTGGTGAATGCTGCCTCCATATAGTTCATCAAGACTTTGCTCCATTCTTTGGCTCTGGTCACCGTGGCAGCATGCAAGAAATACAACGTTTTCTTCAAGAAGGTAATACAGGATGAGTGATTGATATACACATAGGTGAACTATTCATTTGAACACAGCCACAGCTCAAAGTATTCAAATTTCATTTCACTTGAATAAAAAACCCAAACCAAGCTGTTTTGTTTCGCGGCGGGCTGTGATGAAACACCACATGACATGACTTAGCTTCTTTATTTCTCATTTCAGAATATATCAGCACCATATGGACCTCGGCATATAAAAACACAGATTCCTTTCGTATTCAGGCTGCGAGATAGTGGAGAGCTTCGTCGAATTATTGCTAAATGTAAACCATAATTCCAAAACACACACCTGCCTGCTGCTCACTAACAATGACAACATCTGGCGCTTCAGCTGTGAGGCTCGAAACTCAGCGCAGTTAACGGTTGGCCCGTGGAAAGAACAACCTGGAAATGTTTTTATTTCCAGTGAATACTTTATTCATTATTTTCCAGCAGATCCATAAACATATATACCCAAGTATGAATAATTGAATGGGAATGGTATTAGGGAATTGATCAATAGTAAAAGCTTCTCCATGCAGCACATGATACCTGTGGCTTTGCTTAAATTATAACTTTCCATTAACCACTATTTTAGACATCATTGATTAAAAAAAAGGAGGCTCTTATTCAGCTGTCCAATGTTTTATTATCAATCTCTGGTGCTGTTTGAACCCATTTACAACAACCATGGGCACACGTTGCAAATACACAGGGTTTCTGAAATTAAATCCTTTGGGAAGAATGAAAAAAGGGAGCCAACAACTTTTACATCATGTTTTTAAAGATGAAACTATTGCATCTTGGATCAACTCCAAAAGACACATTCACTGTACCATCAAAGAAACATTGGCAGCATTCAACACAGGAGTGTTTGTATATTCTCACACATGGAGAAACATGTAATACAATTTTAAAAAGCATGGTCTCATAATGTGCATCCATATAAACACACAGTCTAACTAATGTATGAGGTTTGGGATTTCTTCCACCTTGTTTTTATTATCCTTCTTAAAAGTCAGTGGCTGTGTTTTATGCTCCTTTATATAAATTATTTTTTATGGTAGTGTTTTACATTTTCTTTGAGATTGAGGAGGGACAAGAAGAGAAAAAAGAGGTAATATTGAGATTTCTACATTTCAGCCGGTTCAATCACATTAATTCATTTCACCAAGATAAACTCAATATCAATTATGCTTTATGATGGTGATTATATGATTATATACTATATATTATGTATATAATGTATTTTTTACACGTTCCATTAACCAACTATTGGATCACCTCATCATTACGTACTAATGGCGACTTGAGGGTAAAAACTCCAAGTCCCAGAAGACCATGCGCGGCTCATTGGCGTGTGTGCCCTGCATGCAGAGGAGAGAAATGTAGAGTGTTTGGAGGCGGAGAGTCAGTCGGCTCACTGTGGAGCTGTGTCGGGCAGCAGGAGGAGCCGACACCGACAGAAAAGACCGATTCAAAGAAAGACATGAACGCGGCTCAAATGCACAAAATTGGGCTTTGAATTGCACCGGAGCAACCGGGACGAGTGGTTCAAGCGTTTGGTTCTAACGTGGACAGAAAGGGTGTTGACTACGGACACGGCAACCCCCCTCCAAAAAGCACCAGGGGGAATCGGCAAGAGGTGAGGGGAAAACCGTTTGGGGCTGTGAGAGATATTTGAAACTGTAGCGAAAATAGTGAAACACTCCACAATGGCTAAAATTAAGTTTAAGGAACAGTTTTGGAAGGCTGCACTCACCCGACCGGTTACATTTAACGTTTGGTGTTTGTTTTGGAGGGGTACTCCTTAAAGCGTGCAACTGTTAGCTAGTCTGGACGTTTTTTTTGTTTTTTTTTTAAAGCCACCATAGGTGTAAATTGTATCCCATGTGAAATGGGTGAGGTTTGTGTGGCCATACAAAAGACTTGCGCTGCCTTTCAGTCACTGGAGTGGATTCAAGTCGTTCGTTCTCATTGATTATTTGTCGCCTTTCGCCTCCAAACAAGCCGGAGGCGTTGATATGTTTCATATTTACGTGGGCAGCTTTGTGTTGGAGGCAGGGAGCGCCTCAGAGAGACAGAAAGGTGGAAATGGATCGCAGCCCGTGTAAAAACCTTGTTATTTGGCAGCGATACAAAGTAACCAGCAAGACCGTGTGTGTTTGTGTGCGCGTGCGTGTTTTCTTGGCTGGGTAATATTTGCATATGCTCCAGTATAGAGAAGCACTAGTGGACTGTGATGAAGAGCTAAATAAAAAGGTTGTTGAACTGCACTCGGCTCAGAATCGGTATCGGAAATCAAATCGAGACGTGCTTAAACGTCCCCTTTCAAAGATCAGCCAGCATGGCGCTTAACACCGTTTCCCAATCCCAGTCTGTATACTCTGGATTAGAATAAGATTAATGTCAACTCCTTTTTGTTTTTGTTACCTTCCACCCATGTAAACGAGCCCTGTAAGTGCAGGAAAGGGGGTCCTCACGTTTGCCCCCCCCCCCCCATCCCCTTACAGCTCAGGACGGATGTGGACTGTTTGGGATTTAAAGCCACATAGGAAGGAAGGGGGGATCAGTGGATAGACTAGAGAAACTGGACGAACCCCTGCCAAGAATTTAGTTGCAGGGCAGGCAGTGATGTGGGTTGTGGAGGATGAAAGCAATGAAAAAAAAAAAAGCGACTGACAGCACCCACCTTCTCGTAGCTGCAGGAATAGAGTTAACCTGTCTCTATCCACGATGGCAATGTGCATCATACTGCGTGTTGGCAAACTGTTGAAGCGTGTGTGCAACATGCCTTTAAAGCCAATAAATGTGCAGATATTTGCTCATACTGCTGGTTGTTGATCCGCTTCATCCCAGGCTCCAAGACTATAAATCACACCTCAACAATCTCCCTGAGTAGGATGGTTAATCGTGCTTGAGATTAAAGCATTAAGTTGAATTTGAAATGTGTCCTAATTTAGACTTTATTTTCTGTCACTGTTTTCCAGGAAAGGAGCCAAGCTTAGCATGTTATTGGAGAAATTGACTCTGCGCTGGAAGTCCCTCCCATGTTAATGTAATGGAAAGGCGTTATGGTCACCCACGGTAGCGTCTGAAATGCATCAGCGGAAATATATCAGCTGCTCCCATGGCTAATTGTATCAAGCGGCGGTGGCTTGAGTTTGCCAGTGGATGCACTCTAGAGCCGGGTGCCCTGCCATGCCCAGAGCATCGCTAAAGTGACACGCTCATAATAACAAGGAGCACTCGGTTCACCCGGTGGTAAAGCCGTGGAAAAAGCTGGTGAAAAATCCACAGTTTGTGCCTCCATTTGATTTCCTTTTTTAAAAATTTTGACCTAGATACTCCGTAACGCATCATAGCTCAGCTGCTTTTCCTGCCATCTGCAGCAGCTCTGCTTCCTCCTTCACTCAAGTTGCATTCACCCTGGCTTCTTCTTAACATCACTGCAACCTGCTGTCTGAGAAGCACCTTTCCAGTCGTCAAAATGGATGTTCGAATTTACTGCCGACCTCTGTTGGATTTGAAAATGTGAGGGTCAGAATGGAGGGACCCCTATGAAGAGGTGGAATAGGTGGAACAGCAGCACTAGATTAAAATGGCCCAAACCAGTTTGCTGCAGGGGAAGCGCTTTTACTGCCGGGAGTGGGTCTTCCACAAGATCCAGCATTGCCTCCAGGAGAAAACCAACAACATCAGTGGAGTGACCAGCACTTCCAGTAAGCAGCCCCCGCTGACGCCTGGTGGGGGTGCGTCCAACCCCGGCACCCTGACAGCAGGATCCACAAAGTCGGGTGGTTCCTGGGGAGTGTTGCTGGTGGGGGGCCCGGGAAGTGGGAAAACCGCACTGTGCACTGAGCTGTTATGGCCCACATCGGCCCAGGGAACACACCGGGGTATGCAACAGCAGAGCCTGGCTTTTCACTTCTGCCGGGCAGACGACTCGGACACGTTGTGCGTCGGGGTGTTCATCCGAGGTCTGGTGGCTCAGATCTGCCGCAGCGGGCTGGTGCCGGGATACGAGGAGAAGGTGCGCGACCCAGCCGTGCAGAGCACTTTGCAGCCCGGAGAGTGTGAGAGGAACCCCACAGAGGCTTTCAAGAGGTAAGAGCAAGCAAGCACACACACAAACACAGCACTCTGTCCTTTTTCCTGCTACTTACTATCAACTACAGATAAATAATTTCACAGATTAGCGCACCTTCACACAGAGGAGGAACTAATCCATGACGTTATGGGTGATATGTAGTCTACCAGTGGGGAATTAATTGAGTACAATTTTTACAATCCATTGTCTGAGGCAGTTATCAAGCAACACTGACAGACAATGGTTTCCCAAATAAGAGCATTTGCTGCTTTCCTCAGATTTGTCTATCTTTGAGTTTTAGACTGTTTGTTAGTTTTCACTGTTGTCTGACTGAATGATTAATTGGAAAAAATAATTAACTGGTGAAATATTAATAGAAACAACATATTGTCGAAGCCCTGCAGTATAATCTGTTAAGAATACCTGTATATTATATGCATTGCTACATGCTTGTTGTTAACGATAACATTCAAATCTGATCCCACAACTCCTGTTGGTTCCAGGTAATGCTTGAAATCTAGGAATTCGGTTGGCCCTAGAAATGTAAAATGCAAAGCCAACCCCTCCCCCTCCCTTCCCTCTCCACCTCCTGACCCTAGTGCACCCCTCCCCCCATTTTTTTTTGACTGCTCACACTCATCGCATAGCTCCGCCTCAGCAGCCTCTCCACTTATTTGATGTCATGGTTGTGTTGGTTTTCCCCCCTGGTGTGGCATGCTGGGTGGGACTGTCCCTGCTTGGCTTCCGATTCAAGACAGGTCAGATATTTTTAAGTTGCAGCCGAGCTCTCAGGTGGCCAGAGACTTATGTTGAAGGACTTTGAACCGCGACGGACTGACTCACTCACTCACCAACCGGCTGACCTGAGTGACTGCACTGCAGAAAGATGAAGTGCACATGTGAAACTGAAGTACAGTAGGCTTGTGGACTTCCAGCGCCCTGCCCGGGCATGTAACACGATCAAGATGGACTGTTATTGTAGGCAGAGGCTTTGAAAGACACTGCACGTGAGCATGTGTGTTATGTGGGTCCCCTTGCACGACTTGTCTACACAGTATAGGTCAGGCAGTCTATGCAACACATGCTGGAATGCAGCACTGAACACACACACTTGCGCTTCTTGTCTGGCCATCTGGTGATACTTATTGCACCATCGACATCGCACACAGGGGGGAAAAGTAGGTCAAACGTTCAGCAAGGTAAATCATTTTTTAAACGTTCACCAGAGTCAACAGCTCAACCCACGTTTTTTTTTTTTTTTCTCAAACACACTTGTTCACTAGGAAGTCTTGTCATCTGCTTGTAATCACGCAGCCTCTACCGATGACTCTGACTTTAGTTTGACCCTCTCAGATAAAAGGCAGGTTATCGTAGGGACATAAACACAGACTGAACCCAGCTGGGATGGACTTCTCACTTCAGCTCTGCTTTGTGTCACGCTGGATGTCCAGGACTTTTTACAGACAGTCACATTTGTTCGTCCTCGCCTCGCGAAGCAAGTTCTGTCGCTCTCGCCAACTTGGACGTCAAAGACTCCATGCTTATCACCACGGCCTGTTTTATTTGCGTGCCAAATAAGCACTCGGTGAATGCCTTATCACCATCTCAGGTGTAAAAGCGTTCCAAGCGCCGTTGTACACAAATAATCTCAACGGCTCCCCTGCTGTTCTAGATGCTATCTGGTTTCAGGAAGCCGGGATTGTCGACTGCATCTGGCGGTGGAAAAAAAAGCATGAAATGGAAGGGTGTAAAACGTTATTATTCCAACATTATGACCACTAATTTACATTGGGGATAAAAATTCACAGTGGGGTGCATACCTGGTTTTGATTGAACAGATTCCTGCCTGTGCTTTACTCAATAAGAGTTATTCAGGTTTCATTTTTGTAAAGGGCCTTGTTTAACAAGGTTTTCTAGCCCCCCCTCCCTAACCCCCTGCCAGCTGTGATTTTAAATGTAAGCGAGTGAGTGAATGTACGAGGCCCTGTCAAATTCTTCAGCCTAGTCAAGACAAACAGGTCTGTTTGTTGATAGTAATCACCAGTCTTGTGTTCATACATTGAAACTGGTTCAGACACGGGTTTACGTCCACTCTGTGCAACTTGATCATTGCTTCTCCCATCTGTACATCTGCAGCCACAGCCACACAGCCTTCACATATTTTATGATCTGATTGCAGACTGCAATTTTTTTTTTCAGCTCCTCAAATGTGACTATATTTTGGGGTTCTTAGTCTCCAGTGACTGTGAGAATATTGATGGATTTTGGACTGTCAATGTGACAAGTGCATAAAAAGCTGTGGACTGCAAGAGGAACACATTTTGATTTTGTATATTACTAAAATGAATGCAATGCATTCATGCTGCAAGTCTGGCAGTACAAGCTAATGTCTTGGTCGGACAAACTTGATTCGTGCTACCTGCACCGTACTGTATTATCTGTAGGTTTTGACACTTGGGTTGTCGTGTACCACCAAGGATATCATTTCTAGACAAAGCCAAAGCACATTCCTCCGTTTCATTAGTCTGTGTCTTAGCTTTATCAAAGGCCACTACCATGTTTTGACTGGAGTCCTCCACTTTGAATGAATTTGTGAGGTTTAAACAACCAGTGAGCCTCCTGCTGTCCAACATGCCTCACTTTCTCCCTTCTGGACAAAAGAGCTGGCTTCAAATAGGTGGATTTAACCCAGCCATGTGGGTCAAACTAAAGGCAACAGGGATTTTTTTTGCTGAATGGACAAAGCTGCCTTTTAGTTTATGTGTGACCTTATGTGGGTTGGTTGTTGGGCTTTTCTCCACTGAACATGAGTTAGGCTTGAACTGCAGCTGGACAGGTTTCTATTTCTTTGTAAAGGGCACTGACTGCAGAATGATGAATTGCTGAGGCTTAAATTTGTGGACAACATTTGAAGTTTCCTGGCAGGGTTTTATTCCCTTAGTGTAGCCGTGGTAGAAATTGATGCTGCAGTTCAGATTGAACTTTATTTTAAATTATAATATATATAAAAATGATTTTCTGAGAGCTAGATCAAATATTTCTCTGTGAAATGTTGTCTGTTGTTTTGTTCCATATAACTGTTGATAATTCACATAAGTAGTGACCTTAATCAAAACACAAAACAAGTATGTCAAAAGTATGGTTAGTCCGGTAAGTTATCATTTAACGAGACAGCATGGCATTACAGGCTTACAGCAAACTTATTTTAGTACATTTTGACAAGAGAATCCCAGTTATAGGAATTTGGCAATGCTGGGAAGCCAGGGTTATAAATAATATGATGTTTGCAGCGATTTCTTAACATCGTGTGATCTTTCCGCTACAGAAAGAGATGGAAAGAAAACCCTCAAATAATGAGATTAGTGGAAAACGGTAATTTTAACAACGTGTCTGTTGGCTCTCTTTGTCTGATTTTGCACACAGTTCGAAATTGGGGCACATTTCAGTTTAAAATAAAACCAACCAAGACATTTTTTATTGCGTTTGCAAAGGAGCATTGTGGGTTTTCTTTTGTGTTGACTTTTTGACTGTTGCACATTGGGCGGCCCTGCTTATTAGGGTTAAGGGACTCTAAATGAAGGCGGCCTTGTGGCTTTCATGTGGTCCACGGCTGTGGAAAAGTTGCTGCAGATTAGGGCCACGTTTTTAGGAACAAACAAAAATAACAGGCTCCCAGTGTGACGCATCAACTCCAGTTGAGCAGATGAGGAGAAACAGCAGTACTGGTGCGGCTGCAACGATGACTCAGCAATGTGAAGCCAGCCCCTGTCTCCACACCACCGGTGTGTGTGCGTGCGTGTGTTTTATGTGTGCGTGTGTGTGTGTGTTTTATGTGTGTGTGTGCGTGTGTGTTTTATGTGTGCGTGTGTGTTTTATGTGTGCGTGTGTGTGTGTGTGTGTGTGTGTGTGTGTGTGTGTGTGTGTGTGTGTGTGTGTGTGTGTGTGTGTGTGTGTGTGTGTTGTGTGTTGTGTGTGTTGTGTGTGTGTTTTGTGTGTGTGTGTGTGTGTGGACATGCCTACGTGCCTGTGTGGGCATACATAACTATCATATTATCAATAAATAAAGCTCATGCCTGATGATGCCCGAGTTCCTATAATAGCTCATAGAGAAACAGCTGATGCAAGTTTAGCACACTTTGTGAACGCAAAGGAGGGCTGTGACCTTGAATCTGTTGAATTATCGTTTTGTCTAAAAAATTAAAACGGGAGAAAATATCCATGTTAAGTTCCTAGATTGAAGGTTAAGTCTCTACTCTGACCAATACTCCAATACTGGAAAATATTACATTTACAAACCAAATCCAGTTATGTGAGAAACTAGAACTAGTGAATGTTCTGCATTTTCGATAACAATTAAATCATAATTATTTTAATTATTAATTATTTCGTTATCATTTATGAGTTTAACACTTTAAAACCTGACTTTTCTGCTTCACAAGGAATGTGTAGGTGTGGTTTCATTACAGGTTTAATGAGATTAACGAGGTCGTTTGGCAACAAAAGCAAACAGCCCAACAACTTTCATCACGTATTGATTAAAATACTGTTGAACATCACCTTTTGCCCAACTGAGTCTGCCCACTTCAAAGCAGTGAGAAAGGTGGAAATCTCTCCTTTGACACGTTTTTGTTGTCTATTTTGAGACCCATCGCTCATAGTTTGATGCTAATTGAGAATATTATGTTGTCAGAGCTTTTAACCAAATATTAAATATTTTGGCGATCGGCTAGTTGTTTCAACAATATGTTTATAACTTATATGTGCCAGACAGCTCACACTAAAGCCCTTTGTCACCAGAATGCTTGGCACAAAACGCTGTCTTGGCTTGCACCGAACACCTTGCAGGTTTCCCTGTCCATGTTGAAATCCAGGTGAACTGTGTGTATTCACGTGTTGAGGCTTTTTGCACACAAAGACCGTTGTGTGAGGAGAACGGGAGGAGAACAGAGAGCGGTTCGGAGGCAAACTATGGCAGGAGTGTCGGCACGAAGAATAGGGAGGGGTTTGAAAAGGATGAAATATCAGATTCCTTTGACAGTATTGGGTAGCTGGCCAGGAATGCACACCTCATCTGGGTTCGGAAGAGCTTGGGAGTTTGGAATAGCTATCCTAGGTATGTGTGTCATGCTGGCCAGGAAAGAAGTGTGCAGTGTGTTTACACTTTTGAAAATCATTAAAAGCGGCTAAAACAAGCGTCTAATGACTGAAGAGGCTGGATTTGAATGTTTTAACTTGAATTAGTCTTATATGAGTGCAGATTTTAAACAACCTTTTTAAAAAGTTGATGTAATGGAAGGGTGGGGGATGGGTTGAATGTCAAGATGGACCAAACTCCCAGTTGCAGCCCTCACAAAAACAAAGTGATCTCTGTATGACCAGTCCCATGACAGGGTGTTTAGACTCCAAAACATCATAAGACCTTGTCTAAAAGATCATCAGATATCAACCAAAGTTTAAATTTGAAGGACATTAGTGAGGGTTGAAAGGATCCTTTGGGGCTATTTTGGGCTATCTTTTTTTAAAAGTTAAATGAAACAGTTGTTTTGGTGTAAGTCACCCAGATTTATCTGTTGTGTGTACCACGCTTCCCCCAGAAGCCTGACGAAGCAGTCTTCAGGACATTGTTTCTCAGAAAGCTCGAGGCATTTCTCTGCTTGGGGTCCAGCACGGCATTGATTGTGCAAAGCCATTAAGCCGAGATCAGATTCTCACATTGTCCAGCAGAAAAAAAGCACATTTTCTAACCAGGACCCGGACTGCTCAAAACTGATTGGAGTTCAGTTTTGCTGATCTACTGTCAACAGCTTGAGGGAAAACACCTACTTTGAAATCACTGACTGAGGTGTGGCCTGATGTGGAACATGGTTGAGAGTTTCAGCTTTTAGATATTGGGGCTGCCTATATATATATATATATATATATATAATGGAAGATCTTATTATATAAGATCAATGTAGTCAAGGCTAAGAAGCACTTTTGCATTTGAAAGTGTTAAACAATGTTTTTACATATTTATATAATTTTATAATACAATAAACTTCAATGTGACTGAATTTAAAAAAGAAGCTTTTAATCAAAATAAAGAAGTAATTTTTTGAATATATAGTTCAGTACATTTGTTCAAGCTTAACAAGGATTTCTTTTAAAAACAGTGCCCTGTACATCGTCAGGGGTTATCTAATGAAAGACTCTCAGCACAAATGAATGTAAATATGTTCGTTCACACCTTACATAACTGCAGTTCTCCACTCTGCATCAATCCCTAGATTTATAAAAAGCTTTGGAAAACCAGCTTTATGCAACACATACCCAATTTGCAAAAACTGTAATGAAGCCTCCGATTTAGAGTTTATGTGCAATCAGATAAAACTGAAGTGAGATGATGACACATTGAGGAGAAAACGAGAGCATATGGCCAATGTAACGGGGAGAATGCAGTGAAAGTGCCTGAGCCTGGCAGTTCAGACCATTTGCTCTCAGCACCACTCACATCAGTCTTATTGTTCTCATCAATCTGATTACTTTGAACAAGATGATTGCAGTAATGTTATGCATAATGTAAGAATTGCACAAGGAAATACGTGGGAAGAATCTCAAAGATAGTTGTCTCTTTCACTTTGGTTGAACTGATGCATGAGTCAGCTGTTATCGTTGAACTACGCGGCGTTGAGCTGTGCTGGCTTTGCACAGATGCTGAGCAGGCTTCCTCCAAATAGACGTGATACTAAACGAAGAGATGGGGCTTCGTCTCATGAAACGACATCTTTGGTTTTCTACTGACCGTGGTGGAAGGTTTTATCTGGGTCACTCTGTGTGGTGGTCTGTCTGAAGCGCAGAGCTCCACTCACCAGTTGGCGCTTCTTCCATGAATACAGCAGTGTCCAGGCTGGACGTGATTTGTCTGTTTCACCTTCTGTTTTCTTAAGCTTCTGCTGTATCCCGGTCAGTGTTTATGTGCGCGCGGCTGCCAGCGTGGTGGTGTTTGGGTATGTGGCATGGATTTCAGGCTCTGCGCCCGCTCTATAAAATGAGCTGTGTAAATTTGTAAGGCGCTGGCTCTTTGCCCGGTGCTGCCCTGTCGGCCCAGACATCTTCACTAAACGTCACACTGAAAGCTTCACTTTGCACATTGTGGAGGGCGCGACGGCCACTGCCACGACACGGCAGATGGTGAGTGCATTAGATGCATTTCACATCTCCTTTCTTCACCCTTCTTCTCTTGTCAGAAAAAGGAATTGGCATCAACTCGGGCATATGTTGAGCACTTGAGCGAGGACCAAAATAGTTGGTGCAAATGTCCAAGATCGCTGTGTGTGGCTGAATCCCTTTTAATTTTCTGGCTCAGGTATGCTGCAGGTTTGTCTGGCAGACTAAATCAGCTTTTCCTGAGCTTATTTTCTCTTTCTCCAGTATCCCGTGGAGTTTTCTTTGTCTGCAGCCCTTGCCTTTTGACTCTTTGACAGCCCGAAAGTAGCTGGATAGTGAAAGAAGAATGCCCCTTTGTTTTGCCCACTTGCTGTCACTGTGGATTTGATTGTCTCAGTAGGCAACATGGCCTCAGAAACAGCCATTCACGCAATCACTCGCACACAGTCACCCCTGTGGATGGACATTCCTTTTGGCAAGGCTCCCAGATGGCACTGCAGGTTCTCTGTGGGCTGCAGCTATCAGATGGAGTGATTGACTGTGTTACTGAAAGGCTAAGCAACATGACGACAAAGCATGGAGGTTGGCGACGCATTGCACCGATTTCTTTCCTGCTGCGGGTTTAAACTGCCTGGAGAAAAAGAAAAGTTTTGAATACAAGCTGAAGTTTGTAGAATCTTTGGAAAAGACTGAACTGGCCAGTATCAACCTGAGGGAAGCTACATTTGAGGATTTCATCTAGTGCTGAAATGACCAGTTGATAAATAAAGGAGGTGATTGACAAAAACAATCAACATTGTTTTAATTCCAGTGTCTAAAATGTGAGAATTTGTTGTTTTTCTCAATATAAAGTGGGTATTTTTTTAACTGTTTTGGGCTGTATTGTGGGACAAACAACCTCATTTTACAACAAAATATATTTCCAACCATGTCATACTCGTACTATTATCTGATTATAGAAAAATAATTGGCAGCTTAATAAATTACATTAATTTGGTTGCAAGCTTGCGGCACTAATTTCATCCCAGTTAAAATGTGTTTTTGAGATCATTAGGTTTAAAGTGTGTTTTCTGAAACCTCAAACTAAGCCTTATAAAACGAGCCTTGTAAAATGTCGATCGTCAACAATTTTCATCCAAGACTTATATATTATCTAATAATGTTATTTACTCATTTTGTTCTTTATTGCAGTGAGCTAACATGTATAGCAACTAATGCCATTAAATGCTATCAATTGCATGAGTTAATTTTGGACGGGCCAGCTCTCGTAGGGCCGGCTCCCGCGGGGCCGTTGGGCGGTGCGGCGAGCAGAGCGGATGCCATTTTTATTATAAAAGGACCGGTCCAGTTCCTCTCACATCCCAAGTCTAAAGTGAGGTACCACTGATCTGTAATAGGTGTGTGTTGCGTCAGTGGGTCCCGCCCCCATAGCAATTGTGTCTCATTCGTTCTTATTATGAATTATTAATTCATTATTAACAACAAAAACATGATATCAGCATTATAGATCGGCCATTGGCCGCCCTGCTCTCTAAATATCGGCCATTGAAAAACACATGTCGGTCGACCACTACTCTAGCTAAGTTGTTGTCCTCGTATGTATGTCACAGTACTTCGGACTGAACGCAACACAGACCTTCACCCCAGCAACTCCAACTCCTATGTGCTTAGGGATAATGAGCTATGGGTTAAATGTAAGCCTAAAATGGTAGATGGTTAAATAGGAATGGCTTTGGAGCCACAGGCTTAGTGACAGACTGTTGAGCATCCAGAGGAAGTCTCATTAAAACTGTATTTTAGTGTTTTATGAGAAAGCTTACAACCAACTCCGTTCCATTTAGGAAGAGTAGTAGTTGAAGAGTCCCATCATCTGGAAGGTGACGGATTTTTATCTGCTCGACAGCCACTCGTAGAAAACCCTCCGGTCCCCTGAATCCATCACTCTAATGCTGGATCAAGTTTTCATGTCGATTAATTGATTTGCTCAGCTCCTTTTTCATATAAAAAGAAGAAAAGTTAAATTAACCTAAACCCAGATTAAAATGTCACCAATATGAAACCCTCAGATCCTTTTATCATGGCCAGTGGAGCTGGAAGTAATTTTAGGAGACTACAGCTGGCTGCAAACTGTCGGCGGCAGTCACAATGGAACCGGGGTCTTGCCAGCACAAACGTCACTCCAGAGAACAAAAGATGCGTTTGTTGGCGATCCAGCTTGAGGGAGTGTTCATGTGTGAAGTTACACATTAGCTCCGCTGTAAGTAGATTCTGTTTGGCTTTGATTAAAGGTTAATGTAGCAGCTTCAAACCGGGTATTAATGTGATGCTTGATGGACAATTCTGTGCAGCATCTTCGCTTCATCACCAGATGCCACAGGGCTGGTTTTAATGGCTGCTCATATTCAAACATCAATATTTATGTTACGGGAAGATTTGTCGAGTGTTGACTTGGACAAAATCTTGCGCGTTTATTTGTCATGAAAGTTGCTGGACACATTTCTCATCATGTGTTTAACAGAATCTCAAGGCTGAACATTTGGCTCTTGGCATAGTTTTTGTTTTAAACCAAAAAAGCCAGCTGAATTATAAATGACTGTATCTGTTCTGGATGTTTCTGTGAGCTCAAATCATCTGCAGTGGGCCTGTTAATGGATGTAATTTGGGTTGGATGGAGACATATTTAAACGCCTACACTCTCTACCAATTGAGACTGATGAACTGAGGATGGTGTGCCTCTAGAAAATAAATCTCTTGCTCAGTGTGACTTGTGTGTTGTTGTAGTGGCAGTGTTGCACCTCAGATAGCAAACCATGATCCACGGTATATAGCAGCAGTCCTTAAAGCCATATTCAATACCATGCGGCAAATTGATACCAAATTGAGGGCGTAAAATATTTGGACTTTTATTAAAAGATAATAGCAATATGTGTGTCAGCTTGCTGTCGGAGAGAAGAGAGAGCAGAAGGTGCAGCTGTTACCCATGTGTTGATACTGCAGAAAATCAGCATTCAAACAGTTTCAAATATTCAGTAATATCAATATTTAGATATTTTTTGACAACACTCGTGGGATCAGTGTATATTTACATAATGCTATGTTTACCGACACAATGATTAATATGTCTTGGAATAGTTTTAAAACAAAGTGAAATATAATATCACAGCATGTGAAATGTGAAATACAAAGACGAACATGAATGTGGACACCTCATGTGATTTCACACAGAAATTATTTTTCATTTGAAGTTGTTCTTTCTTCCTCTCTCTATAATATAATCTACAGTACAACAACAATAGATCATGTTCTTCGTAATCACATCAAAGGCCAGGTTAAACTGTTGTGTATTGGACTGAGTTTTAATGTAGTATTTACAGTTTAAAATTTACAGTGTAATATTATCCCATCTAAAAATCCAAACATGTACCATAGAGCTAATTTGACAGAATAGTACTTTCTCTTAGACCTGTACTTTCCCCTAAGTATCTCCTAATGCAGCTAGTACTTTTACAAAGGTGACTACGTACGGGGCCAATCATCCCTCTGACACACCAGTTTTGCAGGATATGGGGAAGCTTAAGGTTGTACTACTGACCTGAGAATGAAAGCACACAATTGCAAAAGTAAAGTTGACATTTTCTGCAGTAACTTTTGGTTGTTTTTTAATCTAGCAAAAATAAATATTTCACCAAGTTACTCAGCATAAAGTTGGTTATATTAAATCTTACATTGGTTTTAGTTTAAACCTATGGTCTACATTCTGAAAATCCCCAAATAAACCCCTCCCGTCAGTGTTCCATGATTCGACGCGGCGGGAGTGGGAGGGGACGAGGCGGGATGACGGGTAGCAGGGGAGACGAGGGGATTGGAATGAGGGTACAAGCCGATGGGAGCAATGGCTCCCATTGGTCAATTTCTATGCAGGCCTACGGCTGATAGACTGGATAGTTTTTTTTTATTCCAAATCATAGACGATAGATTTAAGCGGAAGCCTTGTATTCACGAGATTTAAAAAACTGGCACTATATTGTCTTGTTTGCAGTGTTATCAATATATCACAATATATAGAATCGTTAATTGCCAATACAGTCCTAATACTAATGGCAAACAGTAGCCTAATGTTAAATGGTATATTAAGCTGCCATACAATAACTTCCTAATTTCTATCATTCCTCTTCTTTTATAAAATATAAATATCTATAAATGATAACATACTTTGGCTGCAGATTCTATTTTGCCTTCAGAAATGTTTTACAAATACTACAATAATATGCTGTATCTTATTAGTCAAACACAACCAATGAAATCAGATGAAAATATTATAACCTAATCTTTCTTTCTCTTATCCATCGTTCCTCAGATGTGTCCTCGTGCCTCTCCTGAGTGTTAAGCCTCCCCAGCAGTCTCTCTTCCTGCTGGTGGACTCCATCGATGAGGGCTGTCAGCTGAGTGAGGGGGAGCAGAGGTCCTCCCTGGGTTCCCCCAGGACCATCGCCGAGCTCCTGGCCAGTCATCACGAGTTCCTGCCTCCCTGGCTGCTCCTCATCTGCTCAGCGCGGCGACAGAATAAGGCCATTACTAAACTCTTCACAGGTAAACAGTCCGGCTGTGCTCTTTAACCAATTACACCCTTGGTCAATTAAGGCCATTATTCTGTAAGTGATATCCAAATAATTGGTTTATGTTGTAATGTGGCATCAATATATCATTGTCAAAACAATTGCGATGCCATTAATCACAAGCCAATTGAGCTGATGTAGAGACTGTTTGATAGATGAGACACTATTTGCACCTGTCAGTTCTGCTCTACGCTCGTTTCTGCTCAATGGCAGCATTTTTTTCCGTGTAAATGTGATATATTTCACCTGAAAATGCGGTTGCTAACAAAGCCCGCGGCGTCATTCCTTTTCTGTCCCGCCTGTCTGAATAGCACCGATGCAAAAAGCTTTCTGCCATCACGACATGCCTAAAGAGATTAGGGTCACCATCGCAGACCTTTGTAAGAGTCGCAGAGCTTCCTTGATGTCCTATGACACGGTACCACACCAGCTGCTATTATCTCCCTGTCAGGCCAGCAGCCTCCTCAGTGGTGATGAGCTGGCATAACATTAATCAAGAACCTGAGTGTGTGGGAGGAAGTCTCCTCCGCAGACTCGCTCTGCTGTGTGTGCCCTCCCTACCTTACCAAAAACCACAGAATGTGGGAGCTCCTGATGCCCCCGGCTCACTTCTTAAAGCATTACGTAATCAGTAGCAGTCGTTTCTGTGCAACTCCCCACTCTGGAGATGCATGAAGTCAGCTTCAAGGCTGAGAGAGCTACGCATAGTTTTTTTTTTTACTTGTTTTTCAAGGTTGCATCATACAACGCCCCAATAATAATGTTTATGTTTACATTCTACACTGTTATTTGTCAATCGGACATGTTTAATGTTATTTTTATCTGTAGAATGAGGCCCTGTGAGAGACAGAAGCAGGTTTTGAGTCTTGTTATGTCGTTATTGTTTCTTCTCGGTGGTGTAGCTCATGTTGTGTAGGTCATTGTGTGTTGTGAGGAACCTGTATATCTGACAGTTCATTGGACAAAAGAGTGTCAAGGTGCCACTCACAAGCATTTTCACAATTGCATAGACAAAACAATGAATCAAGAAATAGTTTCCTTGTTAGTTGTAACCCACAGGTCAGTCAGTTCAAACTACTGTGTGCTGACTTTAGTTCCCCTTTTATAATGAGTGTCAATTGTCTAAGTATCATTTCATGATGAAGTTCAGTGTCACCATTCATCAGGACACCTGTCTCTCATTAGAATGATTGTCACAGCTCAACTCAACAGTGTAGTTTGAAGGTTGTAAATGATTGGGTGCGGTGTTGGGGCTTAAAGTGAAATCTTAAGTGTAGGCGTCAGACTGGTGGAAGTGTACTTAAGATCTGATCGCTGTTGACAGTGGCAGCGAGAAGGAGAGTTGCGTTCTAGGACAGCAGAACAACTCTTTTTGTGGGCGTCGTGCATCTTATTCAACAAACCAACTGTGATGCAAGCTGCCCACTTCATAATCACAGAGACGTGCACACCCACGGTTTCCTCTTCCATCAAAGCGTCCATGTAGGTAGGTGCCTGTGGTAGATTAGATTCTGGACTGGTATCAGAGTGCAGCACGAAGCATCCTCACAACAAGTTCCAAAACTTAGAGCCCACAGACGGAGAAGACGTTTTTCTATTCCATTTAATTTCAGCAGCAATTTGCATTAAATCATATTTTCCGGTTTATTGTGTGTGTGCGGCTGCCGCGTCTGGCCAAGGCCGCAGATTTAGATCGTCTGATTTTATTTGCAGTTGCATATAAATTTGACAGTGGAGTCATCAGGGAATATATAGCCGTATATGCCACGGTTGTAAATGCATTTTTATCTGTAACTTTCTTCAGAGTGTCTCAGGGAGTTCTGTGATTGCCTATTTGCCTTTTCTTCTTTTATGTTGCTGAGCTGTCGGTTCCTTTTGTTACTCGTATGGTTTGAATGGAATTTCTTCTTGGAACAATCTGATAAACAGCAGTTATCTTTTTTTCCCCTCTTTGGACTGGCTCTCATCTCTTTCCCTTTTTTCTTCGTCTTGATGATGGCCAAGCTTTTGTGAGGCTCTTATTCCAGTTACCCAGTAAACGGGTTTTGAAGAAACAAGTCTCCATTTGAACAGAGGACCAGAGCCAAACTCACACATCAGCTGTGATGTCCCCATTTCAAAGGAGTGAAAGGCATATGTGATGTTGCTGTGTTTGTGTGAACATGCTGTTCTAGATGTAATGCCTTCATTATGGCAGTGTTTCACTGGATCCTATTGAGTTTGTGCATTGAGACCTACAATAGGCCTTTCCATTTCGCCTTGGCTGATGCTTTTAGTGGCGTCTTTGTTGTGTCTAGAGTCGGTCTTCCGCTTTTAGTTCAACACTGGAAATTCTTCTGCCAGTCTGGCTTTTCTTTCCTCACACGTAGACGGATGCAGACATGCAGGCAAACACATTCACCCACTTAGTGCGTCCACCATTGGCTTGTGCGTCCTATTATGAATACAGCGGTGGAAATACTCCTTATTCATCCAGTACTGGACCTAAAATAGACCAAAGGACTTCAGAGTATCAAATTGAGGCCAAGTGTCCCCTAAAATAACCTCCATATTGTTTACAAGTCAGAGATGGCAGTGACCTGCCAAAAGACTCAACTTTCATGCTCTGTGCAAAGCCAATTCCTATTTTATATGAGCAGCCTATTTTGTCTGGGGTGGAGGTTGTGTGGGTTTCCCAGTATACTCTGGTCTGCGGTGATGGGAACTTTGTGGTTGTGTGAATATAGCGAAGATACAGCTTGAGGAATGACCTTTAACCAGAAGGTCGCTTTACAGAGAAGTTGCTGGACCAGAAGTCTGCTCCAATGCTTTTTAAGAGCTCCGAAAGAAATTAGGATCCTTCAGAAGAGCGAAATGGAAGCGTGTCAGTTTCCTTTGATTGTTGTTTAATTCACTTGAGTATGACACATACTCTCTTCACCACTTGGAATGTTTTCCTTTTTCTTTAACAGAGATCCCCTTTCCCCAGGAGCAATGCTCCGAATTCTTCTTTTCTTACTCAACTGTTATTCCTTATGTCTGTCTCAGAGTGGAATGTGCTTTGGGAAGTTTTCAACACCTCTGAGACCGAGCAGGAAGAAGGAGGCATTCTGACTTCTGCAGCAGAATATCCCGCTTGCATCCGCTCTGCTAAAAGCCTCACAAACAAAGACTGTTCTGTTGGTGAGGAGGAGGACAAGAATTCTTGCAGAGTATCCTGCCGGCTGACTCGCATTATGTGATCACTCGGTTTTGATTACGCCTCTGTCTTCACATATTTTCTTTTGTTATGGACTAAAAATGCAGTCTTGAGTTGTAAACAAACAGCGTCAGACAAAGAAAAAACAAATCAATCGGCAGCCCTGCTGCTTCTTTATGTCCCAAGTGATGGCTATGGAGAGAAGCTGTGCATACTCCTTCTGTGTGCTGTGCTACTGTAAGGCCATGATAGGGGTAGCGGAGTGGAAACACTTAGGCAGCGATTTTGGTTGGGAGCCGGGGTAGAATCTGTGCCAATTTAACAAGGCCTCCGGCAGAAGGGAGAGCAAGAGAAAGGGGAAGAGAGGGCGGGTAGAGGTGGGAGACGGGGGGTTGGGCGTTTAAATAGAAACAGCCTCTCAGTCGTGTATTTTTTTCAACTGCTCATACCTCAATCATTTTACAACAAGACTGGTAAAGGTGACAGTATCTGAAAATTGGACAAACGTGATATTGTGCTGATTCAGAAATGCCTATATATATATTTTAAAGTTCCAACCTTCTATAAGCCTTATTAAATATGTCATAAAGCTAACAAAATGCAGGTCTCATTACGATACTTATTGAGTCATTTCAATCATCAAACCCCTTCATAGCATTTGATCCATCCTAGTGTGTGATCCTTTTATCACACACTAGGCATCACTGAACTGTAATGGCTGCCATCTGCCCAATATTATTTATATTGCATGCTTGTCAAAGTCACTGTTTCTCATGGAGCTAAGTATATGTAGGTGCTATCCTAGTGGTGGCAGAGAGTAAAGCATCTAAGGAGTGCTGGGAGTTTCAGAGTATATTCATGAATAATTATTTGATAAGAGAGAAAATTGACTTTGGTTGGCACCCATCACTGCCCAGTAAGTCCACACACTGACCAGCCGCAACTCTGATATTAAAATTATATTGATGTTTACTGCCTGCAAAAGTGAACCGGTCCATCCCTTGCGCTTCAGTAAGTACATTTACATTTATATTCTACCTTGACGTTTTAGCCCTAGAAGCAGAAGTAACCCGCTTTCCCACATTGTCATGGTGACATCAAGCTGATAAGTCACATAAGGTCACTGCCGTCTGACTCAAAAGGGCTAGAAATATAAATATATGGGTTAGAGAGGTTTGTTTTGAGATTAACAGTGTTTTCATTGTTCAGAATTCAGTATTGAATCAGCTCACTAGTAACTTTATTTAAAACGATTGGCATTGAAAGACACAAAACTCTTGAATGGGTTTTTCCTCGTCTCTCTGTCCTCTCATTTCCTGTCATCTCTTCACGGACGGCCTTCAAATAAAATCCTAAAATGCCCCGGACAATAATTGGATGTATATAGTACCGAAAGAGGAGACGAAAGACTTCATCAGATTCTTTATCTCTTATCCAATCGGCTATCGGAACAAGGTTCTATTCGAGGTGAAGTAACATGCGTTAAGATCTGAGATAATCAACGTGAGCAGAGTATTGCCACTCAAGCTCTCCTCACGCGTGGAAGCATGTCATGACTAATTTGCAAATACAGTAGGACGTAGATGGCAGAGATACAGCACAGTTTAGAGGAAACACGAAACTAATCCTTGTGCAAGCAGTGTTTCTGATTTTGAGTGAAAAGCCAACATGACTGAGGGACGAGGAAGGATGGAGAAGGCATGGATTTGTCAACTGCAGTGCCAGTAGTTATAATAATATAGTATCAGTGTGCTACTGGAGCCGTGAAGCATAACAGCTCCCCTTAAACAACCACATTCCTGCTCGGCACTGTTATAGCAACTTCAATTAGATTGATTCCCACTGTCATAAAACACAATATTATTTTCATTCTTTTTCAATTTTACTCTAAGCTCTTCAAGTTGGTCACAGGGGGCACTTGGCAGGCATCGGGGCTGTACCAGCACGGAACTTGGAAAATAGCCCCCCCACCCACACACACATAAAAGCCCCTCTTAGTTATGAATCACAGCTGTAATTAAGATGGTTATATTCCTGGCTCAGTCTGAGGAATGTCACAGGCGCATGTGGCCACTTTGAGAAGACACTCATCCTGTGAGGCATTTTGATGCAGGGTTTACTCATATCCTTCCTAAGATGACACATGTGATCTCTGTTTTTTGTTTTTAACCCAAAAGTAATCAGCGGGTCATCTTCCATACCCCACAGTATTATAAGTAAGGCATTGCAAATTCCACAGCTATTGTAAAATAAAAGCTACACTTTCAGGAAATGATGAGGCTCTGGGGTGGGTCTGTGTTTTTGTTTCCTGTATTTGCGTCTCTTTGGAGGGAGGGTAGCCCACCCTAGCACTTGAACCACATCTTCCACCTCCACTCTGCCCACCGTGAATGGTGCTTTCTTTTACCCAGTCCGCAGAGAGACGGAACTGATTTACCACCAATGATCACAAATGAAAAGAGCAGCCCTGTTTAAACTATGTGCCCTCCTCCACCACTCTGAGCAGCCCTTTGTCCCCGCAGGCCTGCGGGCGAATCCGACACATGGCACGGACGTTCTTCCGTTAAAAAAGGTCAAGAAAACTCTTAACATCTCCCTGGATGTTTTTTTTTGCATACTTTCTTTTCAGTCAAATGTGAGACCTCACTGGAGGGGACAGCGAGATCATCTGGCCGACTGACAACACAAACACAGTCGTAAAAAGCAGTGAGGGCGGTTTATTTCTTCTGGGCTGTGGCATGCTCCCTGAAGACAGACAAAGATGGCTATGCCTTCTGAGTTGCCAGTAAATTACATTTTGCTGTATCATTTAGACAGTTGGATGTTTGGGGGTACGAATGTAACGGATGCATTTGAAACTTAACTATGAAAATAAAATAAAAGTTTTATGAGAGGCTCTCTTTAAACTGAAAATTCAAATTTTGGTTGTGCTGCGGCCTTCATCAGAGACACTGAACTGCACGACACTAAACCAAAGAGCCCATTGGATGGATGCCTCCTGCCACAAAACATGATAAAAGCCCTCTCTGTCCCCTCTTCTTTGGAGTTTTCAGTATTGATTGTCTCTGTGCCTCGACGCCTGGGCAACGAGAGCTAGGACAACATATTTAATTAACCTAGCCCCTCCCCTCCCCATTCCTTGAAATTGGCTTACACAGACAAGCTGATTTATGTCCATGCTCATGTATGAGATGTCGTCTGTGAGGCTGCATGTCGAGCCTCACTTTGGATGAGCCGGAGACCGTAATCCTCGCTGAATACTGTAATTTACCACCATGCAGTCTGACAGCCGGGCAAATTACAGGTCTACCGTGTCTGTATCTATAACACCTTGGGTGCTCCGCTGCAGTAACACGACTCTGAACATGGCGGACGAACTGGCTGGCCTCTTTGCTCCTGAGGTGATGCCCTTTGGTATGTGGCATGCCCCTGCCACATTTTTATAGACTGAAGGCTGTAGTACAGAGCACGACTTGTCAGTTTTTGATTTAATTGAAGGGTATTTGAATTCAGTCTTAATTCAACTTTAGCTGGAGTTGCTGCAGGGTTAAGGACTTTAAAGTGAAGATGTTTCTATTTTACCACAGTGCCACTTGACCTGCATGCCAAGGATGACTTTGCAAGTACCTGATTCCACAGCAAGCAGCCTCTCCTCGGGCTGAAAAACTGTTGTGTGATCATTTCCCTGTGAAAGCCTTCCAAAATGTTTGCAGCCCTTCCTGGCACTGTGTGAGATAATGGCTTGTATGACTGACATGCTTGACTTAGTAGTTTCTTGAGCAGGTGAATGGAAACATGTGCTGGTGGGATGAAATGAGGTCACCAGGAGGTCAGCGGTGTAATGACCCAAAACACAGGCCGAGATTGAAGAAATGTGATCCTGTGTGGAGCAGGGAACTCCCAGCACTGCAAGGGCTTACTGCCATCATGTAGACTTAAGACGTGTGACTTCAGAAGCAAAGTGGTTATTTTAGGTTGGCAAGTGGGCATTTTTTTTAAATGCCACTTTAAGTAGAACAGGTTTTTATAGTACTTGGGATCACGGGACTTATTTAGCACAAACACAAACTTTTAAACTTAAGCAGAAAAGAGAGAGGAAAAAACAGGGATTATTGTCTATGCAAGCCCTCCTCTTTCCCTGATTACAGTAATTGATAAATAGACAGTTTGAATGAAGTTATACTATTTATGAACCCTCGGTGCTGTTTGTTTGGTATCTTGGTTTAGTTTATTTATTTGGAATCTCTTCACTTGGATGACATTTCCAGTTATCTGTGCAGGTGCAAGGAGCTCCATGATATATAGTTACAACTCTCTTGGAGAGAGATCCATTATTGGATGCAGTGAGCGAAGGCATCCACATGTGACCAGGTGCACATCCTCATGACTCAGTCTCTTGGCAACGTCCTAATGAGTTCCTGTCATTCAAAACCAAGTACAGCAACGTTTTTGTCTTTGGTTGTTAGAAAAAATAACATCACTGCCCGTGTGTTAGAATCTGAATAGACGATCGTGTGATTGATGCTTTATTCTTTGTTCAGGTGGTTTCATAGGTTCATCAGAATGAACCTCAAAAACTGAGCCCTGCTGTGAAGCCTCTTTCATGCAGGGAGAGAGATAAAATGCATTTTAAGATATTATCTCTTATGCACAAAACATTTCACTAAACTAGGAAACACAGATTGAATGTGAACGGTGGTCATGAGCCCAATCTTGTATGTAGCAAGAGGGATAACAAATGAGCTTATAATACTACTACTACTACTACTACTACTACTACTACTACTACTACTACTACTACTACTACTACTACTACTAATAATAATAATAATCTGACATACAGCCTCACATTTATTCTAACATTAATTCTTGCAAACTACATGAATGAATAAATGTAAGTTTATATAGAAATATAAGTGTTTTAAGCAAAACTACATATTTTTTTGAGCAAATGGGAATTAAACCAGTGCCAATTTATTACTATCACAAAACGTATCTTTTTAGTCGCAGATTGGATCAGCAAGTAGAGAAATTATAACTTTTAGAGATGCCCTGATCAAATGTTTTTTTTCTGTTGAAACATTTGTTTTTTTGTTACAGCAGCTGGTAAACAAGGCTCCAGACTATTTATTTCACCACCATCCTGAAAAATAATCCTTCCCAAAGTCACTGTAAACCGTCAAAGATTATTAACGTTATCCTTTTACTTTTTATAATCATCTATCGTGGTTATTTGCATGGAAACACAAAAATTCAATAGATTGATTAGATTTTTTTTTATTGATTTAAAAAATATAATTTGCTTCACACAATGATGTTTGTTTGTTACTGTGTAATGAATTTGCCGTTCACCTGACGGGGGGTCCGTACCGATTCACTAAGCTCCGTCACACCACTTATTTTATCATAAAACCGGCACCAGATTTCTCTATCAATAACATGATTAAAGCGATGTGAAAATGTATCGGCGTCTTCACATTTGGAGCGGTGCCAAGTATCCCTCGCACGCATGATGGTCATTAATTAAGACTTCAATGACTCGATACGTTTTCAAAACCATCAGCAGATTGAGTCAACATAAAACACTCTTCTCTCTAGCTGTCATGACTGTTTTGACTCAGCACTGATCGCTCTCCCTTGGTGAGAAGGATTGGGAGAGCAAGCAGCTCATTCTGTAAATGTCCTGTCAAGTCTGAATGAAGCCACGAGGAACGTTAACGTAAAAGTCACCTAGGGCCGATGACTAAATGGCGTCACTTTAAAAAGATGGATGAAGCCGGCAATGTTCCATGTTCCAAAAGGCTTCAGCGTGTTCAACATAGTGCTGCTCACTCCACCCCTCACCTTGTTGGCACCGTTCGGTTGCACCACAACAGGTTTGACTGGAAATCCTCTCACATCCTTGTTTTGAAATAGAGCAGGATGCCTGTTAGGGCAGGAGTGTTTTCATGTGCTTTGCCTTGGGCGTAACATAAATTAATTATGAAAGCGTAATCATTTCAGTGTCTCGCCTGGTGGTCGTTTAGTATGGCAGGAAATATACAGTACAGGTAAAATGCAGCTGCTAATTTCAAATGATTTTCTCCTGCGACAGTGGAATTAGTGCCCCATTAGAGTCAAAGCTTCTCAGTGCCTGGCGTTGTCTTCTCACACTTGTGAATAATCCACATTTTTACGGGGTAACTAGAATGTTATGTTATTTCCATCCATCTGTTGGAGGAGAAATTAAAGAGTGTATATAATCAAACAAGGAATCGTGTTCATCAAAGATTAAATAGCAGCGCATTTTTCAAAGGACTGTTGTTTCCAGACCGTTGGAGCTGACTCATCCACATACTTGTGTTTAGGAGTTTGGCGCGCTCATGTTTTTTGGAGCGCGGAACGCTGCAGCTGTCGAGCAGACGTTTGTCGAGCGCAGGTTTACTGGAGAGCCCGAGGAGAGGGCAGCGAGGCTTGGGTTTCTGTTTTCTTTATGGATCAGATGACCTAAGATGGTGTCTCACAGAAGAACATGGCCAATTGGAGACACTGCTGTTCTGAAACCACCGGTTGATGAGCTCGGACCTGTAATTTCTCCACACGCATGCACACACGCTGCCTCATTTGTCATCTGAAAAATTAATCTACAAGGCAAACAGTCCCTCTTTTGTATGCGGGGCTCTCTCTCTTGTGACTGGTATCCAGTTCTGTAACGAGCAGCAGCTGGCTCAGGGGCCTGTACTCGGGGAGCTGCATCCCTCACACCAATGAATGTGTCATTTGTTGCTTGTTTAGCAGCCACTTTTGTTCAGACCCTGAACCATCCTCTCTCACACACATAAATAGCCTGGACACACACAATACTCGGCTACAGTTTGTATAGCCCACTTATAATCGTGCAAAAGCTAGACCTTCATGACTCTTGGGTTGTTGGAAAGAATGAAAATGGTTCTTGGAAGGCATCGGAACATTTGTAGCCAGTGAAAGTTCTTGCATTCTTGTGTAGTACTTAATAGTAGTTCCTGTTACACCACAGTCATCAAATGCAGGTTGGACGACTTTCCTGCTGTGGTTGTTTTAGTGCTTTATCTGCAGGAGTGGGCCAGTAATAATGCCATGACTTCACAGTTGACATCCAAACTGTATGAAGTGATGTCTACTGATGAGTGAAGTGGAAATTGTAGGTCATCTTCCACTATGTGCAGCAACTGAAAAAAAACATCTTTTTTTGTGTTCTGACTGAAGGCTGTTGCCTCTTCCATTATTTTATTTCTTGCCTATAGAAATCCTTTTTTTTTAATCCAGGCAGCGCAGGCTGCAGTCAAATGTCTGTCTCCTCCTCCAGCTTTCCAAGTCACTGTATCTTCATAATTGGCGTGTCAGCGACCGTGGAATGTTGGAGAAAGTGTTTATCATAAACTAGAACACAGAAGCACATTTTTGTTCCCCTGAGATAATATTCATGATAGAGTAACATCTCCAGCATTTGGCTGAAATGCACACGCACTGTTTTTCTTAGTCGCCTCCGTGAATAGAACAAATCAATGCCAAGACAAAATATTAAATATTGCACTTTGCTGAAGTCAAAGGCTGGGTGAAAATAGTTTTTCCTTTTTGTCCTTGTTTTTCCCCTGTCAATGGCCTCTTCCCTCCCCCTATCAGCCAGTGGGTTTCCTGTCCCAACTGGAGCAAAACCAGAATGTCCAAAGAAGGAATGGGGTCCAGAAGGAGTAGGAGGACCAGTCCGTGACCTCAGGGAGTCACGCACGCTAGGCAGTGGATCATACTGGGCATCAGATGTCTGCCTTGAAACATATCTTAAAAAAGCAAATTTGGTAGTAGGTGCCCGTGTGGATGGAGGCACTTGTGATTGTGCATTAGAGGGAAGCATGTGCACCAGCTAGTTTGCCCTTTAGAACAAGAATGCACTTTAGGAACATGTGGTGCCTTGATACAAAGCTCATAATGACCCCTTACACTTCTTCCCATTGTCAAAATGAGCAATCGGACAGGTTTTTGGAGTAAAGATTTGAAGTGGACAAAACATTTTTAATGGTTTTAAAAGTACTTGAGTTTTTTTGTACTTACCTACAGCTACTATATGTGCTTGCCTTGTATCTGTCTCTTGTAATGTCCATGACTGCTCCAAGACGAGAGTTGGAACTGGTACAGGGGGTCATGGAGCCAGAGAAAAGAGGGTGAACGGAGGGGGGGAATACACACAGTCACTTGAAACAAAGACGGACTGAATGTGGGTTAGGGTCATTGAGTTTTTGTAATGCATGAACAAGTACATGGTGTAATGCTGGAGAATTATATTTTACAAGTTTATTGATTTAAAATGTTTGCACAGCTGCCCCTATATCATACATTTATTGACATGAATACTCGGCATATATATTTTCATATATTTTCTCATGAATACACTCTCAGTAACACCTTGTGGGAGCTTCCTAAATTTTAAATAGACATGAACCGTGACTCAAGGACTGGTTAGATTTTGGTGGTCAAAGATCTCAAGCCTGTCTCATTCTTGCGATGTGTAACGCGTAACGTCTTGAGCAAATTCTTCATAGTAGGAAGAAACGTCCAAGTGGACTCAAAGACGAACTGATTAGAATTTAGTGTTCAAAGGTCAAGGTCACTGTGACCTCACAAATAACATTTTTGCCCATAACTCAAGAATGTATGCTCATGACAATTTCACACAATTGTCTAGTTCGATCAAAAATGAATTAATGACATTTTGGACAGCATTGGATGTCAACTGCAACTTGACTCTTTGGCTGAGGAATACCACAGATATTAACCTGTATATCCATGTAATCCCCATGCCAATACAGTTAAAACTTACTCCCTACTTGTCCAGTGTCTGGCAACTATATCACAAAACATGGTAGGTAATGGCAAGTAATTTCCCACAACAAAGTCAAAGTCAACAAAGAGTGTGATTTATTAGAATCAAAATCAGTGCGTCTCTGATACTTATTTTCTGCAATGCACCTTTGGATGCAGTTACATATAGTCAGTATCGGTATGCAGTGTGAATGTTTTAATTTAATCAGCTTTATCACAGCATGAAATACAACAAAGTCCTCAAGGACAAAGCAAAATACGATTTATTGTGAGGCGCAGTTAGCAGAGGTGTGCTTATCTTAAACAAACTCTGCAGCAGATGATAAAGAAAACCCATCGCTCCTTCTGTTTACAGGGATCCGTTGTCCCAACTGTCGGCTCCTGCTTTGGAACTCTTGTTAAACTCAACAGGTCTGTTATCCGCCTTCCAGGTGTGGTTAGCACTGGCCCTGTGTGGAGTAAGATTTCACAGGCCTTTCTACCCACACAATAGCAGTCAGCTGAACAGAGCACTGCCCCTGGCTGAGTGGCAACAGTCATATTCATATTATGTACAAGGAAACGTGTTGCGTAATCAACACAGTGAGCTGTTACAGATAAAGCGCCCGTGCAGAGTTCAGATCAATTATTTTCAACAAAAATCTCTTCAGAGTAGTTTCCTGTCAGTACATGAAGTGTTCAGTCAGTGATGGGATACAATAATAAGATTTAATTGCTGTACTATGAAAAGGTTGATGTTAATATGTCACGTGTTCTGGGCACTTTTCTGAGGGAGAAACATGCAACTGTTGCATTTTCCCATAGTTGGTGCTCTGTTCGTCATTGTGAAATACAGTGTGTCAATAACACTGAGCCTCCGGGGACTTTTCTCCCTGTCCCAGTAACCCCGAGAACCATGGGAACTGTAGATATAAGTATGCAGAAATGCTCTCCTTGCCCTCTGGCTGGAGGCAGCAAAGACTATGAACAGATTGTTTTAACATGGAGGAAAGTTCACTTCATGCTCATTAGCAAGGCCATTATGGGGCCATTTGTCCACGTCCCAGAGAGGAATTCCCATTAAAGATCATTCATTAAGACCCACTGTGATAATTTCTAAAGGTCTGTGCTGGGAGCATGTAGCACGATAATAAGTGAGGCACCGGAGGGATGTTTTACAGACCACTGATGTGCAGCAGGCATATAAATGATACATCCCATGCTCTACTACATTTTGATTCTTGTAAATATTCAGCCCTGATCACACATTTGTTTTGTATTATTTTTGTAATATGTATTGGCTTTCTGCTAAGATTGGTGCTTTCCCTTGCGGTTTTCTTTTGATCAGTATTAAATGAAATGCAATAAATGGATACGCAACAGCACCGTGTATTCTAATATAATAACATTATTTCAGTCATGTTCTCACTCAAATAGTTGCTGTTTTCATTCTCACCCAGGCACACTTAGTAATATGGGGTCAGTTCAGTCTCATTAATAATGAATGCACAGAGAAGGATTCACAAATGTATTTTGTGATTTATATATAAATGACTCTTCTCACAAATACATTTCAATAGACACACAAATGGATATTGGTATGTAAAAATGTTTTTGTAAAAAAATCCATAAACAAAAATAAGGTTCACAAACACATTTCTGATCCACACACAAATGTGTCTTGTTTTAAATAAATGTAATATAAATCCATAAATATATGAATTAAAACTGGTCTGTATTTGTGTGTGGACTTTTGAGACTCTCCTACAAGGCTGGATTCACGAATGCATTTTTTCAAGGAACTCTGTAGCCAATCGGATGCCTCCCTCGTTTTCAGCCAATCACACGACTGCATTCCCATGAGGGGTACCTTACCATGACCAGAGCACAGCCTTTTCTCTCAAGATCAAATACTGGGTGTGGTCTCAGGGTCAGACATAATATAATGACTAAGTAGGACTGTAGAGGCGATAACACTACACATCATCAACCATGATTTCTACAATCACTGACACAACGTCTTTTCATATTTTTCACATACTGGCTAAGTTATATTTGAAGTGTCTTATTACACATATTATCCATTTGTCATCAGACTCTGCTAATATCTATTTCTTCTCTTACAGGATTCCGCAAAATCAGCCTAGATGATCTGCGCAAGGCCTACATCGTTAAGGATGTGCAACAGTACATCCTTCACAGACTGGACCAGGAGGAGGCTCTGAGGCAGCACCTGACCAAGGAGACAGCCGAGATGCTCAACCAACTCCACATCAAAAGCAGTGGCTGCTTCCTTTACCTGGAGCGTGTGCTGGATGGCGTGGTGGAGAACTTTATCATGCTCCGCGAGATCCGGGACATCCCTGGCACCCTCAACGGCCTCTACCTGTGGCTCTGCCAGAGACTATTTGTCAGAAAACAGTTTGCCAAAGTCCAGCCAATCCTTAATGTCATCCTGGCAACGTGCAGGCCACTTTCGATCAAGGAGCTGTACCATGCTGTCTGGACCAAAAACATGACACTGACTATGGAAGAGTTTCAGAAAAAGATGGACATTCTCTCCAAGTTGTTGGTTGATGGCCTTGGGAGTACTAAAATCCTTTTTCACTACAGTTTTGCAGAGTGGCTACTAGATGTTAAGCATTGCACCCAGAAGTACTTGTGCAACGCAGCAGAGGGACATAGGATGTTGGCGATGAGTTACACTTGCCGGGCAAAGCAGCTCAAACCACTGGAAGTGCAGGAATTTGCACTTCATCTTGTTAATTCCAACCTGCAGATTGAGCCATTTAATCTGGCTCTTTGGATGGTTTGGAATGGAACTCCTGCTAAAGACTCTCTGACCACCTCCATACCAAGAGAACAGGAGGTTCTGCAACTTCTGGTCAAAGCTGGAGCTCATGTAAACAATGAAGACGACCACGCATCATGTATTGTACAACAGGCCCTGGAAAGAGAGGACTCAATACGGACATTACTTGACAATGGATCATCTGTCAACCAGTGTGACGCCAGTGGAAGAACTCTGCTGGCTAACGCTGCATACAGTGGAAACCTTGATGTGGTCAACTTGCTAATTTCTAGAGGGGCAAACATGGAGCTAGAAGACAACCACGGACAAACGGCACTTACTCTTGCTGCGAGACAAGGCCATACCAAAGTGGTCAACTGTTTAATTGGCTGCGAGGCCACCATCAATCACACAGATCATGATGGATGGACGGCCCTGCGCTCAGCAGCTTGGGGTGGTCATTCAGAGGTAGTATCCGCTCTGCTTTACGCTGGTGCCAAAGTGGACTGCGCTGATGCTGATGGCAGAACCGCTTTGAGAGCTGCTGCTTGGGGAGGTCACGAAGACATAGTGTTGAACCTTCTTCAGCACGGGGCCGAGGTCAACAAGGCAGACAATGAAGGAAGGACAGCTCTCATTGCCGCAGCATACATGGGACACCGAGAGATCGTTGAGCACCTCTTGGACCACGGGGCTGAAGTGAATCATGAAGATGTGGATGGAAGGACTGCCCTCTCAGTTGCTGCTCTCTGTGTTCCTGCAAGTAAAGGCCATGCATCTGTTGTGAGCCTCCTGATTGAAAGGGGAGCAGAGGTTGACCACTGTGATAAAGACTGCATGACTCCACTCCTTGTGGCTGGCTATGAAGGACATGTCGATGTAGTTGATCTGCTTTTGGAAGGTGGTGCTGATGTAGATCACACAGACAACAATGGTCGCACCCCTCTTCTTGCTGCTGCATCAATGGGCCACGCCTCTGTTGTTAATACGTTACTTTTCTGGGGGGCTGCTGTTGATAGCATCGACAGTGAGGGAAGGACTGTGCTGAGCATTGCATCTGCTCAGGGTAATGTGGAAGTGGTCAGAACTCTGCTGGACAGAGGTTTGGATGAGAACCACAGGGACGATGCAGGCTGGACCCCGCTACACATGGCTTCCTTTGAGGGCCACCGCCAAGTGTGCGATGCCCTTATTGAGCAAGGCGCTCGTTGTACAGAGGTTGATAATGATGGTAGAATACCGCTGATATTAGCTGCACAAGAGGGACATTATGACTGTGTGCAAATTCTTCTGGAAAACAAGTCATGCATTGACGAGAGGGGATATGATGGGAGGAATCCTCTCAGGGTGGCATCACTGGAAGGCCACAGGGACATTGTTGAACTGCTGCTGAGCCATGGTGCTGATATAGATCACAAAGACGCTGACGGACGCCCAACACTCTACATATTGGCACTTGAAAATCAGCTGGCCATGGCAGAGTACTTTCTTGAAAATGGAGCAAATGTTGAAGCTTTTGACACAGAGGGCAGAACGGCCCTCCATGTGTCCTGCTGGCAAGGGCATGTCGAAATGGTGAGGCTGCTGATTAACTATCATGCTGATGTGAATGCCTGTGACAATGAGAAGCGATCTGCCCTGCAGTCTGCGGCATGGCAAGGGCACACAAAAGTTGTGCACTTTTTGATAGAGAATGGAACACATGTGGATCATACATGTAACCAGGGAGCAACAGCACTAGGTATAGCTGCACAAGAGGGTCACATTGATGTTGTGCAAATACTTCTCGAAAATGGCGCAGATCCCAACCATGCTGATCAGTTCGGACGCACAGCAATGAGAGTGGCGGCGAAAGGTGGCCATTCAATGATCATCAAACTCCTGGAAAAGTATGGGGGCACAACTCTAAATGGTTGCAATCCCTCCCCAGTACACACCATGGAGGAAAAAACACCCCTGACCGTGACTGGTAAAATGCAGTCCCTCACCATTAAATCAAGCAGCTCTGGCAGCACCGGGGCAGGAGATATGCAGTCGTCTGGACGTGGTCTCCCCAACGGGCCTGTCCATGCCTTCAGTTCACCATCAGAATCTCCTGATTCCACAGTAGATAGACAGAAATCCTCCCTTTCAAATAATTCCCTCAAAAGTTCAAAGAACTCCTCCTTGAGAACCACATCATCCACAGCCACAGCCCAGACTGTGCCGATCGACAGCTTTCATGGACTGACATTTACAGAACAAATCCAACAGCACTCACTGCCTCGTAGCCGGAGCAGACAGTCTATTGTGTCCCCCTCCTCCACGACTAAGTCCATTGGTCAGCAGCCATCATCTCCATCCAATGACTTTGACTGGTCTCAGTTAAAATCTGGTCTCAAGTCAACAAAGGGAAGCAAGAATGGGACATCCAACAGTAAAGGAGCACTGGGAGATAAGAAAAAAGTCAAGAACAGCGGATCAACCCAAGGTCAGGTTCTGGAATATGAGATGAAACAGTTTGACAAGAGGATTGCTCTCAACAAGTCCGTAGCGAACATTTCAGTGAAGGATCCCCATTGCAAGATCATGATTGGTGGGTCAATTCGGCAGGAAAGGGGGCAAAGCCAAGATCAATTATTTCAGCAGAGCTGTGCTGAGAAGAAGAGGAATGGCATCATGACCAACCCAAACTATCATCTACAGGGTAATCAAGTTTTCCTGAGTAGGGTATCAGTTCCTCGGACTGTACAGAACAGAGGCCACCAGGATGTTCTAGAGAACTATCCCATAGGGGAAACCGAGCTAAGCCTTAAACAAGCCCTGAAACTGCAGATTGAAGGATCAGACCCCGGGTTTAACTACAAAAAAGAGACTCCGTTATAGCTGGTAAGAGATGCTTTTCAAAATAGTCTTAGTTTGTGCTCTTGGTGAAACACATCAAGCATTTCAAAGTTGAAATTGAGGTTCACTTAGACAAGACTTTGGCTTGTCTCTTCATTTACCGTGGCTAATAATTGATTTGAACTCGATTGCACTCAACAAAATCATCATTGGTTGGTTTTAATCAGACTTGCATGAAGAATGCCACAATCTGGATAAGCAGACCTTCTTTTCCTCCCAAACAAAACATTCACGCAAATTATCCCTGTACCGTTTCAGATGTCTTTAATGCCATTCGTCATGCAGACATTGGAGGGAATGTGCCAAAGCAACTGTTTTCATCTACATACAAATACTATTTTTTTTCCTTAAGCGGGAGGCCTCAAAATAATACCTAGGGACGAATGTTGACTGCTGCCTAAGGCTTATGTGAACTGATACATCAATGTGCCTACATCTGTTACAGCCTCCTTCATGTATTCATGCAAACTATCATTTTAATTTAATGTAATGCTATTTAATAAACAGTGTATGCACTTTTAAAAGAGTAAAATGACAGACATGCATTTGTTCTATTCACTTTGTATCCCATCCATGTTTTATCAACGTAATTGTTTGAGAGAAACATACCAATGCCTTTTTTTTTTAATTATTGTTATTTTATATTATGTTTGTTCTGTCTACTTTTTTCACACTGACAGCAATGTACCACTGAGTACATTGTCACAAGACCAGAGGACATAACAGTAACTGATGCTTTGGTATGAATTTAAGCGCATTGATAGTCTGCCTCTCTAGAGACCCCAAATAATCTGTGTTAACCTTGGATCAGTGTGCTAAACCTATGTTGTGTGTGATATGTTAATAGCTATGGCAATTTACTTAACAAGTATATACAAGCGTATTTATTTTTGGAAAAAAAGCCACTTTTGCTGCATTTTGTGTTGCATTACGCTCTACCATGGTGCTGTGTTCAGAAGTTGCCTGCAGTTATTTTGGAGTCCCAATTCTGTTGGTTTTGTGCGTTTGTGTATTATTAAAAAATATCTAAGGAAGAGGGAAGTTGAAAATGTAAAAAAAAAAAAAAGTTAATTTTGTCCCTATGGGATTTCTCAGTTGCTCGTGTTATTATTTTGTGTAAAACTATTTAAATAACCCATTGTGTACCGTCAGCAAAAGTGTGGTGCTAAATGCAGCGATTTCAAGTGAAAGCAGTAATTTAAAAAAAAAAGCATCTGTCCGCAGAGATATATGTATATCCTACTGCAATGCAAGAAACAAAATCCAAGCTTTGTTTCCTTCTTGCCATGTGGTTCTTATCCAGTAATTCCTGCTGGGTTTTTTTCAGGGGCATGGCACAAAAACGGCTCAAAAGGGTTCAGCCATTAAGACAACTCATAGCTGTGAATGATATTGTTTGAAATGCAGAGCTGTAAAGCCAAAGTTGAAACAACATAACTCTGTCCCACCTCCTCCCTGTGAGAAGCTGAGTATCGATTCAACCGGACTTAATCCCGCGAGAGACGGAGGGGAGGAGGTGCTCGACTGTGACGTTGAGGGAGCTGAAACATCTGTTTCTCATGAACTGCGTGGAGCTGCGTTAGCGTTTACAGGCTGTGTCATATTTTTGCAGGCTTTTCATATTGTTAACAGTGAGCTATTTTTGCCAAGAAATGGGATTGGAGGGAGTAGAAACCTATCGCATGCACAAACACTTATAAGCCCTAGTGGAAGCTCTCAGCTCTTCAGTACTACAGTAGTTCAAACGTATGCCAGGAAGGGTCAATGGAAGGATTCAAGGCAGGATCGGGTCTAGGAACAGTGTTGGAAAAACATACTGTATAGTCTTATTAAGCAGTTATCTTGTTTGTCTTGACTGTGTTTTGTCCGTCAACTTTGATTTGACTGTCAGTGATTGGATTGTAAATAGCTTAACATGTACATTCAACTGTCATTTAAAAAGAATTCCTGTATTATACGAAGTGGAATTTTCTGATGTATATTAAAGTGCTTAATAAACATATTTGCTTTACTGCTGAAAAATCAACCTTTTGCTAATTTCTTCAACAAAATACACTTGACTGAGGAATGCAATATAAGATATGGCAGTCCAAAGCCTTATCACTGTTGAGGCAGGAGGGCATTTGAATAATTATGTCTGGAATCTGAAGTTATACTGAAGGTGATTTTTTACTTCTTTGTCCTTCTGAGTTGAAGTGCCAAAAATTCTTAAGTCCAAGGCCGACTAATTGATGTGTCTGTAACGGAAAGCTGCGTAAGCACTGACACTCCATTTACTTTGAAGATTGATAGTAAAATTGACAGCAACAATCTGTGAATAAGAAATTGACTAATTATTTTCTCATTCATTCCTATATCAGATACCTCTTTGCCCCCCCCAAAAAAAAAGAAAAACCACAGCCTTTGCTGTTAATACCTACCTCACTGTTGGTCATCTGGTGGTGGAGGACCAAACCGGGACACTGCAGGCATCACAACACATGGATCAAGCTGAAGTGGAACAGACATGTGTGCCAAGTTCTCCCACTGCCCAACACCCCCCTTTCCTCCGAGTACACTCGGTTCATTTCAGTCAAACAGGAGCTGCAAGAGAGATCAAACACAGATAGGATTTTATACACATTTAACGATCTTATAAAATGACAGATATTTATTCAGTAATATAACTCCTTGGTTAGTATGACTCATATTTCATAGGAGTGAGGATTGGGCAAAGATGTTACACTGACTATTTAGGCTTAATTTCCGACACCAAGCATCATGAAGGAATGTTCCACAGGGCAGTGAAAGTGGTATTTAGATGTGCAGACTTCCAGCACAGCCTTTTTCTGTATGGTTGGAGAGGGTGGGTGTTAATGAGTAAACCATCTGGCGCTGAAGTCATGTATGTACTGTCCAAGCTTGGAGGATCTCCTGGTGAACCATCTGCCAACGGCCACATCTGTTTCTTCTCCACCCATGCCCTTGTTTTGGATACATGCTCCAACGCAACATACACAACACGGCGACAGTTGTGGCCAACTAATTCCAATACAACTCTAAACCCAGTGGCTTTTTATCTACAGTATGTGCCATCGAGAGCAATGCATGTGTAGGTTTTCGTTCCGGGGGAAAAAATGAGACTTTTTTTTACAGATTTTCTATGATGAGCACTTTTTTGGTCTGGAAATGCTGAGTGAAACGAGCTGCTTTGTTGTTTGGTTATACTGAAAACCTGCATACACATGCTGGCTCAAGGTAATTATCAAATAAAAAAAACAGTTGATTGCTGTGTCCTTGCGTGGAACATTTTTCCCAGCGTTCCTTTGCAGGAATGACCTTTACAAGAATGCAAATAATGCAATGATATCTTTGCAGTTTGGCAGGGCAATGAGTGCCTCTATGATCACGCCATGGTTCAATATAGTTCATCATCACAATAGTGCAGATGTGGTCACAAGGCAGTGATGCAGCCCTGTGACAAGCCTGTACGTACTTGCATGTGCATTTTCAAATATACTCAGTCATGAGACTATGGTTTGAAAGAGCAAAAAGACAGCATTGTTGAAAAAGAGCATATGTGCACACAAAACTCTGGTTTCTGTAGAGACATTACCGTCTACATGCTCATTTATTCTTTTTCAAACATCCCTGATTGTATGCTAATTGTAAATGTCCTTGCCATGGGACTAATAACAGTTATCTTATTGTATCTTAATTGCACAGTGAAACCCCCCCACAGACTCGATATCATGTAATAGTGGTCAATTAACTAACTACCTTAGAAATGTATGAATGAGTATGGAAGTCATGGTGTAGATGTTGTAGATGGTACACATCATTACAAATTTCATGTAAATGGTCAGCCTATAGTATGTAATGTCATATTATGTATGTCATAAAAATAGAGCCATAGTATAGTATGTTGAAAAAAGTCAGTATAGTATGCTGAAAAAAGTTTAAAAAAAGGTGATAGTATTATGTTGAAAAAAAGTCATGAGTAAAGTATTTTCAAAAAGGTCATTAAAAAGTCATAGTATAGCCTGTCGAAAAAATTGATACTACTCAATGATTTTTTTATTTACTTTTAAACATAATATAGTATATCCTGTCTAAAATAGGCATAAAATGGTCAAAGTATAGTAGGTCGAAAAAAGTCAGTATAGTATTACTTTTTTCGAAATACTATACTATGACCTTTTTATGCCTTTTTTCAACATACTATACTAGTACTTTTTATGAATTTTTCCTATATACTATGATTTTCTGTGATGCTATACTATTACCTTTTTTGACATGCTATACTATGACCTTTTCATGACCTTTTTCAATACACTATACTAAGACTTTTTTAACATAATATACTATGACTTTTTTATGAATTTTTCGACATGCTATACTATGACTTTCTTCGATATATTATACTATGACTTTTTCCGACATACTATACTATTACGTTTTTTGACATACTATACTATGACCTTTTCATAACTTTTTTCAACACACTGTGCTATGACTTTTTTATGACCTTTTTAAACATACTATACTGTGACTTTTTATGACTTTTTGACATACTATACAATTACTTTTTTCAACTTAATATAACTTTTTTTATTACTTTTTTCCGACATACCATACTATGAACTTTTTCAACATACTATACTATGATCTTTTTCGACATACTATATGCCTTTTTTATACCTAATACACGATGACTTTCTTCAACAAACTATACTATGACTTTTTTATGCTTTTTTTTGACTTGCTACACTATGACTTTCTTCAACATATTATACTATGGCCTTTTTATGACTCTTTTGAATTTCCAAGGACCCACCCAAGCCATAAATTGTTCTGTATTGTATGGGGAAAAAAGTTATAGTTTAGTATATTAAAAAAGATCATAGAACAGTAATTAAAATATGTTGAAAAGGGTCATAGTATAGCACATAAAAAAAAGTATGTTAAAAGAAATTGTAATTTAGTATGTTGAATAAAGTCATAAAAAAGTCACAGTATATCATGTATAATAAAGTCAAAGTATAGTATGTTGAAAAAAGTAAAAAAAAAAGAATAACTATACTATTATTTTTTATGACCTTTTCAACATAATATACTATGACTTTTTTATGACCTTTTCAACATAGTGTACTATGATTTTTTATGACCTTCTCAACATACTACAATAAGATTTTTTATACTTTTTTGACATACTATACTATGACATTATAAATAATATAATGTGATTTTTTTTCAACTAACTACTATGACTTATTTATTGTATTATTCAACATACTATATTCTTTTTATTACCTTTTTTCCCCGCAGGTCTGGCAACAGTTTTACAGTATGTTATACGAAATGTCATGAAAATGTAATAATAAAGTATTGCATTAAAAGAGTCATAAACATTGCAATATGAAACGTCATAGTATAGTTTCATAAAAAAAATTTAATTGTATAATATGTCATACAAAATTGCACAAAATATTACACAGTAGGTCAATAAGTCATTAAAGGAGTATAAAAAGGAATACAAATAATTATTATAGTACATCATGTAAAAGCTCATACTATAGTAAGCCATAAAAAGTGTCAACAAATTGCAAAAATCATACATCATAAAAGCATGGCATTGTATAGTATGTCATCATAGTATGTCACAAAAAATACCGTTTTATAGTATGCCCTAAAAAAAGTGATATAAAAATCCATATTATAGTCTGTCATAAAGAAGGCGTAATACAGTATGCCATAAAAATGTTGGTCACAAAAATAATAGGCCATCCGTCATAAATCATGTCGCATTTTGGTAAAATCCAAATTATGGCATGTCATAATATAGTTTTTCATAACAATGTTTCATTAATATGTCATAATAGTTTGTCATAACAAATGTCTTTGTCTAAAAGATCATACAAAATGTCATATAAATGACTTAGTATAGTATTTAAAACAAATTTTATAGTATTGTTTGCCATAAAAATGCATACTATATTATGCCATTAAAAAGTGTCATAAAAATAAATAAAAGGTTCTAGTATAAAACGGCATAGAAATGTCATAGTATAGTATGCTAAAAAGCCATATGCAGTGTCACAGTATATGAGTATATTATGGCCTCCAAGATGCCTCCAACATTATGTAGTATGCCATAAAAGTATAGAAAAAAATGAACATGACATGAAATGCTTAAATTATATTGTGATCATCCACAGTCCAATTCAACAGCTTCCATTTATTACACTACACTATTGGCTCCATGGCAACTGAGTCACAGGAATTGCGTGTCATTAATGCTGGTGCTGTTACATAAAGTTGGTGATTTTTGGTGTACAACTCAGCAGTTTAATGTGGAAGTAAGATGTAAAAAAAAAAACTGCTTATGTGTGCACCTTTTCTGTGAGGTCCTCAATCAAATGCTGGTGCCCTAAATTGGCACTCCTTTGACAACCCTGGACTTAAATGAAGACATCTGGCAGTGTTTTGACACATCTGTTTGTATGATACAACTATCAACTGTGGATAAAAACCAGCTAGAATGCCCCCTTCCTATAACTCCCACTATGCAGGACGTGACACTGTTTAAGGATACATCTTTTCAGACCATTTTTATCCTCCAAATGTTAATTGCTGTTCTGGGAAGCTGGCATCTGCACGCTCGTAAATAGTCAACTCCTGCAGATCAATGCCAGCAGTAATTTGGTGGAGGCAGCCAAGTGGCAGACTCATGGAGAAATTCTACAAAGGGGTATTTAAATTTGTCCATCCATTTTATAATGACACAAGTGCAGCCATGCAGAGCCCTTCATCATACCAGGTTTCAAATTAGATTGACTGCTGGCGACAGCGTCAGAGCATTGTTCAAACTGTGAGCTGTAAAAGGTGATATTTTTTTCCAAACCCATAGCAATTATTTGACAATCCTGAAGAGATAACTATTGCAATCTAAGTCTTTTGAATGTAAATTCATGTTGCAGTTGGAGGTTCACTGGCCTCAAGAGAGGCTTCAAATACACATTCATATTTGACTGCTACATTCACTAAGTTCTTTATTTCTTCCCATTATTTAGAAATTAGGGTCATCACAGATTTGTCTGATTTTAATGAGAGCCTATTTCTAACATTGATTTATCCAAGATGTGAAGAAAAAACTGATTGCTTCTCTCAGAAATGAAAAAGGAATAAAAGACACTGTGACTCAATTCAACACAATCTGGGGTCACGGTCCCACAACCTAGATACTTGGTATGACCTTTATCTTACAATGGCTAATGTAAGCTAACGTTGGCAAACCTGGCCATTTTACCTACAATATTGAATGAGTTCACTGACTTTATGGCTTGTCTCTACAGTTCAATGTTCTAGTCTACCATTATCAATTGGCTCTTATATTGGTATAAATCTTGTGGCCATTAAATTGAGATTCCCCATCCAGATTTTTCAAGTCAAGTTTTTTCCTACCTCTTTTAATGATGAAGGAATTGCAACATCAACAGCTCTCTGGCATGGGTTCCGTGATCTGTAGCAGAAAGGGAAAAAAGTTACAATAAACAGATCACAAGACTGCAACTATTAATGAGGGTAACTTCTGTATTACGAGCAAAGTGCTGGAATAATAAGCCATCATGGCTAAAAAATGTCAGATGACGTTAATATGAAAGCTTGAAGCTAATACAGGCTTCTGTAGTCATCAAGTGTATGTCTTTGTTCTGGCAGTTGCATGTAGGCCGTTTGCCCAGATTTTGTGCCAGCAACCAACCTTTATGTGACTACCACAACATATCCCTCCACCTCAGCTCAGTTGGGAAACACAGTAAGGCATTTTCCTTATAAAAAGACCATAGCTTTGGAAAAATACCCACTTGCTTTGGTTAACTCAGACTGCTAAATGGTGATATATGGAAGACTACAGGGACCAATAAGGCTATAAACATATATGAAAAATGGATATTGTATTTAGGCCATTGGAAAGAGTCCAAACAGATCCTGTCGGGACTAGCTGCTAGTAGCCTTGTAATCCCTCGAGCCTCGATTCTTAATCATGAGAGGTGCATCGGCCTGTTTACCACACCTTCTCTCCGAAACAATCGATGAAGATCTCGACATTGGTCATAACTCACAGAACCACAGTTACATTTATAACCTTCAGCTCACCTATAGCCTTAATCTCCAACAACCTCCAAAGTGAGTTTAAAAGCCAGAAATCTCTGAACCTCCTAATGTAGTCATTGAGTCATTGGTATTGATCAGAAAACCCCATCATCCCCCTGCAGATACATTATGATCACTATGTGCTACAGGGCAGAATAAATCTTAGTTATAGCTCCAATAAACTTTTGTACTCTCACAACGGCAACAAGCAGTAATCACAAAGTTGCTTTTCTGATGCCGGTGTGACAGAGCAGCCTGCTGGATTTTATGCTCTTTACTGGCAACAGTTCAAACATGGAGTGTTTGAATTAAACAAGGCCACTCTGGTTTGGATTTGTGTCGGTGTAGTGGGGCAGGTGGGCGTTCAGGAGCCCTTTAGGTAGCAAGCATTAAAACAGGGCTTAACAGACCTGTTTGTGCTCATCTGCTTTCATAAACAGTTCTCAGATCCATCAAAAGGACTGAATGCACCGTTTATGAATGCAAATTCTTACAAAAGGAAGGTTTTTAAAGACATTTATTCTAAACTGTATTCCGCTATCTGTTGCAGGCCAAAAAAGTTGTATAAAAAAAAATTGAAAAAGAGCCAGTGCTTAAAAACAGGCAGTTATGAAAGCAGCCTCTGCTCGACAACAATGGAGCAACTCATGGCCAACAAAGCCGGAGAACGAGAGATTAAACATACTGTATTCCTCTTTGTTGCCTGTTTACATAATCCCTAGTCTCTCATCAAGCAGCGTGGATGAAAAGCTTTCATCGACTCTCTGGGGAAAACCTGTCTCCTTCTTTGAAGCTCAACACAGTGGCCCGACATGCACACAGGTGTTCCACTTTCACTAAACGCCAAGCAGGAGCACAAGACCTGATGGTAAAATCTAAAGTGAAAACGTCTGTCTCTGGGGAGGCACGACACTGAAGGAGAAAAAAAAAGGGTCTTTTGAGCGTGGGTGAGTCGGCTATAGTGCACCGTCATACGCTGCATCATTAATCATTATGGCTGGAGCCAAGGACAATGAATGCACAGGAGCTCGACACAATGAAAGGGCTGTAGCTCCACAGACCGAGGTATCCTGGTGTCGAACGCAGCTGCCTGTAAAACAGACAGCTCAGTATTTCCTTCGCAGTCACTTGCAGGTGCAAACCGTGTATCTCCAAAACGTCAGCTTTTCTGAGAAACTTTGAAAAACAGCTTTGTTAACAGCTCGAAGACAATCCAGGTTTGAAGCCACGCAGTGTTTTTGTAAAGGTTTTTATAATCCCAAGAGGTCAGAGAATTTTCCCATCCCATGGAGCATATAATCCTCTCATTCACCCCTTTTGGATTTACGAGGTTTGCTGTAAGAGGCAGCTGGGAAATGAAAACTTTAAATATATACAAGGGAGCAAGCTCTATTTTAAAGGAGTGTCCTACTAGGTTGATAATCATCATAAAACAAGATGTAGATATAAGATAAAAAGCAACTTCCATCCATCCATTGTCTACCGCTTATCCTGTATTCAGGCGTGGGGGGTGGGGGGGCTGGAGCCGATCCCAGCTGTCATTGGGCGAAGGCGGGGTACACCCTGGACAGGACGCTAGTCTATCACAGGGCCAACATGTAGAGACAGACAGGTAACCAGTCTATCACAGGGCCGACATGAAGAGACAGACAACCATTCACCTACGGGCAATTTAGAGTCTTTAATGAACCTATCCCCATCCTGCATGTCTTTGGACTGTGGGAGGAAGCCGGAGAACCCGGAGAGAACCCACGCTGACACGGGGAGAACATGCAAACTCCACACAGAAGGAACCCGGGCCTGACCCAGGAATCTAACCTGGGACCCTCTTGCTGTGAGGCGAGAGTGCTACCCACTACACCACCGTGCAGCCCACATAAAAATAACTTTAATAACTTAATGTTGTACAAAATATATAAAACTGAAAGAAAGACGACAACATTTAGCATGTGGCAATGTTTTAGTCACAGAGAAACATTGTCAGGAACCAAGTATGCCATATTATCATATTATGCTCAAGTCTTTAGTTACCCAAAGCTGATTTTCCAAGTTTTGTATTAGTGATAGGGATTTCCAAAAGACCATGCACTAGTCCCAATAAAATTTGGAACTGAAGGAACATGGAAGTTATTATTTTCTTTGAAGGTGTTATACTGTAACCAAAAGTAAGTAGTGTTGCTTGCACCAGTGGGATAGAGATTTCCATTTAATTTTGTTTTCCTTGTATACGAGTACCAGAAATGTCACGGTCACCAGTAATGAAAGAAAAATAACACAGAGCTGCTTCAAGTGGTAGTGAACCGAGCTTCTTTGGCTTCCAAAGTGTGATGCATTTCTAAGTGAAACTGAATATGTGGGCGAGGGAAGATTTCGAGAGGGATTTGGATCAAATTGGTTGATTGTATCATTTCAAAGTGGGCGTTGCTCACAGAGAACATGAGTCTCCAAAGACTCACAGCAATACAGAGGTGTAGACGAGCACTCACCTCCACCCACACCTCCTTCCTCAGATCATGTAGAGAGTGCAGAAGAAATGAGCAAATTTGACCTCAATCACATTCTTTCAGTAATTTCTTTTGGTCAGAAAAACAACACAAGCTACTATGATCCACAAGTTAACATTTTTCAGGAGAAGAAAGTCACTGAGGTAAGAGGGTTAAGTGTAAACAACAATACCTTCCTTGTGAAACACTGTCCCTAAAAATCATTAGTCATTAATCTGACCCTTTTGGAAAAGCTAATAATTTTAAATTCCAAGACATTTGTAGGCAATATAGAAAAAATTTAAATTATAACTGGAAGGCCATGCAAATCAGTTTTGGATTGATCTTTGTAAGCATTCAAAACCAGCTCCAAGTGATTAGTTATCTTTGCATTTGTGTAAAAATGCAGTGTCATCTGCACAGAACTTTAGTCCACTACTATTAACATTCGGTCATAAATAGTTAACCCTGTCTGCTGCAGAATAAAGTTCCCATACTGCACGCTGCAAAACTCCATAAAACTACTTGGTTAAGTTTAGTTAAAGGCATCATGGTTTGGCGTGATCACTTTGGAATTGAAACAAAACAATACCAAAACCCAACAAAACGACCTGTTAAGAAAGGAACACGATAATCTATCATTCTAGATTATCAGTGATTAAGATGAATGTTTTGCCACGTGTAAATTTTATAAGTTCAATGATCCCTCTTGCCCCTCCAAACAACTATTGGAAAAAGTTGCATTCTATCATAAATCAGTTTCTCTGGAATAAGAAAAAACCGAGAATTAAAACCTCTACATTGCAAAGGCACAAATCAGCAGGTGGTGTGAACTTGCCCAATTTTGAGTGGTACTCTTGGAGCTTTGTCCTACGTCCACTTGCTGTCTGGTTAAATCCAAACAGTCAGGTTTCATGGCTCCCCATCGAGGAGAAATTAACATCTCCATATAGCCTGCATAACTTGATACATTCTAATATTTCTCATAAGCTAGTGAAACGTGACTTTGGACCAATTATCTCCTATCTCTTCACTGTGTGGCTTAAAGTCCAACAGTTTGCAAAAATATACTCAAAATTTTTTCGTCAGTCTCCAATCTTTCATAATTTTAGTCTTTTAATAGATGGGAAACCCATTTCTTTTCCCCAGTGGAGTGATAAGGGAGTTAATACACTCCAGGACATTATAGGGATACAAGGTCTCCTTGAATTCCGGGAATTACAAAAAACTTTTGATCTTCCGGGCACTTCCTTTTTCTTTTATTTACAGTTACGGGCAGCAATGCGTGCTCAAGGTGTTCCGTGGGACTCCAAATTAGAAGATCATCCTTTTCATATTAAACTGAATACTAAAGGTAAAAATAAGGGTATTGCCTCTGAGTTGTACAAACTGATTGTGGAGGCTTCATATAAACATCTGCCTTTAAATAGACTTTGGAAAAGTGACATTATAAATGCTTCCTCAGAGTTCAACTGGCAATCTATATGATCAAATATTACTATCTCATCTAGAAACCCGAATCATCAGATGATTCACTATAAGTTTGTCCATCAATTTTATTTTACACCCCAAAGACTTTATCAAATGAAACTTAAAAGTAACCCATTTTGTGATTTTTGTTCAGGCAATACCGTTGGTACATTTTTTCATTTAGTTTGGCAGTGCCCGGAAGTTAACAGATTGTGGGAAAATATTTCAAGTATATTGTCTGTTGTAGTGGAGAGAACTATTCCTTGCTCTCCTTCTCTACTATTACTTAATGATATTTCTTCTCTGAAACTAACAACAAATAATAGCCGTCTTCTGTTTGCCGGGCTTACAGCAGCTAAGAGGATGATAGCCTGCCGCTGGAAACCCCCACATGTAATGTCAATCAAGGAATGGCTTTCTTCATACAAGGACATTGCACAGCTAGAGCTTACCACTGCACGATTACATTCAGCTAAAACACAAAATGTCAGCTGTTGGTCAAACTTGGTAAAAAAAATTGAAAGTTTAATGTAAGAATTTTATTTTTTATTTTTATTTATTTATTTTTCTGGCTGTGCAGTGAACTGCCTATTTCTTGTGTACTTTGGTCTGTCTATTTGACTAAAACATAAAATGTACATGTACAGATGTGCATGCAACAGACATACTGGCTATGTGTGTGGTCATGAAATTTCTGGGTTAGGGTAGAATGAGTGAGTGAATGAATGATGTATGAGTGAGTGCTTTGGGATATTGTTGGTTCTGTTTTGTCTTTTTTGTTGTTATTGTTGTTGTTGTTGTTGTTGTTGTTTTTTAATATTATTGTTTGTTTGGTTTTGATTGATTGAACAACTCTGTTAATTCAATATGCCAATCGGGAGGAGGGTGGGGGGAAGGGGATTAATGGGGTAAAACGAAGATAACAAGGCATTATTTCATTATGCTACCCCACCGATTGTGTTTCCTTTCATGCCCTATCAGTTGTCTGTTAAAAAAACAATAAATAATTGATCACAAAAAAAGAAATGAACACGAATAGCCCTGTTTTCCACACCTTCCCTCCAAAACAATCAATGAAGATCTTGAAATCAGCCATAATACATAGAACTACAGTTACCTTTATAACCTTTGCTTCAGTTCCAACAACCTCCAAAGTGAGTTTAAAGCCAGAAATCTGTGAACCTCCTAATGTAGTCACTTGTGGTCCGTCCACCACCCTGTACGGATCACAAGACCTCTTCCAAATGCACACTTCCCACTTGTTTGAAGCCAAATTTAATATTGTGTGGGAACATAATTTCTGGGACACCAAGCTGTGTTAAATATGCAAATGATCACATTTAACGGATTAGAATCCCGACGAGCTCCTGTAGTGATATTGAGAAACTGCACAACTTCATCCACAACATACTGGAACTGATTTACAGGTAATTTGTGAACCACAAACAGGTAAGCAGTCATCAAAGCCCGTTTCTGTTAAGCATTTCAGCAGCATGTGGTATCGGTATCAAACACGGAGACAGATCAATAAACACAGCACCACACACACAGCTCCTTCCTTGTTTCCTGGTTTTACTGTAGCCGAGCACAAACAGAAGCAGGCAGAACAATGAGGAGCAGATTCACTTGAAACACAACGTTTTGCTCATCAAGCTGAGAAAAGTGAGCACCACCTGGCTGTTTTATTGGTACTGATCTGCTAAATCGGCTTATTATGCAGAGCTATTATCGCCGGGAGTTTCATAGTGTTGGCAAACGTTTGCTCTCGCTACCTGGCTCTGTCCCCCTCCTTGGCTCCGTTTCCTTCATTTTCCTTCCATCATGTCTTTTTTTACTTGCCTTCAATGTGTGTTTGTGTTTCTTCCTGTCACTCTTTCTCCCCCGTTCACTGTCTTTTTTCACTGTTTGTTTCCTTTTCACTTGCGATCCTCTATCTCTCTATGCGATTTAACTCTCTTTCCTTTCCCATATCCCTGTCCTGTCATTCTTCATTTTATTTTTTCCCTCTCTTGCTTTTCCCTGTCCCTGTCTGTGTTCTTGGCGTTGTCATCATATTTTATTAATTTTCCTGTTTTTCTCTGCCGTTTTGTGTCTTTGTTCTTCTTCATCGTGGCTCATTCTCATGCCACTAAGGCGTGTGCTGTTTATTCTGGAATGTTTCCCCAATGTTCTTTTCATTTTGCTCTCTTTTATACATTTTCTTACTCTTATTTGTCGTGTCCTCCTCGTCTGTCGCTTTTTTCTCTCTTTGTCCTTTTTTTTTTTGCCCTCCCCTGCCGTTGGCTCTCCCTCCTCCCTCTGTTTCTCCCCTCTGTCAGCAGCGAGCAGCTCTCACCACGGCTGCTGCAGAGTTCATCTCAGGACAAAACCCTGCTCTGCTGCTGCTGCTGCCGTCACTGTTGCACACACACCGTTTTGTCGACCGAATCAAAGTCCTGGGTGTAACGGGGCCCGGGGACAGATGGAGAAACATGAGGACGAAACAAAAGACATTCGCCGAGTTTCACTGACACACAGAGCAGGGGGAGAAATATTAAAATGACAAGGCGGGCAAAAACTAGAATGTCACATGATATCACAAATGGATGCTGAAAAAAAAGCTGGCCCATGGTCTGCCCCTCTTGGATTCAATTTTTGCGATCTGTTTGCTCCTGCCAGGATTTGAATTTGTTTTGTGAAGAGGGCTTAGCATATTTACTCTGATTTGACTTTTGCAGCAGATGTTAATTACAAGTCTCACGACCTGAACGAATATCAGTTTTCACATTTAAACAACAGAGTTGGGGAAAAAGGGGGATTCTAGGTGGCAGCTCCAGGACAAATATATCAATTTTGTTTATCTAATGCTACAATGATGCAGGAAGATAAAAGGAAGTCATGCAGTGAGGGAAAACCTCCAGCTGTGGGAAAGACTGTTGTTCCAACCAGCCGAGATTATCCACGCTAGCTCTCTGGGGATGGTAAAGCTGCACAGCCCCTCAGCTCCCCAGCACTTTGAATATATTTACATGAAATATGGTACAGATATTAGGATGATTCCTCGTGACTTTGGTGTTCCTTGACTTTCAATAAGGTCAACATGTCCACTTAATGACAGAACACACAAACAACTCATTCCATTTAGCCTGAGCTGCTCATGTTGTAGATTCACATGCTAAATGTAACAGAATGTGAACATTGAAATATTAAAGATGCAATCAATATTATTAACAATTGGATGCCTTTGAGAGATATGAAAGGAGTTGCAAGTGACAACCCAACAGAGGATCATTATCACCAGACCGTGCAGTTCCTCCTTTAGCATCTTTTCAACTGCGTGTTGATTTCATGCTGCAAAAAAAAATCAACTGTTTTGGTTCACCCTCACCGCTCTCAAGCTTGTCTGCAGAAAACACACTCTGATAACCACCCTATATGCTAACTGGACTAAAAGGCAGACAGACATAGGGACAAGCTGGGGAACAAGAAGAGGATTTTGATGAAATTTTGCGGTTTGAGTCCTGATCCGCTGACTTTGTGCCTCTAGGGATTGGCTTAGAATTTGGTTCACATATCCATGTGCCCCTCAGGATGAATTGTAGCAACACCCTTAATCCTTTAATATGTCCTGTATCAGCATCATCAGGTGACTTTTTTTTCTATTCGTCATTTATGACTAAATGCCTGCAAAAACAATTAAATTCCCATCTACCTCAGCTGCACTCCGTGTTGCTAATTTGCATGCTAAAGCACCAATATGGTGAACATGGTAAACAGTTTGTCTGCTAAATGTTTGCCATTGTTTGCCATTGTGAACATGTTAGAAAACAATTTCCTGTCTAATTTTCTGGTGTATAATGAGGATTACAGCTATGCTAGCATTGTTAAAAGTTAACCCCAGAAATACATTTGCATAACTGATCCACACCTGCTACAGTATGAGTGAAGGCTGCTGGTTGTGGTGTCTGTTGTCGCCGGACACCAGTAGTTCTCACAGTACATGACTGAGGGAAAATGTGATGCACAAATATTCTTTTCACGTTGGAATGTTTTCCTTGGCGGGAACAATAAAACATATCAATGGGCCATCACAATAGTAATAGTGTTCATTCAGACAGTCTGTTCATTTATAGGGATGGAAAGAAAAACAGACGATGCTTCAGATAGGAAGAAGACAAAGTGATCAGCTGGTGGTAATCAAGAGAATGAATGACCAAGTAGGGCTGTACTGAATAGTTAAATGATTATTATTAGAATTACAGAAATATGACCTTCCTGCTTCTCTTCCCCTTGCTGTCTCAAACACACAACTAGCGAGGCAGCGTCTTGTTAATTATCTCCCAACTCCAAATATTGAAAAACAAAAAAGATAGTTTCACAGAGTGGTTTTGTCTCACAAAATATTCTGCTTCAATCCATATTTGTTTTTGTCTAGCATTTGAATAACAACATTTTCACTGCCGTCAAACACTGTTTTGCACCCCCGCACGCACCTGTATGAACCAGCAGCAATCTGACAGCTACATAAATTACATTTATACAAGCACAATAATACAGAATCATATTTGCCCCATTTTTAGAGTGATAAAGTCATAACATGATGACAAAAATTCAAAACTTAATTTGAAAAGCTCAGACAAAGCAGCCAAATATATATAAAAAAAAACCCAGCCCTTTGACAAAGCCAACCTTGCTCTTGGGTTCACACTGAATCCGTTAATAGATGAGGAGACACAGCGTGGATTTCATTTCTGAAATCTCAGCTAACACTATGTGGCTCAACGATTGTTAAAAAACAACAGTGAAAGGAATGTTCAAGATGTTATTTCAAAAGCAAGAAGAAGTTTGAGGAAGACCGCTGTAGTCATTCACTTACTACCATTCACATCACTGGCAAAGCTTTTGTCTATGATACCAAACCCTGAAAGTAGCTGCTATTCAGCACAACCGGTGCATGACTTTTCAAATCGGGACTCCCCGAAATGTGAATTAGGCCAGACCTGGCAACCCTGCACTTCCCCTCACATATGTCACCCTCTGTCCCTCTCCTCATTAGCACTAACCCTATTCCAGGTCAATACTTGTGGCACAGAGACACCACACACACACACACACACACACACACAAATTCTCTTACACTTTCTTTATCCCTTCTTTCTCTTCCTCAAAGTCACACACTCACTTGGTCTTTCTGTGAGTCCCTTTGTCTGGCTTGCTTTACCCCTGTCTCTACCACACACACACACACACACACACACACAAAATGACACACACAAAATGACACACATTTGCTGATCCGGGCAGTCGACCAGGCAGGAGTCTGACCTCATTAGGAACCATGGCAGCCAGCCAGGGGCGGGTCTGTCGATGAATGACCAAGAAGAAGTGGCGAGGGAGCAGGATGGACCGATCTGCAGCGCACCAGGAGGGGAGCTTGGAGTTCCTCCCCTTGGACACTTGGATAGATCTTATAAATCACACTAAATATGTGGGAGTGTGGATTCATTTATCTAATTCTTTTCACTTCCTTTGAGCCTTCCTTGTGGTGTGGCTCTATGAATGGCATTATCATTAGAGTATTGGATTGCCATGAAATGTGGTTTCGACATTCATGTCCCACTCCAGATGAAGGTGATCCTCTGACTTTATATCTAGCACCACCATCAGGTGTATGACCAAATACTTGCAAAATGAACGACACTCCTATCAGCCTCTTGTCTTTTGTGTTTAGGGCAAATATAAGCATGCAACACTAAAATGGTGAACATGGTAAACATACCTGCTAAACATAGGCCTACACATGGCCTCACAGAGCCATTAGCATGGCTGACATGCTAAGGTTATGGATTAAATCTAAATCAATACAAAGAAAACTATAAATCTTGGCTGCAGCATGAATGAAATGAAACAGCTGTAAAGAACAATAAAAAGCTGATGACAAATTTAACTCAGACATGACTCACACAAATGCATCGACATAATGACATAAATTATTGGCATTTTAGTGTTAAATGCTAGATCATTATATTGTATATAATGGATATGTTTTATTTTTATTTTTAAAGCCTCATTATTAAAATAAGCTACAGGTCTACAAGGTCTTATTTTCCTCCCATCCTGACATTATCGTCCATCCATCATACCATCCCCCCCCCCCCCCTCTCTCTCTCTCTCTCTCCCTCTCTCTCCCTCTCTCTGTGGCTTTCAACAGGCATGCATTTGCATTAGCGGCCTGCGAAAAATCTCTTGTTTCTCCCCCACATTTGCCATTTGCAATTTGCGAGCCACTGCATGGCGAAGAGATGCTTTGTCTTCTGGATTTATGACAAAAGGTTAACCACAACTGCACAGCTGCTCTATATTCCACAGATATTTTACAGGTAGCCTTCTGTATAAATGGAACCGTTATAGAGTCTGGAGGGCCGATACGCCACCAAACCTCACAGCTGACAGATTGCTTCTACGCTACAAGGATGTAAAGGCTTTCCACCCTCTGTCTGAATATGTCCAGCTAGCAGAATGCATTATCAAATCATATGCTGGAATCACTCAAATCCTAACCAAGGACCACAGAAAGATTAACATATAAATGAAACTACAGGCAAGATCCTGCCCTTCATTCCCTATCTGTTTATGCCACTGATGTGCAGAGAGGTTTGGAGGAGGAGACAGCAGGGTGTCTACCTGAAAAGTCAAGGATGTTCCAAATAAATAGCCTGAAAATGTTCCTGCTCGCAAGAGTTGCCGGTCTTATGCTATGTAACTGCAACGCAAGAAACGCAGAAATGCATTTGGATATTACCCAGTTACTAATATACCTCTAAGCTAAAACAAACTTATAATTAATACGCTGCACGGCTTTATCAAATAGCTTGAGGTTTCATTCCACTATAAACTTTGCAAGCTGAAGTCGTCGGCGGTGTTCATTTTATTAAAATGACTTTTGGGGAAGATGAATGCACACTGTCTCCAAAAAAAGTACAAAGTAATTTTATCAGCTGTTAAATATTAAAATCTATATGTCTGGGAAAAAAAACTTTCAAAATGGATTTTCTTTGGGCCAAGAGAAATTACTTCACCTTAAGGGTGCATATCACTGTCACTGAGTATTCATATAACACTGGTTTTTAGCAAGTTATGGATTCATAGTCTGGATGGGATGGACACACACTGCAGTGCAAATTAACTCTAATTAGTTTGCCTCATCAGCAGTTTGTAAACTAACAACCCTTTATTCCGCAACCAGAGACGACTGTTTATCTGGTGCTCTACAAAGCCTCCCTAAACCCTGTGTTTGTCGTAGCCTTCAGACCTGGAGTGCAGTAAACAACCAGCATATCCAACAAAATCACTGTATAATAGTATGTTACAGGAAAGGAGCCATTGCTATTTTCATCAGCACACTTGTGTAACTAAACACTGTTCACATAGAATAACGGTGTCATGTTATGTGTTTGTTAAAATAGGGGGTTACTTTGGTAACTAAATTCAAAATGAGGAACACCATATTTTCAGACGGATAAATATATAGATATACATGTGTCTGTCATGGTTGCCCTGCTGCTGACACAGACCAGCATATCATAAAGAAACATAATAAGCACTTGACAGAGTTGAAGGATGGCGTGAAGTCACAAGAGACAGGACAGTGAAGCACACAGGCCAACAACAGACTGGGAAACTAAACAAGGCTACATTTTCTAAAGGAAATTCATTCATCTTTTTTTGTTCAACTCTAAGTCGCTTATGAACGCACTAACTGTAAGGTAGCATACATACAGTTCATGGTTTGTGTTAAACTAACATGAGCACTCATTTTGTGGTTGCCTAGCGATGCTTAAAAACAGCAAACTGCAAACAATGCTGTTAGGTAGCTTCATAATTCAACGTATTACAGCTCAGTGTTAAAGTAATCTCAGAGGCTAATTGCCTTGGTAGCATGGCAGTAGTGTCACTGTGGTAGCAGACCAGTCAATCAAAAGGTAGCCACGCCCTCATTTTCTTATAGACTTATATGCAATCACTTTGTTTGTTTTGCACCTCCTGATGGACAGCATAGAGAATGCAACTTTAAGGCACTTCAGAATTGTCTTCACTTTTCAGAACCAGAGGTTGTCACCTGGGGGCACCTCACATTTTCAACCTGCAGCATGTGATCTGTCTGACTAGGGCCTTATGGGTCATATTGGAAGACGCAGCCCTGATCTCAATGTCCACACTCACTGACTCCCAGACTTTGATGTGTTGTACTTTACTTCCCGTTAGGGCTGCCCCACTGTCAAATCATCAAGTGCATGAGTACGGTGGCCCAGAGGTGTCAGGCCAAATACAAAAGCCACAACACAAACACAAAAGCCACAACACAAACACAAAAGCCACAACACAAACACAAAAGCCACAACACAAATAAAAAAGCCACAACACAAATACAAAAGCCACAACAAAAATAGAAAAGCCACAACACAATTACAAAAGCCATAACACAAATTAAAAAGCCACAACACAAATAAATAAGCCACAGCACAAATAAAAAAAACCACAACACAATTATAAAAGCCATAACACAAATAAAAAAGCCACAACACAATTACAAAAGCCATAACACAAATAAAAAAGCCACAACACAAATAAAAAAACCACAACACAATTATAAAAGCCATAACACAAATAAAAAAGCCACAACACAATTACAAAAGCCACAACGCAAATAAAAAGCCATAACGCAAATAAAAAAGCCACAACACAAACACAAAAGCCACAACACAAACACAAAAGCCACAACACAAATAAAAAAGCCACAACACAAATAAGCTTTTATCAATAATTTATCGTCCGTTCATAGATCGTATTATACCTCTGACCACGGAACACCTTCACTGTGGAGACGACGGAGGCAATCGGCCCGTCGGAGGAGCTACATTATTCACATACATGGAATTTGGATTTCCCTCTGAAGTAAGTAATATCACTTATCTGGTTTAAATAAGTTATTTTATTATTTGATTATCAATAGACAGGTTTATGCATGCATAAACAAAATCAACAGACATGTAGGCTAATATACACATAATAAGTGGTTTTAATATCATGTATGAGTTTGGTAGGATAAAAAAACAAGTAGTGGGCTATTAGTGAATAATTTATTAGACAAATAATCCATGTTATATATACAGGTTGCTATACGTGTATGATAAGAAATAAGTACTGTTTATCAACAAATGAATAGGAAAACATTCAGAATAAATGTAATATCTTGTGTTTTCTGTTACAGGTTGGTGCCAGAGGGCCGTACTGCAGGTCAATCCTCATGTTCCCCCGCTGGGGGAGGGGATTTAAGGAAGGACCTCCGTCTTTCAAGGCATTCCAAGGAGAACCTCATCCACTGCTTACTAACAGAACATACTTTATATATAGTTTACGTACTTTCTCTGGCGGCTGAGGAAGTTTAAGGTCTCCCCCTCCATCCTGAGGACCTTCTACTCTGCAGCCATTGAGAGCATCCTCACAGGTTGTACCTCAGCCTGGTATGGAAGCTGCACTGCACGGGACCGAGCTGCATTGCAGAGGGTATCCCCACGGCATCCCTCACCACGCTGGAGGAAACGTACAGCAAGAGGGTGAGTGCGAGAGCCAGGAAAATCAGGCTAGACGCCTCTCACCCAAATGCTGGCCTCTTTACGCCAACGCTGCATAAAGGCCAGGACTGAGACACCAAGGAAGAGATTTTTCCCGCAGGCAGTCAGACTTCTCAACCATGATGGACTTTAATTGGCACTTTACGCACTTTCAAAAAACAATACAAAACAAACAAAAAAAAAACCACCTGCACAAGTCATTTTTATACTATACTTTATATACTTTTTTTTTATCAACTTTCTATAGCATCACCTGAGGTAGATGCCTGTTTAAAAAAAAAAAAAAAACATTCTGTGTGATACTCATAAAGGCCCCATTTTCAAAATGGCCACGGCCAGGTCCTTAAAATAACCATTACTCCTTTGTATTCCTCCTAGACCAGGAATACTGGCGTCTGATACATGTTTTAGCCATTTAATATTGTAATTAGCATATGTGCATGATAAATAAGTGATTAAAAGTACAATTATATATTAAAGTAATTGTTAACAAGCATATTTATGTGAAAAATAATTTCCTGAAGTAATTGCATATTTCTCCTTTCTCGTATCGTTTTGCCTTGTATTGGTGGTTTCTGTGGTTCATTACCATTCTTTTGATTCCAACAAAGAATAAATTAATTAGAACTGTGGTACTGTAAAATTAGTCAAAACAGGGTTGCCACGTGAAGGCTCAGTACCGCTAACCCCTTTAATTTTTGTGTGTTTTCTTTTAATATTACTTATATTTTATATATTTGTTTTGCCTTTTATATCTATATACACTCAACAAAAATATAAACGCAACACTTTTGTTTTTGCTCCCATTTTTCATGAGATGGACTTAAAGATCTAAAATTCATTCCAGACACACAATATTACCATTTCTCTCAAACATTGTTCACAAATCAGTCTAAATGTGTGATAGTGAGCACTTCTGCTTTGCTGAGATAATCCATCCCACCTCACAGGTGTGCCACATCAAGATGCTGATCTGACATCATGATTAGTGCACAGGTGTGCCTTAGACTGTCCACAATAAAAGGCCACCCTGAAATGTGCTTTTTTTTGCTTTATTGGGGGTCTGGGGACTCAGAACCAGTCAGTATCTGGTGTGACCACCATTTGCCTCATGCAGTGCAACACATCTTCTTCGCATAGAGTTTATCAGATTGTCAATTGTGGCCTGTGGAATGTTGGTCCACTCCTCTTCAATGGCTGTGCAAAGTTGCTGGATATTAGTGGGAACTGGTACACGCTGTTGTATACGCCGGTCAAGCACATCCCAAACATGCTCAATGGGTGACATGTCCGGTGAGTATGCTGGCCATGCAAGAACTGGGACATGTTCAGCTTCCAAGAATTGTGTACAGATCCTTGCAACATGGGGCCGTGCATTATCTTGCTGAAACATGAGGTGATGTTCATGGATGTATGGCACAACAATGGGCCTCAGGATCTCATCACGGTATCTCTGTGCATTCAAAATGCCATCAATAAAATGCACCTGTGTTCTTCGTCCATAACAGATGCCTGCCCATACCATAACCCCACCACCACCATGGGTCACTCGATCCACAACATTGACATCAGCAAAGCGCTCACCCACACGACGCCATGTCTGCCATCTGCCCTGAACAATGTAAACCGAGATTCATCCGTGAAGAGAACACCTCTCCAACGTGCCAGACACCATCGAATGTGAGCATTTGCCCACTCAAGTCTGTTACGGCGACGAGCTGGAGTCAGGTCAAGACCCCGATGAGGACGACGAGCATGCAGTTGAGCTTCCCTGAGACGGTTTCTGACAGTTTGTGCAGAAATTGTTTGGTTATGCAAACCAATTGTTTCAGCAGCTGTCTGAGTGGCTGGTCTCAGACGATCTTGGAGGTGAACCTGCTGGATGTGGAGGTCCTGGGCTGGTGTGGTTACACGTGGTCTGCGGTTGTGAGGCCGGTTGGATGTACTGCCATATTCTCTGAAACGCCTTTGGAGATGGCTTATGGTGGAGAAATGAACATTCAATGCACGAGCAACAGATCTGGTTGACATTCCTGCTGTCAGCATGCCAATTGCACGCTCCCTCAATGCTTGTGGCATCTGTGGCATTTTGCTGTGAGACAAAACTGCACATTTCAGAGTGGCCTTTTATTGTGGGCAGAATAAGGTACACCTGTGCACTAATCATGATGTCAGATCAGCATCTTGATGTGGCACACCTGTGAGGTGGGATGGATTATCTCAGCAAAGCAGAAGTGCTCACTATCACACATTTAGACAGATTTGTGAACAATGTTTGAGAGAAATGGTAATATTGTGTATCTGGAATGAATTTTAGATCTTTAAGTCCATCTCATGAAAAATGGGAGCAAAAACAAAAGTGTTGCGTTTATATTTTTGTTGAGTGTATATTATACTTATTTATACATATCTTTTTCTATGTTTTTCAGTTGTTTCCACTTCTTATGGATTCTTTTTTTATATTTGTTTTGCACTGTGACCTTCACTAGATTTACCATTATTCGTCACACTCTTCGTCCCATAGAGGTGGATTATTGTGATTCTCACAATTCTCAAGTTGGCATGGTCAACAAGCAGGCATACATGGTAGGCCACATGCCCTGCAACTGCACCGTTGTGATCGGCAGGCAGTTGTGCAATTGCAGTGGATCATCATCAGTTGTATTTGGTTGAGGAGAGTTGGAGGCAGACGTTCTGGAGCAACAAATGATTTGGCGGTAACAATGTGCTTGCTAAAAAGGTTGTACTGCAAAGAGGCAAGTGAATCGTTACGCTTTCCGCCAAACAAAACTGCCATGGCCTTGGTCCCATGGTCCTCTATGACATCCCTTGCTTGATGTTGGAGCAGAAACCAATTTGCACAGGACTGGATGGTTGAGTCCCCATTCACAAGTTTCTGGAATGCTGTCTCTTTGCCAACACTAAAAATGTGGCACGTTGTATTACATCCTGTTAAGGCATGTATAAACAGCAACTGGGAACACAAGTCACTACCCAAGACATTTACATTTAGGTCATTTAGCAGACACTTTGGTCCAAAGTGACTTACCATAAGTACATTTGTCAAAAGAGAGAAACCACAACATATCATTGACGATAAAGTAAGAGCTAAAAAGTAGAAACAAGTGTTAGGTCCTCGTCTGAGTAAAGTAGTAGCTGTTCAGCAAACATACCTTAAGAACAACAGTGCTATGATCACAGTGCTATAAGGATTTTTTTTTTTTGGGGGGGGGGGGGGGGGGGGGGTGTTAGTGGGTCATGCTATGTAGAGTCGAGGTGAAGTCTGAACAGGTGAGTCTTTAGCCTTTTTCGGAAGATGGCAAATGACTCTGCTGTCCTTAAATTGGTCGGGAGTTCGTTCCACCACTGAGGCGCCAGAACAGAGAAGAGTCTGGACTTTGCTGAGCGACATTTGTGGTTTGACCAGTGTTTGAAGGTAGATGGGTGCCGTTCCATTAATGGCCTTGAAGGCCAGTGCTATCGTCTTGAATTGGATGCGTGCTGCGGGGAGCCAGTGGAGGTCACGGAGGAGGGGGGTCACATGGGAGAATTTGGGTAGATTGAAGACAAGGTGTGCTACAGCGTTCATACGTGTTTAATCTCACTGATGTTGTACACTTGATTAGCTTTGGACTTGTCTGAGCGAAAATAGAGGCCTCTGTTGTTCATCCCAGCATAGTAGAGGAGAAGAATGAGTAGGTCTGTATCCTCTCCTATCAAGGTTGTTGGCTGTTCTGAGGCCTGGGTGTATGTACGCCCAAAAGCCAAAGTTTGTCTGCGCCAAAGAAAAATCTGATTTATAAAACTGCGCACGCAAGCTGTACACAATGTTCCCTTTATAAATCACAGGATCACCTAAAAGTGTGCGTACCTGAATCCCGCCCTGCACATTTAACTATATTAATGATGCAATTGTTTTCGTGCAGTGAATCATGGAGACAGGTCAGAAAAAAGGCGAAGAAACGTAACTTTTCAGAAACGGAGAAAGAGACACTTGTTGGGGAGGTGGAGGCCCGGAAAATAATTTTATTTAGTGGCCACAGCAGTCAACGGTGTCAGTGGGACAGAGCGGACGGTGATTTGAAGGTAAATTACATCTTTCTGCTCCTTTACCAACGTGTATTTAATGTATTGCTTGAATATTTTAGGAAGTTTGACAGGGATTGTGTCCGAAAAGGAGGGAGACACAGATGCGACTGAGACCAGAGGTATAAAGGTAAATAGATGTTAAACTTTTATTGTATATAAAACAAAACGTTAAAAAGTTTCTGTCCTTCCAGAGTCTGCAGCGTGGCGTAGAGGAGGGTGACGGTGAGGAGGGTGACGGTGACGGGCCCTCGGCACAGTGTCCGGGTCCGGCACAAAGCAGCAGCGCGCCAACCCGGGTGCATGGCACATCAAGCGGTCGGGTGCTCAGACACAATTGAGACACAATTGCCGCCATGAACAACGTTGCAGATGAGCTAAAGCAAACGCGCACTGTGATGCAAGAAATGGCCATATTAATAAAAGAATACGTTAAAAAATGAACATTGATTGTTGTCTTCCTTATCTTACAAACGCCGCATGCCATCCTCACGGATTCTTGCGCCCTGTTGATACCCCTCCAGTTGGGCAGGGGGCCGGGCGGTAGAGTCTGCCTCCTGAAGTTCGGTAAAGTTGCGCTCTCCACGCTCCACGACTGAGCGCGCACGAGCGTGCCACTCATTATAGCGCATTTCCTCTGCGCTCTGGTGGTTTAAAAACGAGGATAAAGTGTAACAATTATTAGATGGCTTATGGCTGTATTTATGTGTTGATGACATATGCACAGTAAATAAGGAGACTATTAAGTTATTCCCGCTGTGTTCTGCAGTGATCTAATGGAGGGTATTTGTTGTATCCTGTATTACATGCAGTCGGCCGTCTCCTCCTGCTGCGGTGACAGCGCTGATTCAATATTTCGAAATGATTTTGATTTAGGATATGAGCTGGTTTTTAAAAGAAGGTGTTTATGAAAAAATATCACTCAGTAAAAGTGTCAAAAACACTGCTTGAGTTCATCTTCATGATAACGGGATCTAACGTATGATATGGAGTGTAATTAAATGTGTGCGAGTCATCAAGATTATATAGTTCTTCTCACGTTTACTTCCTACAATCTGACTTCAGTTCACCACAGCTCCATCTGTGTCGCTGATTCCTCTACAGTCTCCAGAATGTGCGTACGCATGCCTCAGAGTTTGCTTACGGGTACGCACACTTTCCCATCAAGTTTGGTTGTTAGAGATCACAACATTTGCGTGGAAAGTGGCGTACGCACAAAAAGGGGCTGAAAACGTGCGAAAGTGTGCGTACCCGTAAGCAAACTCTGAGGCATGCGTACGCACATTCTGGAGACTGTAGGGGAATTTAGGGGAAGCTTTATAAATGAGGCCCCAGATCTCTGATGTGTATTGTCTTTGATGGAAGGATCTTCACTATAACCATCAAAAACAACTGTTGCTTTACCATAATTGTGTACAGTAAAGTCTGCATATGACTGTGCAATGGCAGCACATGTATTGAGCTGATTAGGAAGTGCAATACATTGATCACATGTTGATCAAAACTGTGTGTGATTTTGGATCCCCTCAGATTAGTCTGTAGCCTAATCTATTTTTTGTTAGCTCACTAGCAGCTAGCTGCAATTACATTGCACATAATCGACTAGTTAGCATTAGTTTAGTTAGCATTACTAGTTATTACTCTTATTATACATTGTTGTGGAAAAATGAATCTGCCCAATAAAGATCAACAACCAGGATCTGCTTCTTCTCCGAGGTTTATTTCACTAAGTATTCTAATCTGCAGAGGAGGTTCACCCCTGCCTTCTGATACAAAGGATCAGACTCAGCAGGAACGACCCTGAGTCAAACAACAGTCCCCCTTTTAAGGAGGAGGAACCAAAGGACGGATCATGTCCTATCTTACAAAGACAAGATGTACAGGCAAGGTCAAGATTTGCAGAACACAGGCGTCATAGTCCTGAAATTATCTTATGCCAATGTGGCACTCATGTTCATATCATCTACAAACAGACATTCATTTTCGTCATAGCATAACAGTCAGATGAGGAGATGCGGATGGCGTCAGCCTGACAAATATTCTGATTATAAAGTACAAACATCCAAAATTCCCATTACAGTATTATTCATGTTACTCATGTCACCAACTTATCCAGACTCTCCGATTGCCCAATCTCTGTCTGATGTGTCTTTGCCTTTACATGACCGGCTAAATCGATCACTGGTTCAACCCAAACAAAGATAAAACCTTACAGTAATTTCACAAAAAGTATGTGATCATGTCAGTGCAATTTAGACAAGTCCAATGGATTCATAGACCCAGAAAACATGGGGTTAGATACCAAGATTACTTGACAAGGTCAAACATTGAAGGAGCTAGGCTATTTTAAGGCTATCTTGGATGCCATCTTGAAAATGACACCTTTATAGTGGTCAAATTTGGTAAACTTTTAGTATGTTATTAAGGACACCTAATACTACAAAAAACAACTGAAAAACCTTTTGTTAGAATTATTTTAGGGTTAGGTGTTTTTTTTTCATATATGCGACCGCCTAAGTTGATACAAGGTATCTCAAGATGACAAGATCACACAACCCCCCCTGCTCCACCCTGTCCTTCACAGCTAACCAGGTGAGAAAAGAGCTCAAGAAGATCAAGGCGAAGAAGGCTGCAGGTCCTGATGGCATCAGCTCCAGGCTCCTCAAATCCTTCAGCTGTGCGGGATTTTGGGGATCATCTTCAACATGAGCCTGAAGTTATGGAAGACCTTTCCATCTTCGCCCTGTGGTAAGACCAGCGATGGACCTGCTGCAATTAGCCTACCAGCCTAGCATCGGATGGATGACGCTGTCATCTACCTGCAGGACAGAGCTCTTTCTCACCTGGAGAAGTCCGGGAGCTCTGTGAGGATCATGTTTTTTGATTTCTCCAGTGCTTTCAACACCATACAGCCAGCATGTCTGAAGGACAAGCTGGAGCACACAGGTGTGGATCCTCACCTCACATCCTGGATTGTGGACTATCTGACTGATCGACCCCAGTATGTGAGGATTCGGGACTGTGTGTCTGACATGGCAATCTGCAGTACAGGGGTCCCACAGGGAATGGTTCTGGCTCCGTTCCTTTTCACCCTGTACTGAGCTCCAGACTTCTCCTACAGCTCCCCCTCCTGTCACCTGCAGAAGTTCTCTGATGACTCTGCAATTGTCGGCCTCATCACAGATGAGGACGACAAAGGGTACAGAGAACTTGTATAGGACTTTGTGGACTGGTCCCTGTGGAACCGCCTCCAGATCAATGTGGAGAAAGCTAAGGAATTCATGGTCTCCTGAAAGAAGGCAATAGAAGAACAAGACAACATTTAAAGAAGACAGAGAGAAAAGGAGGGAATGTAGAAGAGTGAAGTGTATAGGAAATAGGAAAGTTGTAGTTTTTTTTGTGTAGTTAGATAATTTGTTGCCAATTAACCTAACTAAACTGTGGGGAAACCGGAGCACTCGGAGAAAACCCAAACATGGGGAGACCATGAAACCCATACTGTTTGTTCTGACCTGAACCAGAACCTGGCTGCTAATCATTCATGGTCTCCTGAAACAAGGAAATAGAAGAACAAGACAACATTTAAAGAGGACAGAGAGAAAAAGAGGGAATGTTTTTTTGTGTAGTTAGATCATTTGTTGCCAATTAACCTAACTAAACTGGGGAAACTGTAGCACACGAAGAAAACCCAAACATGGGGAGACCATGAAACCCACACTGTTTGGTCTGACCTGAACCAGAACCTGGCTGCTAACCATTCATGGTCTCCTGAAAGAAGGGAATAGAAGCACAAGACAATATTTAAAGAGGACAGAGAGAAAAAGAGGGAAAGTTTTTTTGTGTAGTTAGATCATTTTTTGCCGTTTAACCTAACTAAACTGGGGAAACCGTAGCACGGAGAAAACCCAAACATGGGGAGACCATGAAACCCACACTGTTTGGTCTGACCTGAACCAGAACCTGGCTGCTAATCATTCATGGTCTCCTGAAAGAAGGGAATAGAAGAACAAGACAACATTTAAAGAGGACAGAGAGAGAAAGAGGGAATGTTTTTGTGTGTGTAGTTAGATCATTTGTTGCCAATTAACCAAACTAAACTGGGGAAACCGTAGCACACGGAGAAAACCCATTCATGCAGAGAGCATGGATCTCATTTTAAGGGCTCTGGGGAAACACCTTGATGGGCTGCCTTGACCCCTTCATGTTCTGGGGTAGCCCTGTGGCTAATCTGGACTTTATATCACCATTCATGGGCTGGTCTTTCAACGTCACTTTTATCCTTGGGAGTGCGCCTCTGTTGGGAATCGGTGGGACCTTGGTTGGATGCAGACCAACCATAGAGGGGTGGATGCTGGACCCCTGCACTGCTGCAGAGGGACGAGCAGAACCATTTCTCTTGGTGGTGTCTGCTCGTGGAGTCTGGTCTTTCATGACCGTCAATTTTTTGGCTACGGCCTCAGTTTGCATCTGGCGATTTCTCAGCACTTGTGCTTTGTCGTCTTTGTTCATTTTCTCCCATTTGTTCTCGAAAATCAGAGTTTTCCCCATGTTCTCCACATACCATTTCTGGTCTTTTATGACTGGCAAATTTTTGGCCAAGGCCTCAGTTTGCATCTGGCGATTTCTCACCTCTTGTGCTTTGGTGTCTTTGTTCATCTTCTCCCATTTGTCCTCGAAAATCTGATTTTTTCCCTACGTCCTCTGCATACCGTTTCTGGTCTTTCATGACCGTCAATTTTTCAGCTACAGCCTCAGTTTGCATCTGGCGATTACTCAGCACTTGTCCTTTGTCGTCTTTGTTCATCTTCTCCCATTTGTTCTCGAAAATCAGAGTTTTCCCCATGTTCTCCACATACCATTTCTGGTCTTTTATGACTGGCAAATTTTTGGCCAAGGCCTCAGTTTGCATCTGGCGATTTCTCACCTCTTGTGCTTTGGTGTCTTTGTTCATCTTCTCCCATTTGTCCTCGAAAATCAGATTTTTCCCTACGTCCTCTGCATACCGTTTCTGGTCTTTCATGACCGTCAATTTTTCGGCTACAGCCTCAGTTTGCATCTGGCGATTTCTCAGCACTTGTCCTTTGTCGTCTTTGTTCATCTTCTCCCATTTGTTCTCGAAAATCAGAGTTTTCCCCATGTTCTCCGCATACCATTTCTGGTCTTTTATGACCGACAAATCTTTGCAGAGGCCCTGGAGTATGACTTCGTCTTTCTTCAGCACTTGTTTCTCTGCCTCTCTCTGCTGTTCCTTCTCCTTCATTTGCTGAACGTGAAATTGGACCACAGCCTGTTTATCCAGCTTTTTCTGAGCAGCTTTCTTCTGCTCCTGTCTCTCAGCTTCTTGTTGTTGATGAGACTCCACCACGGCCCTCATTTTTCCTTCAGCAAGAAGTCTCTTTTTTTCCTGGTTAAGTTTCACCTGTCTGGAATTCTTAGCTCTTTATGCCCACTTTCCTTAAGTCAGCATCGATGTAGACTTTTACCCACAGTTCATAGCGTTGCAACGTGAAACACGGGGGTTTACCAGGTGAAGCCCGGAGGAGTTTTAAAAAAACATTTTTTTTAAAGAGGTCTTCAAAGAAGACAGCTCACTAGATCAGGCTGGCATATTACATTAACATTAAGGATTTAATATGGAACATAAAAGCGTAGTGGGCTATATTTATTTGTGTCATGGGCTTCCATTTATTTTAATTTTGCTTATTGAAGCGGTTTTTATCTAAAACAAGTAAATAGATTATCTGACATGAAATCTCATCCCGGATGACAAGAGCCGTTCAAACCAGGCAGTAAAAATACATAAAAAAATAATAATGCACAGATGTAGATAACATGATTATGTGTCATCAAAGTAACATTACGTGCTGTCCCATTTGTATGTCTACCACTTCAAGCCCCCGCAGCCTCTCACACTCAACCATTTACCAGGCGACGTCAGTTAAGTCGCTGCGGGATCAGGGTTTAAGGTCTTAGGGGGGACATTGGGATTGGGCCACAGACACAAGAACCTCATCCTGACATGTACAATGTGTTGCCTTTTGTATTTAGACATTCTTAGATTGTTTTGGCAGCATCCAAACATGACTTACAATGACAGAAGTCAAGGCTCAGCTTGTTATTACTCAGGACATGGCAAGGAGAAGATTTCTCGCCTATAGCCTCTTTAGTGAATGACGTCCCTGGTTTCAGACGACACCAGTACTCCGATTAAAGGCCAGTGGCTGTAATGAGAACCATATCCGTATTCTTCAAACATCTGTACTTTAACCAAAAAGCCAGATGAACATCTCTGGACGGTAGTAATCTTCCTGGCTGATAGTTTGAAATGACTCATGATAAAAGGCACAGGAGAGAGACACAATTTTGCAACGCGTTTCAACACCAATGCAAAAAGCCGGCAAAGAGCAGTGTGACTAAGCTAAATGAGTCACTCCAGCAAGGTGGGCTGCAGAAGGCCCTCGGAGAGCAGACCACCCACTCATGTCCCCCATTAAGACGTCCGTCTCTTCTCCCACATCAACGCCCCTGCAGCAATTTACTGCTCAGCTTCCACGGAGGGCGAATGAATGGTGAAAGACAGAGAATTCTTAATGAGACATGGGTCAATGAAATGTCAAAACCCAACAATGAATAGAGGGAATAAAAGCACTAAATTTCAGTTGCAATTACATTCTTTACGTCTTCAGAGGCGAGATGTGAACTAAACTAAACTAACTACATATTCTTTTTTGTTTAGCTCGCGTTTAAAACTCAAACACTCAGTTTCACGCATTTATGTTTGGCTCTGAGGAGATGCGCTTTTAACGACACGTATTTTATTTGAACCTATTTTCCATATTTTTTCTGCAAAAAAGATACACTTTGGTGTTCATTTTTATAATAACTTTATACAAACAACTCACTTACACTTATTCATTGTTCAAAGCCTATAGTTGAGCCATGAATGAGTCCGTCTGTCCATCGCTCAATGTGTCCTTGTTTGATTCATTGCACCTTCACCATTGTGTTTCTTGGCATGAGAGGTCTCGGACACAAGAGAATATAGGTCACACTGTACAAAAAAGATGAGTAGACTGCATCCTTTGAGACAACAATTACATCATTTTGCGTTGTTCATGTACTTAAGTTTTGTCCTGATATCATGTACCATTACAGAGGGCCAATGTGATGAATTTGCTGGTTATCCTTCACCAACCAACAAACCCATAATCTACCTCTTCTTTATGGCAGACTACGACATCTCTGTCGGATTTCTAACCATAAAAGATCTTTGACTTTGCCTGAAGTTGCCACAGAAGGTTATAAATAGCTCTGTCACTTAGTAAGAACCCACTCTGCTGCCTTACGTCATGTATCACATTTGTATCACGCCACTAATCCCAAGTCAAACCACATTCTGCCACCACTAGTTTAATTCCAGTTCCTTGTCCTGTTGCTATTAGCAACCCCACATTGCCATAGCTGTTCCATCACCACAGCCTCCATCTTGTCAGAATGAGGCAAATAAAATATACGAGGAAATATTTATCCGGTTTAAATGACCTTGTGAAAGTATTTATAACTTCACACCAGGGTTGTTTTACCACGTTTTATTTCTGCTGTGTACTTACTATTATGTTGTGCTACACTTATGCTATGGATGCTGTTTTTACACTGATGATATATTATTGCATCCTTGCATCACTACAGCGGAGTAATAACTGCAAGTTAGTATTTAGCCATGTGTTAGCCATTTAGTTTGTATTAAATCCCCATCTGAATTTAGCTGCTGTTATCATCCCGACTCGGGTTTATTTTTCACAGTTTCACATTATTTACAATTAGCTCGACTACTGTCTTAAACCCTTATTGGAAGTACATTTTATTCACTCCTTTGAAAACAATATGTTAAAAGTATTTCTTATGGATATTATGCCGTAAAGTAATAGTAGTCTACATATAGGCATACCTGTAGTATGGGTGGCATGAAGTACACTGATCTCTATAACTTAACATTTGTCACCAAACAGTCAAATTTTGCATGCAGGCATAACACTTTTAACGTTGTATTTCACAGCTGGGGAATTGAAATGGGAGGGGGGGGGATACACTCAGTGATAGCTGTTAATCTCCAGAATACTAATAACAAAAAGAGAGCAATCTGAAGGCTGCGATCAGTTTGCAATCAGACGGGAACTATAAAGTACGCAACAAAATCTGAACGCCTCGCTCAAATCAGAGGATGGCTTTGTTCACCACAGGACCAACTGCTACACTGTTATAGAACACACTGTTCAATGTGGAGTTAGAACTGAGACAAACGTATTGATTGATGCTGTAATTGATTGATCAGGTGGGAAATTGGATGCAACAAAGATTTATTTCTGTAGCTGAGTCACAAATCTTCTGACAACCACAGCTGGCATTGTCATCTGAGAGCAGGATGGAGCCAAGCAGGTATCAGGGCTTACTTGTGAGCACAAATTAGATTAGCAATACTTGTCAATTAATAACTGCTGGACAGAACAATTTCAGCAATACACAATTGTTATCATGTCAAGTTAACTTACAGGAGATCAAAGATAACACTGTACAAATGTAACTTTGCATTGCATTTCATAGTAGCGTGTTTGCACTGGTGCCAAAAGCTGGGAAATCAAGAGAAAAAAGTGTCTGGACACAACCTTAAAAACAGCAACAACACTACATTTAAACAAATAATACATGGGGCAGGGACAACTAGAATGAAAGTAATGTCAATATTAATTTAAAGGGAGGAATTCAGTCATTTGTTAGCAGCTCTGTACTAAAACATGGCAGCTAGCCTACCGCTAACACCGTGGACGCTCCGATAGAACAGCATAGCCACGACTTCAGTTTGATCAGATTATCAAAAAATGTATTCATTAAATATGGTTGTCAATGGGTTTAACAATAGGGACATCACCTTCCTACATAGCTACCATTACGTTACATTCATAAAAAATGGACAGACAGGAAAATGGTTGAGATCAACACATCAATCTACATAATCACGTTGAATGTTAAACACATTTTCTTTTACATTTGAACTACATTAATTAACATTCAACTTCAGGCTGAATAAGTGAAGTGAAACAAAATGGCAATGCAGTCTGATTTGACCATTTTCAATAATTGCGACAACCTAATATGTGTTATGACTGTTAGTTACAGTGGTTATCAATGGCCAGAGCTTTAAATTTGAGTGTTCCAGAACAAGAACAGCCTCTTTTGGCTCCTGGGGTTTAATAATTTCAAAGCCAATCAATAACCCCACAGCGGCTGTCCAAACGTGTTGCGCAGGTTTCCTTAGTTACCATCCCCCACTACTCCTGCACACATAGACATTAGCGGCTGAATTAACAGGCTAAGGACAGATGATTCATGCTGGACCGACACAAAGGATCATCATATTGGAGTAAATGAAGGATAATTCATCCCATGTGCCCAGTGTCCAGTTCAGATCATCACCTGTCTTCATGAAGGGAAGGTTTGGGATTTATTTCAAACCTATTCTAGTGGTGATTCATTAAGCTCCCTCTTAAAGGGGAAGTTTCAGCGTGCACTCTACTACTTTAAAAGCGAAGGTCTCTCAATACTCAAAACCTCCAGGCATCACATTGCACACAACCCCGATTAACATTAAATGTAAAAGGTAAATGCAAGCCAAGTGCTTTTCATTACAGTTTCTATTTTTGTTCTCACCTTTTGATTTTGAATGAAATATGAATCAAGTTGGCCAATTTTAAAGGATTTATAGCTTTCTTTGCAAATAAGCCTGATGACAAAATGTGATGCGATGATCATCAGATCATCTGAGGTTCCCTGACCCTGTGATTTTTTTTCTTTTTTTTAAGGTTAACATCCCCAGTAGGAATGAATGGACCTGGGACCGAGAGCCACAATCAGCGTAAAGAAGGAAAGACTAAAACATTGTTGTTTCAACCTGTTTTCTTTTTGAAATAAAGGCTGACAGCAACTTAACATGGTTAATTTAGAGGGAAACGCACTCATGAGTCAGATTATTGAGGCATCGTTTGGGTTGAAGAAGATACTGCACACTCTACATTACCAATGCAATGAAAGCAGGACTACTTCGAACACTGTTAATGGGACAGTGTGTCTGTTGTCCAGTGTAGTCCACTGTGCTGTTTGACGGGAACCATTTCCTTTACTGGTCTCACAAATCGAATTCCCCTCAAGAGAGTAACTGCTATTTCTTCTTGCCTCTAATGAGCATGCATGCTGACTCTGAAAGGAGGAACTGATTTGTGCGCTCCACTGACCATTGATTTCTATTTTGCTGGGTCTTTCCCGGGAAGAGCAGGACTTTTCTGTTGTGTGCTGGGAGACTGTCAACATCAGTTAGACTGGCCACGGTAAAGTCATCTATAACTTAACATTGATTTGTCAATATTGCATGTCATGGTGTGAAAACATGTGGGTGAATCCCTTCAAGAGCCAGCATTACAGCTTTTTATTGGCATTGCTAGCTTTTTATTGCTTTATTTGTATATTTATGCTGCTGCAAAGACTTCCTGTTTTTTTTATCTTTAATTTGCCAATTATCTTTTTCAAGCCCTGTCTGTCTCTAACAGTCCTTCTGGCCTCACAACCGCCAGCATGTCCATAACTATCAACATGGTCTGATGAAGTGGCCCTTAGCAAAAGACACTGAAGCACTACCATCTCTGTGTTTGTACAGTGAATCGCTCTGGGGTGAAACATGTCAGCTAATCTCCTGGGTGCAAATGAAATGAAACTGTTCCACATGGCTCCTTTCCAGTGTCATTTCCTCGAGTGCGACTGAGAGGTAACTGATCACAGGTCAGCTGAAAAGGTGCTTAAACAGGAATCCATTCTAGAGAGAAACGTGTGGCTTCAGAGGTTTTTTTTATTTTTTGCAATATTGATTGTGTTGTCATAAATATGATAGTGCACTTGATGTTAAATCTCCTGCAAATATTTTGCAAAATCGAGCTCCATTCCAACATTCCAAACAATATGCAAATGACAGAAAGCAAACGTTGACAGAAAATTATTACTTTGGCCGTGACTGAGCTTCTGGGCGTGTCCCGCTCATTAATCTCCCTCTTTCCCTCTCTGTCAGTCTGATCGTGGCTGGTTAAGGACGGGGGTCAGGATGGGGGTGGGTTTCACAGGTGCAGCCAAAGGGGGGCTGTGCCGTGGTTAATGGTGTCCTCTGATCAATTATGGCCCAACTGAGGCTCGGTGTCTATACATATTTCATGACTATCAGCGGATGCAAGCCCGGCTCCCGAAACCTCTCACCTCCTCCCCCTCAACTCCCCCTCCCCCCCCCAAGGCCCAGATGAAAGGGAGGCTAGACTTGTTAGCAACCCCGCATCAGTTAGCTTCGGACAGGAAGGTGGGGTGCCACAGCGGGGGAGCCTGGCCGAAGCTGTGGGATGCTCCTGGTTTTTTCAATTTTTCCTTTGTCTGCCAGCACACGTTCTGTCTGCAGTGGGTGTGCATATCTTACCGGCAAGGCACGGTTAACATTAGCCGGATGCTGCTGTGAAAAGAACTGCAGGAAAGATGAATTTTTAAACATTTTGGTTCATTTTTGTTATCCAACAGAGCTGTCCGTCCAAAATAATTTTTCTATCCACATGTTTCAATCCGATCATCATTTTTGATATTCATCCATCCGCCAACCTTTCTATCTGTTCCGATCCATTCATCATTCTTATATCCATCCATCAATCCATTTTTATAACCATCGATAATCTATTTTACATTCATTTCTCCATCTGTCCATCCATCTATATTTCCATTATTTCATCCATCCAACCATCCATTCATGTATCCATTTTTCCAATCATCCATCTTTTTTATATCAGATTCTTCATGTATCACAATCCATCTCAGCCATAAGGGAGATTATAGTTGCCCCGCAATCTTTTGTCCTTTTTCTTCCTCGTGTTCCTGATTACCTCCATGATTACACAACTGAACCCTTTCATGTAATCAAACAGCATCAATGTGGATGGAAGACATTTTGGTTGAAGGGCGCATGGGCCCTGCAATTATGGCGGTGGGGGTTGGGAGGAAGAAGTGGGTGCTGCAGGCTGTTGGCCAGTAGTAATGCTTTGTAGTCTGTAGTTTGTACTTTCCACTCGGCAGAGTAAAAGACAGACACTGCAGAAAATATTCCATTGGAAATAAACCATTTTGTGTTACTCAGTGTTATAAACACACATTTTGAAAATTAATTTTGATTGCTTCCAACGCAGAGTTGGTTATCCCATGATATTTCTTGTCATTCTCGAGTGCAGTAATCTGTACCCCTCATAAGGCTTCTATTTTATTCATGAAAATTGTTGGAACTGATTCGTTTATCAATCCCTAATGGCAATATGTTTTTTTTTTTCTTCTTGTGATATTTCACTCGTGCACAGAACAATGTAATGCAATCAGACATTGCCGACATTGCGTCGTCGTCATTAAAGGCAACGACAGGTGCTGATGTAATTTGGAGAGACGTAAAGCATGCACTTGCATCACCACTCTTTATCTTGTAGCAGGTTTTAAATTGGTGTGCTCACAAAAGAGTCTCTTGCCTTAAAATGTTAGGCTCAGCGTGTGTCCTGATCAAACAGATCAAAGACTCCTCTCAGCCTGTAAGGAGGCTCTTTAAAGTCCCCCTAAATCTTCTGTCTGGTCTTGATAAGAAAGTTTGATGCAAGAAGTCATTTGTTCTTAAACTCCAAATGTCACGCTGAGAGGACGGACAGATGGCTGCTTCCGTTCTCAACTATGTCGAAGAGGAGAGGTGCACTAGACGATAAAATCATTTTCTTTGACTTCATATGAAAAACCCTGGGAGGGGTACCGTCACGTTTTGTGTGTGTGACTGTGTCTATCTAACCAATAGACATTAAGAAGCATTCATTTGATGTCCACCAGATGGATGTACATTCATATTCATTGCTTTTAGCTCTGTTTTGGCCACCAGCAACTCCTCAGGGACATACATGTGTCTTTAGCTAACTATCCTAACTCGCTGAGATGAAAACACTTCTGCTGGAAACAGGGTTGACCAGAGAGGCATAAAACCAAAACAATGAACTGAAAGATGCTAAAGCTCTGTAGATCAACATTGAGTGATGATTCTTGTGTGTTTGTCATTACGAGCGTCATCTTTCACATTACAGAGTCATTTCATCCATTGTTAAGAAATATTGATTAGTTCAGCTTTAATGCCCAAACCATAGAAAAGTCAGATCAGAAACCCTCAGAGGGATTTTTCGGATGCGGAAACAACCCGTTTTGCCTTTTTGGTGTGAGGACTTGTGGGATTCTGACTGCAGAGGTGGTCAAAAAAGCCTATTTCACTCCTCGTTAATTTGCATGATAATGAACTTTTTAATTAGAATTTTGATAAGCTATTCATTTCAAGCCCCCTCTGTGCACATTGTAGCCAGCAGTGTTTTGGGTCCAGTCATTAAGCAGGCCTCTAATAGCGGAGTACTGGATCCATCGTGGCCTGTGTACAGAGTGTTTATGACGGCTACAAGGGAAAGGCTAACGTGCTGGAGGAACGACAACAGAGAGAACTTTTACAACATTATCAGCTCCTCCTTTGAGAGAGCGTTCCTTTCTGTTCGAGCTCCTCCAACACGGTGCCGTGGCCCTTGTAAAACCACTGAGAGCTGCTCCCTGGTTAGCGAGCGCTCTCATCTCTGCTCTCAGATACACTCCCTCCTCTGGGTGTTTGGCTGCTTGGGATGCTTTGTTGTTGATATTGTGCTGCAAAACAACCGATTGCCATGGCTCCACTGTAAAACACTGACCACAGCATTCCCAGTTGCAAATGTCAAACATTTTTCAAATATCTTTCTATTGAATAGTCGATGTGAGATTGAGCAGCAGAATGTTACAAAGCGGACCTTAGAAATGGTACACTGTGATCACGATTGCAATATTATCTGGATCTAGAAACTTTTTACACTATAATATATTGACCAATATAGACTTTTAAAGAGTAATCATATAACTTTTTAAGCAACTCTGTCATATTTAATATGGTTTTCAGTGTTGCGTTGTGCATTCCATCTGCAAGCAGAAGCTCATTCTGGGAAACTTTAGCTCCAGTACGAGAAATACTTATTGTCACCAAAGAAGAATAAAATATCAATTAAAATGATAATTTCTTCACAAATAAACACCATCCGAGCCGTGAAAATTGAGATTTACTTTTCAGTTCAATACTTCATGGAAAACACTCCACACCCATTTGTCACCCTCTCGCTGTGACGAACAGAGTGCATTACTTGTCAGTGATGTCAGGATCAGATGTTGGGAGTCGGCTTGTGTTCGGCCCAAACAGGTCGGGAGTTCATTCTGTCAGTTTGAAACCATTTTACAAAGACGCTTCACAGACGTTTCTGGTTGGATCTTTGTTTATGCCACACATGGAAGGCTTTATGCTGTTTATTTCATGGCAGTGGAGAATCGCCCTCTTTTTTTATCCAGCATCTCATATGGATGGAGATTAAGTGAAAAGGCACCACAAAGCATTCAAATGCATTCAAGCGTTTACTTGTTTCTGGTTGAATAATTGGTTTATCAATGTGAGAACCCAAAAGAGAAAAGAAGTCTAATTGTGTGAGGAAAAGGCAACATAGTAGGACACATGCTATTTAACACTCTTCCTCTTTAGCTTGAGTGGTTCTGGTTGTCTCCGGGTATTATTGTCCCATACGGGGAATTTGATCCAACGACGTATCCAATCTAAAGATAAGTGCTAAGTGAGAATGTATGTGAGCATGTGTACAGCTGTTGACATACCACTCACATCTGTGTGTGTGTGTGTGTGTGTGGGCGGTATGTGTGGGGGTTTAGTTGTACGCTGGCAAGGTCTAGGAAACGGTTCATGGGAAAAGACTGTGTTTATCCTGATTTAGACAAAAATAAACGTGCCAACAGCTGTCACATTGGGCATTCTCCACGGACTGGATAGCACAGATGTACAGCAGAGTATGTGTGTGTGTGTGTGTGTGTGTGTGTGTGTGTGTGTGTGTGTGTGTGTGCGCGCATATGTTTTCAAAACCCACTTCTGTCACAGCCATTTGCGGTCAGGCTTCAACGGAGCCCGATAATAAATCCACCAAATTGCATTCGACTAATCAAATTATTCAGAAGGTAAATGAAGAAACATTCACTGACAGTGCAAGGAGACCTGTTAAAGCGCGGGAACATAAAGCAATTTAGACTGGTCGCAGCAAATCTCGTTAGCATTGATTCATGGGGAGAAGAAAACCATCATAATGGTTCAAATCTCTAAATCTTTGTCTCATTAGCGTCGGACTCACATATTTAAGAATTGGGAGAGTACAGAATACAATTGGGAGGAGTTGCAGAGTACCATGCTGGTAAAAGAGGAAATACATTTTCAATATTACATCCATAATGTATAATAGCTGTTGAGCTAATGTTCCATTAGCAGCCAGGACTATTAACTAATACATGTGTTCATCTAACATCCTTTTCACACTGAAGTTGTGCATATGGGTGGGTGCACTGAACATTCATATAAGACAGCTATCACATGTGCTCATCTTACTCTGCTGTGTTGGTTTATCTGTGTAGATATTCTAAGTAAGTTAAATGACCTAACTGTGTGTGTTTCACCTCCCACCTTCTGTCCGTGCCCTCTCCCTCTCTCGCTTGACAACATGGGTGACAACATTTCTCTCTCTCTCTTCTTTTGGGGTGTTGGATAAATGGCATTTAAATGTCACTTTAATTAGATTCTATTTCAACCGTAATAGAGACCAAAGCTGGTCAGAGTTCAACCAGTCTTTAACCCATGTCGGAAGTGGGGGTTGGCAAGGAGGGATGACTCATGGATGGATGACTGAAAAGGCCTACTGGGCCCAGGGGCCCACAAGTGTGAGGGCCTTCACCTACAAAATATCATTGAAACAGAGACTTAAAATATCCACAAAGAATCATAGAACGTCGACAAAGATGATTAGAAAGTGAGACAAAATAACAGTGAGACACAACGATGAAACCACATGTATATTCACATTGACTACAGAGAGACACGAACCAACAACAAAACAAAGCTAAAAAAAACTAAAGCATGGTGTCTTGCTCCTATCTAGGAGAGGTATTGGGATGTCTGTGCCCAGGGGCCATTTGTCTCATAAAACTAGACAGCAAATGACCTCCTACCCACATAGACATGCATCACGATGCTGGTCTGAATTGGGGATCACTAAACCATCTACCCTCAAAGAAACTTTGGAGATGATAACTTGTGATCTTGTGTCAAGTCAGGAAAAAACAACAGACTAAAGACAAAAGAAACAACCAAAAAAGCAGGGAACCAAGAGAGAAGCAACACAGTGGGCTGGGACATCACCATCAGGTTATCTTTATCCCCTAGAATCTGTAAGCCATTTTGTTTGCATCTGTAGATACATATTGTGCAGGTCTTTGATTCACAGGCAAACAGTCCATGTCGAGGGCAAAAGAGGCAGGATGCATTGGCCGTAATGCAATCTGGAAACCACCTGATATTGTCTGATGTTGATTTTGCTTTTTATTGATTTAAAATGATCTTGTAATTTGGCTATTTACTTAATAATCTGGATTTACACATCTTTTCCCAACTCTATCCGGGCTGCTGCATTAGTGAAAGGCCACTACTGGTACCAAACCCACACGTGTGCAAGGGTCAGTATTACATACACAAAAATGCAAGTTAGTTATCAAGCCACCAAAAGAGGATTCTTTGTTTTGCTTGCCTGGATAATTGATCCAGGTGCACTGGGATTTCATCCTGAGTTTCTTATCACACACAACAAGAATCTCAATCTGGATGTCGCTAGCCTACTGTATGTGTGGACCAGCAGTGATTCTTAGCCATCATTTTATCCCCCCAAAATAAACAATTGAAAAGAAAGCATCTCCTTGTGTGAGCTGCGCTCTGATCTGTAACATTTTAGCTTATGAGTCGATAATGGTTGGTTTTGTGGGGAAGGTTGTTGGATCTTTATAGCGTTTCCATTAAGCCCGCTCTCTTCTCTTTGTCTCCTCGCTCTCCATCTCCCCACGGAGACACTCCACCAGTTCCCAAGTGGCTTATTTACTGGTGAGGCAGTGGATGCCCCCTCGGCGCCCCTCCATCCAGAGCTAACAGTGGATTGGCTTGTGGCATTGCGTTCAAGTGTTCTTATCATGCTTAAGTGGCGCTGCTCGCTGAGACCTAAGCAACTTCCCGAGAGCCAGAGACAGACGTGGGGGTGAAAAGGGCAGCAAATCAGAAAAATGTCATTCTCTGAAGTGAGATGAAGACTGGCAGAAAAATTAAACAAGGGAGAAATGGATTAAGACAAAAGAGAACAAGACACGTTTCTAATAGAGGTGCGAGAAGTGTTTTTGTGTTGTGTGTTTGATGGATTAAGAAAGAGAGGACCTTTGGTCTTTATAGACCACCGAGCAAAGTGGTTAAGTCATATAACTACCAACATGTTAACCATATGACTGGAAATCTAATACAGATTCTTTGTTGATCAAGAAATCCTTCAAAAAACATTGGAGATTTTATTTTTTTCTTCATTTTCTATGACCTGAAGATTTTTAACTGTCTTAATGACAGGAGGGCCTATTACAACAACTGTGATGTATGTCTTCTTATAGCAGTAAACACACAGAAAATGAAATTAATCCAGTACTAAATATCTTGATCATTTTTCCATTGAAAAATCAGTAAAAACTAAAATCAAACAGCCTTAATCAGTTGTTGTCGTGCATTTACTGCATTTTGCGAAATATTTTTAGTATTTTCTGCCGCCGCCCTACAGAAGATGATTTACAGGCTGCAGTCACAGGTGTGTCACAGGAGGAGATTAGAGTCCGCCCGGCCCCACCATCAATACTATGAATGGAGACCAAAGTGCCCTGCCTGCTGATAAACAGGGGACACCGGCCCGGAATTGATTGCCAAAGTGCCACATCTGTCATAAAGCTAACCAGAAGGTGATTGCACAGGATGCTGGGGGGAGGATGAGATTTTGTTTTGGTTTAGAGTCAAAGCACCAATGCAGATCTTAATCCGATCTACCTATTCATGCTTCTTACCGATGCCAACATGCTGGTTTAAGCATTCAGTTAGTTGCATATATTCACACCAAGAAGCGTTGCAGTACAATTAGTTTGTCTTCCTTCGGCTACAGAGCAGCTGCACTAGAGCAGGTGGTGGGTAAGTGCTTTTCTAAAGCACACTCCAAGGGTCCTTTTTTCCCAGGGATGTAATAAATGTTTACGCACTTAGCAGATTTTTCAACCGATCTTATATTTACAACTTTATAAAACACAACAAAGTTAGAAGTTCCACTATTTCAGTCAAGTGACGTGCAGAATTAACTCAAATGGTAAAAGAAAATGTGTTGTTTTGACTGGTGATATTGTTTGCGGTACCATGTAATTAAAAAAAATAAAAATTCTTGGTTGCTGTGGACAATCTTCTTGGCTGCTATTAATCCTCCTCTTTAGTTCATCAGGTATATTCCATTGGCCCATTGACCTCTGACCTGCTGGGAAAAGGCTGCAGAACATCTGGACCAACATAATTGATTGAAAAGGTATTAACATTTGCAACTGCAGACTTGATTTTTTTTTTTTTACACAAACACTTTGTTTGGGCAATCCAAAACCTCTTGTAAAGCATTATTATATCTTTTTTTTTTACCATTAATACAGCCATCACTTACAATGTATTAGCCTGCAAAGGCTGACTTCTAAGACAGTGCTACCCAGTATGATGTCATGACTGGCTGTTTCAGCATTTTAGACACTGGCAACAAAGACAGAAATCTATCAACAAGTCCACACCGACGTCAGTCAGTGTCACCTGCACATTTCTCAGGCTGTATGACCTCGCAGCATGAATCCTAACAATCCAATGATAAAGAATCCTCCTATTTCTCTTGTCGTGTGTAGACTTGATGGTACCAACATCATTACTGTTGATTTGATTGATTGGTTTGACTGTCAACCTAATGGGCTTTTGTTCCACCAAGAAGCTTCACGACTCGGGCGCTGACAATGTGATGCATGCACATTCATACTGGCCCACGTTGACGACTGTACCTGCAAGGAAACGTTGATGAAAAAGTAAGAATGGAACCACAGGATAATCTACTTTGAATTCTGAAACAAACAACAAATGCTAAAGGCCACCAATATAGATGACGAATGGTGCCATTGCGCTGCTTTCCCGAGGCTCTACGACGGCACTCTGTCGGAAAGATTTTCAAGCAGTTGGAGCAAAGAAGCATCAATAAAAGTAAAGTCACTGTGAGCAGAGAAACAAGAAAAACTGCACTTATTGAGAGGAGTTTACGATAACTGAGCAGGTAAGAGTTCGATGTCTTGCTCCAGGACCCTGGATATTTAGGATTCAAACCTTTTCACCCCATTCTCAAGCAGACCTATAGGTCTATTTCCCATGATTGGATTGATATTCTATCTAGATGAGTAGTCAGTGCCAACGGCCCTCATGGCAAACCAATAGCAGGCAGTATATCTGATGCAAAACAAAAACTTTCAAACACACTTTTCAATTATATATACTTTTTATTTCAAATGATTTTCTAGAATAGCATGCAATTTGGACAAATGCATTTGCACCATTATCGCCTAGGGAGCCTTGTCGATTGGCTCTCAAGATAAAGGTTCCCAGCATTTAGCGCTTTCCCATTGAGTTGTTCTGTCATTGTTGACAGACAATTAAGAACTCGTCCGTTCATGTTGGTAATTGCTGTACGAGAGCACGTTGTGACAAATTATAAAGGACAAAACATAAATAGGCTGTGGATTCAGGCGAAAGCTGCTTATTGATCTTGCAGGACAAATAGGTCCAACTTTCTCTCTGGTGAGAACGATGGGAAAGTGAGCAGCCAAATGTGGGTACTAAGGTAATAAGTGTACACAGTACAAGTTGTTCCCTCTTTGGTTTGTAGAGCGTGCAGAAGAGAGTGAATGGTAAGTCAAAATGTTTCCCTCTGGCCGTATTACTGAAGAGCTGCAATACAGATGTAGGAGTTTTGATGGGGAGTTCATTTTACACTTTCTCACGAATGCAACAGAACATGGTAAGAGAATCAATAAAGGCGCTACAGTTTAACCCAATACAATCCCAATAGCACTGTTCTCATCCTTCCTGCATTGCATTTTTATGGTTTAGAAGTCGATACTGCTGAATCCCTCGAGACAAACGGATGTATCTCTACTCCAGAGCTTCCAGACAAGCTGTAAAAGCAAGATTTCCTCTCAAAAGAACAATTTGACTTGAACAAGTGCACGCACCTGCACAAGTTCAGAGGCCATATTAACCTCAATCATTTACCACCTTCTTGTCCACTGAGGCGTTCAGGGTTTATTTTCCATGCTCTCAACAGGAGCAAAACAGGATCAGCCTAAAACTCTAAAGCCACAACACCAACTGAAAACAGCAACTAGTGGATTGATGATACTGTGAAATCTGAAGGAGACATTTGTAGTCCTCAGAGGATGACTCCTTATGACACTGTAAATCCCCTGATGATTGCTCTTTTGTCATCAGTTAGTATATGATACACCTAAAAAACAACTACAAAATGATGTTCCCACACAACTAAACAGCATTCTCAATCATGATATGAGAAGACTTTTTTGTTGCAGAGTACGCTTGGAGAGTGATATACATGTGATGAACATTTTACACCTAAACAACATATAAAAAACTAAACTACTTAGATTTAGGCAACACAATAGTTGCTTAGGCTTAGTAAACACATTGTGGTTTGGCTTAAAATAGGTATGTTTATTATGTTGGTTGAATTGGGAACATTAATTAAAATAAATTACTTTGACATGGGACACAAACAGCAGTCTCCTGGGTGAAAGTCCTGTTTGAATTTTGTGTGTGTGTGTGTATAAACTAAATGTGAGTATAAATTGCACAGATGTGCATGTATTGAAGAGATGTACTCTGTCTCATTCACACAAAGTCACAAACAGATGGCAGCGAAACATGCAAGGCACTGATCTGACTGATCTCATTGACACTTGATAATGGAGAAAACAAGTAAAAGTGCTTTAGGATTAGGCTATTGGATGCTAACGTTAGCATTCAATAGAGAGTTCCAGAGCTTATTCTTAGCTGTTTGAGGAACTATACAGTATCTAAGGGAGTGCCTTTAACTTAGTTTAGCATGATGAAGCCAAGGATATTGTAAAACGGAGTCTGACAAGCTGAATTTGAAATGTCTTAAACTGGACATTATACAGAGAATTTATCAACTGACTTATGATGTCATACCATACTCAGGCTTTACACTGTAGATGTACCTTACTGCATTATGACACTGCTGAGAGCGCCTCGCAATAAAGACTTAACCTAAAGCGAGTTCCTGAAAGCTTTTACAACAGGTGTCTGGTGGCACACTGTAGAACACCGCCAGGAGCTGCAGAAGCAGTTCACAACCAATAAAAGATGAACTATGGCACATTGTGAGACTGACAGAGGATCTTTGGAATGTGCAGTGCAGAAACACCACGGCACTTAGCATGAGAACTATGGAAGAAGGACAGAAAGAAATCCAAGTATCAGAAAACTTTTTTTTTTTTTTTTTTGCAGCTGACCAGTAGGAGATTATCTTATTAAAGAGTACAACATTACGTTTAGTGCAATGGAATGCTTGTGCAACATATTTGGCTCTGCCATAGCACAGCAATAATGATGATGATCACGGTTCAAGGTTGTGTTGAAACACCACAGCTGGGTTTAATTTCATATTTATTGAGAGGACAATGGGGATGTGATGACTGATGTCATTTGAGATGAGAAAGGGAGTTAAAGAGGGAATGAAAGACAAGAGAGTGTGTAGTAGGATGAACCCTAATGGGGAGTGCAAAGACTGGATAATTGCATGATGGGATGTGAGAAAACGTCCTGACATGGGAAAAAGGATCGCAGTGCAAGCGTGCATATGGAAAATAGATTAGTGTTATATGAGAAGCCTCCTCTTGAACTTTTTATCATTAACTTCAGATACATCCTTTTGAACTTGCATCAGGGAAAGTTGAACTAAAATAGCAGGCGTAGATTCCTTTAATGATCTGCATTAACATTTTGCTTTTAACGTTTAATAAAGTTCCTCTTCCTTGGTGAGGTCCATTTTTTTTATTTTTTTTTTTTATTTTAGACGAGGGGTTAAGATATTTTCTGTTTAGGCTGAGAAAAATTCATTCCAAACTTTGATCCTGTCGAGCCTTTCAAGTCCAAATGGATCAAGTTTAAGCTACATGGTGCTACTGCTCAAAACATTTTAAAGATTTGAACCCAAGGGGATGTTGTTCCCATAGAAAAGAACATGTAGTTGTAATTTTCGTGTTTTTCCAAAACCATACAGAAATTAAAGGTTTGTGCTGATGGCTACGTGTTCGGTGTGTTTGATGACTCCCGGACGCCTGGAAGCTATTAAAACTCAATATCAGGGCATCATATCTTGTTTGAGAAAAGCACTCATTTTGGAAAAACGGTTTCTTTTTCCACCTGGCGTGTTGTGTCTTCGTTGCTTTAATCACTCTGAATGGGGTTCTCACCCTTCCCAAGGCTTCTCCGTGTCCTTGTGATGTGATGAAAAGCCTCCGGGGGTTGGAACCACACAAAGTCTTTGATCAAGCCTCCGCTCCGACGCTTGATACACTCATAAAATGGCCAGCGACTCCCTGTTTGGACTAGTGTTTAGCCGATGGCGATTCCAGATGTTTCCTGGGTGTCCCACCGAGTGAGGAAGGGGGTTAACGCAGACAGTGTGTCCCCGGGCCAACTTGTAAATCCAGGCGAACACTGATTACATCTATCATACGCTGGGAATCAGCCTTGTAAGCTGTTGCCTTCCTGACAAGAAGTTCCAATTATTTGGAACATTTCAAAGCAGGACCTTCCTGAAGCAATGGAGCTGCAACACGTTCTGACTGATTGTGGAACTATATCATGTGGAAAGATCGCAATATCACATCTGTGTGCACTGACCGGGAGTCGATCAACACCAACCAAACAACAAGTCACTTTGATTGTAGGGAAGGCAACGGGAGAATGCATCTTAATAAAAATGCATGTGAAGAGATGTTCAGACAATGATGAAGGAAAATGAAAGGAGTTCAAAAGTAAAAATGTACTTAGTAATATACTTTAAGTTAAAGCTGTAATCCGTAACTTTCGGCATGTTGCCCCTCACTCCATCTGTGATGGGAAATCAAAGGTAAGTTCAAACTGCAGCAAAGCTGGAAAGCCTGATGTTCATTTGCAAACTTGAAAGACGTGACAGCTGCAGATGCAAAGTGTGACACTCCTCCTGGATTCATACACTGGCACTTTAAATATGTGACAATACAAACATAGTGTGAGAGCTTTTCAGCATCCATTGATTACTTCATGTGATGATTGCTTGAGAGGTTAGGTGAGAAGGTTATGTTATTTATTAATGAAACACATCAGGAATAGTGACAAAATAATGAGCTTTTCATGGCGAACCGGCTGCATTAGGTGAACGTTAAAAGTCGGCTGAAGTGTGGGACGACATTGTACATCCTGTTCTGAATCAAAAGCACCACTACAGTTCATAATCATACGTCATTGAGCGAAAACTTGAACAGCTATAGCCTTCCTCTGCAGCCACTGCTCGACGCTCGCTCATGCATGTTTCAACAATGGGGAGTCACTCAACCACTCACCCAGCTACCCAGCCAGCCAGTAAGCCCCTGAGACAAATGTAGGCCGGCCTGTGGCACCTTTCATATAAGAAATGCAGCACAAAGTCCTTTAAAATAAACAAGATAGGCACAGAATGGACATTAAGTAAGGTGTCTAAGGCCAGAACCAAACATACACTGTCCCAATTTCCCACCAGACACAAATTCACCAGAGGTCACACCCTCTCAGTACATCCTCCCTATAAATAAATGGGGAACTGAGCCTGAAGGTGAAAATCTCAAATTACAAGTCAATCTACTTTTGACTGCTCAACTATGGTAATTTATTGGCAGATAGAAGGTGATGGAAGAAGATGGAAGAGGTTCTGGGCCTTACAGAGAGGAGGAGGAGCTCAGACACCTGAAAGGACATCTGGGTTGTTAGTGCTTTGTTTAAATGTTTGGGAGTCTGACTCAGATGCCTCCTGGACACTTCACTGTCGAGGTTTCCTAGACACAATCTTGGATGGGAGACCCCAGACCAGGACTAGAACACGGTGGAGGATTAAACATCTATGAGGGACATTTGGGCATCTCCCAAGAAGAGCTGATGATGGATAAGGTTAAATAACTGTTTTACAGTGCAGTAATGAAAAAGAGACATTAAGTCACATCATTTAAGTTTGTAAAAATTAAGCGAGGTTTATATTTGGAATACATTTTGTCTCTGTTTGAAAAAGCCAAAAAAACAAGAAGGGACTGTTGTGAAGAAGATTCCATTAGCTCCGCCGTCATCTCCCAACCTTCTCATTCATCGGCGTGACATTTGTGTTGAGCTCATCCGTGTAGCAGTTGCTCATTATCCCAGCATGCAACATGCCATTTAGAGATGAGAGACAATTATACAGTGCATACAACAGGTTACTGGGGATCTTTCTGTGACCACGACGGAGCCATTTTTGTCTAATCTGCATCCCTTCTGAACAGCTATTAATGTCTTATCACCTGTCAAATGACATGTTTACATTAATTAAAAGGAGCTATTAACAGAACACATGAGGGAGATTCGTTATCGGCTTCAGCGTCCTAATCGCGTCTCCTCCACGCCCAGATGGCGAGGTCTGTTAAAGATACCGTACCGCTATTTATCTCGCCCACACCGAGCCCAGGGAGACACCACCGCGTCTCTCAAAGCCTCACAGACTTCACTTCACACCTTTTGTGAAGCGAGCCACCCTCGGTGCTTTTGGCTGCAGGAACGGTTCATTACGGAGGAGCGAGCCTGCGTGGCTTCAGAGCTCGCAACCTGTTTGACACATTTCTCTGTGGGTGTAATTGCATTTCCTGTTTCCCTGTTGTTTAATTTCGGAAACATGCCGAACCTCTCCCAATTAAAACCAGGGTGACACTATTTTGCGCTACATTCTCACTGTCCTCCTCCCCCCTCCCGTGTTGGCTCAAGTCGGTCAGCAATGCGTGGACAAGTGGGATCCAGACAAATTCCGTCACAGCTCACAGCCTCGTGCATCCCAAAGACTCTCTGCACTCAAGATGTTTTCCAAGGCCCTGTTGTCAGTTAGTAAGATATTTATCTCCAGATACTGGGCTCATAAAAGCTAAAAATATTGACCCACAAAAAGGTGCCAAAGTGTGATTTCCCCCCCTGAGACCATTCCCAGATCAGTGTGATTTCAGCACCTTGCACCAATCCAAAACAGATGACTGTATTCAGCGTACACTAAGGCGCAATTAATTGTTAGTCTGTCGGCTCTTTGATATCAATATGTTTTCCTTCAGGCTTTGGGAAACGGAGTGAGTGCACACTGCATTACGTTTTAATGGAATGATTAAGATTTAATATTTGAATGCATTAAAAAAAACTTCCCGTAAAAGTGTTCATTCAAATGATGCCATATGGACGGCCTCCATCCCGATCCACACACTCCAGCACTTAAATTGCATGTCGACAACAAATGTTCAGAGAAGGCCCATCATCCTTTGAAGAAAAGGTGATGCTAAATAAGTCTGCTGTATACTTGCTGCATATAGCAAGATCACAGCACTGGCAACATCTCCTGCATTCAGATGTGCTTCACGGGTCAGTCACAGCTATTAATTCGGTTTAAAGGTGACTGCTTTCTTTGCTGTTAAAGAAAATTATGAGTTTGGCAGATTCAATCACTTGCTTATATTTGCTTCACAGTTTGATATTTGCAAATAAATATCAATAACCCAGTGGCAACTAGGGTGAATCTAAATCAAATACAATTTTAACATCGTTAGAGTTGATTTAACTTATTTAACAGAGGGGTCTGGGTTCAGTCAGAAATTCACTGCTACAAATATGTAACAAGACAAAAAGTCAGCTCCTTTGGGTTTAAAACCCATTTATCTGGTGCGCCAACAGACATTTCACTTTTCTTTCATGCCACGAATGCAGGATTTTAACTCAAACCCAAAATGTGTAGGTGGTCTTCAGATTGGTTGAGACTGAGGCTACAATGGTCAACCAAGGCCCTCTGGATCTTCATGGTTACACATTTAACTGCAGAATTTTGTGATGTTTTATTTTTGGACAACCAATTTAAAATCCTGAAATGAGCTACTGGACACATTTGTTTATATCTAATAGTTTCTTGCCAGACCTTTAATTTTTTTACAGTGTTGAGTGCCATGAGGGGAGGTAGGGAAGACGTTTTTGCTGTGAGGATCGGCTCTGCACACAGGCATGCTGGACAAAGCTGCTTCTAATTAGCAAGCACAAAGATACCCGCCGCCCGAACACGTCCAGTCCGAGGGAAGTTTGGCATGCACGATCTCGATGAGAAGCATTCCTTCGCTAACAGCGTGGAGCTCGGGAAAAGAACCCAGACTGAAAAATATTGTCAGAGGAGGATAAGGGACTACATGGCAGTGCTGTTAGTGCATAATGTGGATAGAGGCTGCAGTGTGCCGACTGCTTTACTCTGAGGGTTGCCCTCGGGCCGAACCATGCCAAACGGTGGTCCTACAGCCGCTATACTTAAAACAAAGCACTTTAAAGAAGACTACCATGTAATTGGCAGGAACTGGATATAACACAGAATAAATGAATAATTTAACTCCATGGGGGCAGGCGGGCTGTCAGGGGCTGCCATCTCTTATTGACATGTTAATAACATTTGTCACCACAAAGAGAATCATATCATCACACCTTTGCAACACCAAAACCCTTTGCAATGGAAGTTACTTTTGGTTATGGTTCCCAATCAGGGGTCAGGACCCTCCAGTCCTGGATCTCGGGGATCATTGGACCCCAATTCTTATCTTAGGCTTCGTTGCCTTTTGTCGTACAGTGGGCTGTTATAAGTGTGTCATGTCAGATTCAGCAAACTAACAAACGCTACTCAGTTCAGATAAAGTGGGCATGATTACCACTCAATAATACCATATAAGGCTACGTGTTCTGCCCCGCATGTCATAAAGGAAAGTCTATCATTTCTAGCAGCATAATCAAGGGACCTGCTAAATCCGAGGAATGAAATAACAGGGAGAAATAAGAAGAGCTATTAATGCTGTGTCACCTGAGGGTTGTACTGTCACTGAAATAAAGAACAAATGGTTCAATACGAAAAATGTCTCGCAACAACAAGACTCTAGCAGCAGGAGGGGGTCAAATGATTAAGTTGTTTTGCAGTTTGAGATGTTCATATTGATGTGAACTTAAACTTTACTGCAGTCCTCATATACATACAGGTGAATACATGACATTTCAACAATACATTTCATCTCTGCATGTAACCCATTGCAAGCATATTAGCTGGAGGAGCAAATTGGTAAATGGTAAATGGTCATTTATATAGCACTTTTATTCAAAGCGCTTTACGGTAATGACTGACATTCACCCATTCATGCACACATTCACACACCGACGACGGAGTCAACCACGCAGGGCGACAGCCAGCTTGTCAGGAGCAATTGGGGTGAGGTGTCTTGCTTAGGGAAACCAGGCACTCAGCAAGGAGGAGCCGGGGATGGAGCTAGCAATCTTGCAGTTGCCAGCCAACCCGCTCTACCTCCTGAGCTAAACCCCCCCATTGGGATTGGGAAATTGGGATTCAAGGACAACTACCGACCTACCAGCTCTACCCATGAGTCACAGCCGCCCCTGGTATTGTCATACAAAAACATCAATAGTTCAAATGAATGGTGATAGGGTTTGGCTATATTAATACTTTTAGAACTAGCCTATAATTTGAATAGCGGAGTAAAACATGGTAATGTGAACATAATTATAAAGTGTAATTCATATAGAGTTTTCAAATTTCTTCAACTCTAAAAATCCATTAGTGAAAAACTTATTCTTGGATGACAGCAGACTAATTGCACATGACTCCTATGACAGGTCTGGACCACTATAAATGGTGTTCCTAAAATTCTCAAAAGCAAATTCTCCTACTTCACTCGTACAAGTCACTTCAGAAGGAATCATGCATGAGGCACAGTGTCTCTGTGAGCCAGGCCTGTGCCACCCTGCTGGAAGTCCACGTAACAAAGCTTGAAAAACAAAAGAAGGGGAAGAAAAAATCTTCATTCAAAGCGAGCCGCCACAATGCCATGCCCTTGATAGACAGAAATGACTACTGCATGTGGCCCCCACATCATCGGCAAGCATTTGCTGACAATAGCAGGAACAAAGACCTTGCAGACGGCAGGAGTGGTCTTTGACTCTCCTGTTCCATTACCGCGTGGCAACGGTCCAATCCCACAACGCAGCACAGGGCTCTCCACAAAGCCGGGGCTCTGTTTACAATTCGGGGCATATGCAGCTCCAGAGGATGTGTGCAGTCGTTTGTGGGGAAGCCATTATGGGCGATAGCTTGTGTGTGATTACATCTTTATGTTTTGTCAAAGTGCAGAAAAGTGTAGGAGTGTATCAGGTTGCCCCATTTGGCGCAATCACACGAGGAGCCCGACCTTCCACACAACAGATGCCTTTCAGCGGAAAGAAGAGCGAAGGGCCCACAAAGGCCGGCACTGAGACAGCTGGATTATGGAGAAGACGCTGCATATGTCGTGGTAAATTCATGAGTTGCAGTTGTGTCATTACGGCTTGACATTAAGGGTGTGACTCAATATTTTAGAAATGCTGAAGACAAAAACAGTAAAATGATCCCACTGAGTGAGGGTGGTGAGAAACTTCCCTCAATGTCGAAAGTTTTTAAGATACCGAACTCCTCCAACACTCTTAATGTGTTGAAAATTTAAGATACTTCTCTTGGAAAAATTACGACTTTTCAATTTTTTGATTTAAAACCCCAGGCAGTCAGCCTCGCTACGATCTCCCTCTTTTAATTGACTGCGCAAGACACCCTTTATCCTGAGCACACGGGTCCGGTTCAGGAAATATTCATTGTACTATGAAGTGATATAAAACATTCATAAACAATCCCCGGCTGAACTCGGTGTCTTCGCCGGGGAAGGCTGCTGAGCAGTAGTTCATAATGCATACTGATGGATTGGGGTTCTTTGTCTTTGAACTCTTCGAGAAAATCTGACTGAGCATACTAATATACCTCATTAACATACAGTATTTGGTTATAGGGAGCCCATAAACCATAGCGAGAAAGCATTAGCCGTTAGTGCTCTTAAAGTCCAGAAGATTTAGTGTTTCAAAGTGCTTCTCTAACAAAATAAGAGCAGGTATTACCTTCCAGGAAAAAAAAAATGGAGGCCCATCAGTTTTTGCCATCCTCATGACTGCAGGTTAAACCAAAGCAACTCATCTCTATGAGACCATTAACACCCCATAACATCACTTATCCAAACAACCCCTTGGCCACGTTTTGACTTTTCTGCTAAACTCTTAAGCAGATGTGCAAAACTGTGACTTGACTAGTGTACGTGTAAGGAATTAAAAGTGGCTGGAGTAAAGGAAATAAAGGTTTAAAAGTAGGTTCGGAAAGTAAAAGATCCTGAATCCTGGTCATATTCAGTGCCTGGGGTAGGATTGGGCAATGTGGTTGGCAGCCAAATAGATAGAAACTATGTTTCCCTTGTAATGTTATTCAAGATAAGTCCAGTGCTTTAGTATTTACCTAATCCCGGCGCTGCAGAGGTGATGATATCCTGACGTTTAGTCCAATCGAATGCGTCAAAGTACCAAAGCACTCAATAGAATCCTTTATTTGCCCCCAGCTGCCTGTAAACACCCACATCTTTCAAGCTCCTTGCCACCACTTTGAATTGCAGGTCATCTGTTATAACCATCACAGTTATGTTCATACTTTTTCAAACTCTCCTGCCCCACCAAATATATCATACCACTGGTCCGCGAGTTGTAAGACCCATATATGTTAAATGGTAAATGCACCTGCATTTCTATAGCGCTTTTCTAAGCTTTTTCAACCACTCAAAATGCTTTACACTACATGTCTATTCACCCATTCACACACTCACGGTAAAGCTTTTTTAGGGTTCAGTATCTTGCCCAAGGACACTTTGACATGTGGACTGGAGGAGCTGGGGATCAAACTGCTGATCTTCTGATGGGAGGACAACTCGCTTTACCTCCTCCCGAACAATGAAACTGCAAATTATGTTTTGAATGTATTTTGATGTGGATCCCATTTTCTCTTGATTAGCTTAGCTGCAAACAAGTCCACAAAGGGAGGAGGTGGTTTATGGGTAAAGCAATACAGGACTTTGACCCAGGAGACTGCTGTTCTTGTCTCACTTGAACCAACAACTTCTGTTGGCTTAACATCACCCAGTACGTTTGCTGTGTTGTTTTAGTTTTGTTTCAGTTTCATAGAATTTTAAGCCAAACCATCATGTTTGTTTAAATTTTTTTATAGTTAGTTGCATTTTTTGTTAACCCAGTTTTTTAAACTTTAAACTGCGATGATATGTTTACTGGAAAAGTGTAATTGAAAGTGCAATTTAGTAGCCATTTTGGAGGAGAGCTAAAAGGATCGTGGAGAGACCTAAAAGGAATAAAACACGAAGGATTTTCCCCGGACAATGATACTTTATCAAAGAAATATATAATGAATAGTAAGATTGCCTTAATGTAGGTCACATCAGCTGTCACGACTTAAAGTAAATTCCATTTGTAGCTTGATGGTCGGCTTGTGAGCTCTCTGCCGAAGATTGTTTATGAGGCAAGAGAAGCTGCTGTACAACAGCGAGTGGACTCCAACAGAGCGATACGTCTTCCATCTAGCGGATCGTGTGACACCAATTTCACATTATCTATTTAAACTTTCATTCATATCATATCAATGATTCAATCTAACCCACTTTATAGTTTTGAATAAGGACCTCCATTATGTAGAACAAGTTAAAAGATTAAAGGATATCTGTAATACACAAAAAGGTTGCCCGGATAGGGACCTGTTCCTAACATACCGCTGGTTCTGTGGTGATGGCATTTTAAATCTGATGATGAATCTGACTGACATGCGTCAAATGAGGTGCGTCAATAATTGCTTTTAGTGCATTTGGGCCTTTACGCTGTAAGTAACCTCATCTTAAGCCTCTTGTGAAATTAGCAAGCTATCCATTTAAATAAAACAAAACACTTAGTGCATTTTCAACTTTAAAGGAGCAATACTCAACATTCAGAGCATTAATATAGATGGAAACATGTACATGCTGTGTACAATATCATGGAGTAACACCTACCTGAACAGAGAATGAAGACACTGTCCCTCTGTGTGTATTGTTATATAGCTACGAGCCACCTGCTCTGGCTTTTCCATGAGAGGCAATCAAAATTATCCCAAATGCTTACTTTGCACCTTAATATGATGATGAAATAATCTCTGTTGTCCAAATGAATGATTCTGATAAAAAAATAAAAAATAAAAAATAAAAAAAAAAGAGAGCTTAAGAGAGTAAAATTGAATTCATGATTTTATGAGACTTATTCTTCTGAGAATAATTCTGATCATCCTATATTATGGGTATTTGGACACACTGAGATGGTATAGAGACGACAGTGTGGAATGAGACAGTTTGAAACAGAAGCATTGTGTACTCGACTCCTCATTCAGTACACTCAGCCGTCTGGAGCTGTGGGTGAGTTAGGAGCGCATCACAAAGTACAGCTGCAGGGGAAAGTGTAGGCAGTCACCAACAGAGAGGTGGCCAAGCATGAAATAAGCAGGCCAGTCTCCAGGAAAATGTTTCCATTGTACATTTCAGCAAACCACAAATATGTTGAGTGTGGACGTTTCTGCATTTGGTCAGAGCAAGTAACATGTAACATAGACAACAAACATCTTACGGGGTATATCACCTTCCGTTTTTGAACATTACGTGGTTTATGAAGGATTATAACAAGCATGAAAGTCTACTAAGCTGGGAGGTGGTGGATCAGTCAAACACACTTTGATTTGATCACCATAGCCATGATATTAGTTCAACAATAGTCTCTCTGGAGTGTCCTAATTTGGTAAACAGACATCAGAACACCTTAATGGTATATTTCTGCTTACCTAAGATTTGCCCCCATAAAATACCCTTTTGGTCTAATATTCTTAATATCTTGTCTAGTAGCTCGTAGGAACAGGAAACATTTAAGAATATACCACTCACACAATAAACAATCCAATTTATTAATTTCAAGGACATTAAATCAAATTTGGGGACACTTTTGTTTTACATGCTTGAGTCCAAATGATTGGAAAATAGAAATTATGGGGTTGAATTTAGCATCTGAGTTAGGTAGCATCTTCATTTACCCGTCCAACCTGTGACTGAGATGATAATAACAACGGATAATGTGCAGTAGAACCGAAACCCCTGTGGCTGAAAGGTGTCAGCATTGCACCAGTAAACAGGGCTGCACAGACAGAGTCTGTGCAGCAGAACAAGCCTGAGCCGTGTGTGATAAAGCACGCAGAGCCGACGGTGCAGCACTCTGTTAAACACAGACTGCAGCTCCTCGTGTAGCCCCGGAGAGGCAGAGGACGAGCCCTCTGCTCCGTCCTGAAGCCCAGGCTAACTCGGGCTGACACCAACACTACAGAAGCCAGGGGCCCTCACTTCAGCGGCTGACACAAGCTGGAGAGCGGCCATTACTGTATGCCTCAGGGGGGAGGGGAAAAATCCTCCCCCCGTCGAGGGAGAGCCGCCTCTGTGAGGATAGCGGGGACATTAGCAAGTGTCAAGATGGGGAGCTGATCCGGGCACCCAGCAGCAAGTGGAGTGAGAGGAAAGTGATTCGGACCGACATGCGACGATGTGCCCGGCAAAGTGTCTCTTTCTGTGGAAGTGATATAAAGACTGGTGTCATAGTCACTCATGTCACGTTGGTCGAGGATTAAGCCGGCAATATGTGGTTAGAATGAACAGACTTTATGTCTTTCATGGCATTTGAGTGTCCCAATTTGCCGTCTAATCCTATAAATAGATAATTGTGACTGGCGTGATGGCAAGCTGCATGTATTTAAGGAGTACACTGGTGTGATATACAGCTGAGGACCAGTCAAACCATTAACGCTAGATAGCCTAACAGTCTGCTCCTCCTCTAGACAAGGCTTCGTCTTCTGCCTGGATGTGCATTAAGGTAATTAAAAAAACTCACATCTGAGTCGGGACGCAGCATTCAATCTTAACGATGGGATTCTCGGGGATGTTGAAAGATAACTATTTTATGTCTAATTAATAATCTTAACTCGGCAGTTGGAAGAAGAATAGAAATATCTGCAATAAGATGGCTGTCCAACAGGAAGATGTGTTTTACTTGTTTTGTGTTAAATATAGGGACTTATAATTGTGCACTCCACAATCAGTTAGTCAAGCCTACAATCAATAAAACCGTGTAATTTTAGAGCTTTACAAATATAAACAGTAATAGACCATCATTTAGAATATGATGGAATCTTTTTCAGCTCACCCGGCAGTAAATTAGTGAATATTTTGGTGTGGTTCTGTTCAGGTAACCAGCAGCCCAACGGTTAATTCAGCATCAGAGGAGTGAACACATTGATGGCCAGAAGTATGTGGACACTCTGCAGCGGCCTCCACTCCTCCGGTTTCAGGCTTGCCTTTACATTTTAGAAGCTGCTGCTGGGATTAGCTCACATCCACTGATATTGGGTGAAACAGTCTCACAGTCAGCGTTCAACTCATCCAAAAAACTTTTGGATAGGGTTGCAAATTCAGAACACTCTCAAAAGGAGACACCGCAGCGCATAGCGGATGCTGAATTCATCTAATATTAACTGCAAATCTGAAAGGGAACCGATTTAAATTGCTGAATGTATTACACCGTTTTTACATGGTGTGATATAGCTTCATATCAGCTCTGTGTTTGGATGTTGCTGAACAAGATCGTCGAGGGAGCTGTAGTCAACTACTTTCTTTCTGTTTTTATGTGCACAAAACCGCAGTGGCTCATTTTTTTTTGTACTAATAATTTAACTGGAAGAAATACACAGCTAGAAAGTGCAGAACGTCTGCTTCTGGACTCAAGTTCACCTGAAATCAACCCTTCTTTCTACTTTGCTGTATTATATTTGGGGGGAAAGTACCGCTGCAAAGAGCATGATATATTAATATATATAATATATTGCATGATTCGTATTATAAGACATTGTGCTCATTTCAGTAGCTTTCATTAGGCTGGGCAAGCTGGAACTCTTCATATTGCTGAGTTGCGATCAGCTCACATCAAACACTCATACCACAGCAAGCTTTATTCAATATTCCGCTGCCCTTGAAAATTCTATTATAAAAATCCATTTGGTGGACTGAAATGACTTATTCCCCGAAGCCTTTGAACCACTGCAGAGCTGGTCAGACCAGCAGACGCGTGGCAGTTTCCCCACTCAGACGTAATGACAGGCGCATGGTGCAAAGTGACAGGTCGACACCTCGCCTCCCCGTAGAGAAGTCACAAGGAAGGTAGTGACACTTCTTGTCTCTTCAGGCACCATCAGATGCTGGTTGCAGAAAGACACCCAATCAACGGCTTGACACACGACGGAGGTGTCAGAGCCGCCTGAAAGTCTTAACGATTAACGCCATTTCTTGAGAAAGTGAGACAGTCTGTTTCATAAAGCTTCGACACCATCCATTATGTTTCGAAATATTTCTTGTAATTACACATATTGGATCTGTTACAACTGTTTCCTACAGTGTTTGGCTTCAAGAAAGAGACTATGGATTTTAAAGGTCTGAAGCTCCACAGCTTAAATTGCTGCTCTTATATTTACGGTGTCAAAGTCTGATCTGTGCTGTTTTTATTTGGCAAAACCACTTTAAGGTAATTACAAGGCATAAAGTGAGCATCACTCCGGGTACCCACAATGCATTTCAACAGCCCAATAAGTTCCATTGACTCAGGCTTTCACTCAAAAGGAACATTAGAAACGTGGGGGAAATATCATAAACTTACTAGTTCTTTTAATAATTAAGGTATCCTGGGAAAGTCATGTAATTAACAATAATGAAACCCGGTCCTCTAGTCTCTCTCTTTCACCCGGTGCACAGAGGGCTTGCAAACATAAGTTACCAATTTCATGACATGTTAGTTAAATATTGACGAGTGTTTGGGTTGTAGCAGGAGCAGATTCAGTTATCAACAGTTAATTATTAATATCAATATGATTATCGGTATTAATAATTATATTTAATATATTATCATGATATAATCATGAATAAACGGGGCACCACCCTGGGATCAGGGAAAAGATAACCTAAAACTGTATTCAGTCTCAATATAAAGGTTTTATACTCACCAATGCCAATGATCACAATCCTTGGCATGGAAGCATAAAACAATCTAACAATTAAGAAGGGCGTGAAATTCAAGCACTAGCCTTCACAACCTGCTGTTATCCAGTGACATATACACAACAAGCACAAGAGACCGCTAGTTATAATATAATAAGATTTATTAAAATCTGTAACAATGATCACAATCAATAACACTGCAATTAACAAAGCCTTATTACCTAACTACCTAACACACAAAACTAAGCTAAACAGAAGGAGAGACACACGTGGAGTGTGTGTGTGTGTGTGTGCGCGTATGTGTGTGCGTGCGTGCGTGCGTGTGCATGTGCGTGTGTGTGCGTGTGTGTCGAGAGAGAGAGAGAGAGAGAGAGCGAGAGAGAGAGAGAGGGATGGCTATGTGCGGCCACCAGATGGAGCTATTCCAGCGTTCAGGGGCGGAGCCACTGACGTCCGATGTAGTAGCGAGAGAGGGAGAGAGAGAGAGAGCGAGAGATGGCCGGATGCAGCCACCAGATGTAGCTATGTCCCTAGCGTCTGCCGGGACACGCCAGCTGGCATAGGACACGTGTGTGCGGCGTATATGTGTGTGTGTGTGTGTTAGCGGGACACAAACAAAGAGAGAGAGAATGCGCGAGCGATATTCTGAGGCTCAGAAGGCGTGCCGCTATCACACGGGCTCGCGTGAATGAACTGTCGTTTATTCTGCGAGACCGGTCTTTTAACTGATAGTAGAGGCTTTCTGAGCTCGCGAATATGGCGGAGGTTAGTCGAAAACACTGTTAGAGAAATCAACCCAGCGGCGTGGGTACACGATCAGCATTCACATACAGCAGCACATGAACAAACGGACTCGGTGATCCGCGATCAGAACTTAAAACACATTAACAAGAATTACAAGCATGTCCTACACTATCGAATCTCTGCTTCTGCCCAGACAAATAGCCTCTTACTTTTGTCGATGTGAGATGCATCGATGTGAGGGTTCCGTCCCGTGCGGTGATGGCGTTCCTTGACGCAGGCAACGGACGGCAGTTCGTGGGCGCTCGTTCAGCGCCGGATCCAATTGGTTGAAGAAAACCGTTAGTAATTCTTCCTTCTGCAGGGAACGATGAACAATCGTGGGGCTCGGCGATTTAGTCAGCTGATTTCAGACAAAGATGGTCGAGTTATCCGTTCTGCTGGCAGCTGGGACGAAGAAAGTTTTTCTTCCTTTTTCCGCGGGGAACAGGAGAGTCGCGCTGTCGCGGTGATCTCCTCGGGATCCAAAATGATAAACAAAAGAAAAAAAAATGAGTAGAGGAAAAGAGGGGTAAAACAGTCTGTTGCTCGTCCAGCGAGTTTGGGGGAAAGACTGCGGCCTAGGACAAAGGGAAACGCTGCAGACGTAATGTTCACCTCCTGTTGTAACGCAAGTTACGGTGGAAAGAGGAAGTTCTTCCGGCGGTGCCGGGATTTATAGCTCACGGCTGCTTCAGGGGACCCCCTGGAGTCCCCCTGCGGTTGTCAGCCAATAGGGTACCAGTTGTGTGACGTCGCACCTCGCACCCAGGTTCCTTTGTCCTGGCCGCATGTGTAGGCTTTTGTTAGGTTAGGTCCCCAACACGAGTAACTTAAAGTCGAGATGAAACCCCCTGTTAAGCAATATATTCAAAGTAATTTACAAATGAAAAATCCTATTTTTATGTCAAAATCCTGCAACTTTTGACAACAAGGGAGGTGTGTGTCCTCTGTAGCTCCGTAATCGCGCTTAGGTTTTAAGCCCGCCCACTTTTTAGTGGTCCAATCAAATGCAAAGGATTTGACCTAAACCCTCTTGCAACTGTACGCCACACTGATATAACATTTTACTGAGGAAGACGTCACAGTACAGAAGCTAATGACGCTCCGACTCGTTCACTGAGGCTTTAACAACAGCAGAGCTGTGTTTTACTGGCCTCTCTGGTTCAAAGTTTCCAACTGTGGTCTGAAGGGAGCTCGTCTGCACCTGTAACTGCAGCCAACACTGATGTCATAGTGTACAGACACACCCGAGGTACACTTCGCAAACTTGCCACTTTATAAACGCCTTGTTAAGGTCCTTAGGGTGATAATAAGAGGCTTTACATTTGACGTTCTCCCACAAATTGACACCTTTTCTCTTAAGAAAAACAGCAGTTTGTTTGATCTGAATAAATGATGAACACAGCTAAAAGAAAAACATACTTCAAACAAAAAGAAAACCCACAAGACATCGCTACAGGATCCACCATCTAATGGATTATCACCATCTCTCTGATGTTTGACATACACCAACGCATCAATCAAAAACTCAACTTAGGGCGATTGCTCTCCTTGTTAAGCCCTTACTTTCTCATAGCGATGTGCGTGATTATTCCCTGATTTTGTTACGACGATCGTTCTGACACCTGCACTTTGAAGTTGATATATTGAAGTTTATTATTTCGTTGGGCAAACACATCAGGCTTCAATTGTTCATTTTCTCATTGATTCACAAGTAGATTTTACTATCATGGAAGACAGCTGTTCAGGGCCCCAAGGGACCTGTACCTCCAGCACTGTAATTAAACAGAAATAAGAGATATTATTCAAATGATCCCGCTCAATATGGTTCCGCAGTAAACTGGTTGAAGCCTGAGTGAGAGAGTTAGAGCGTCTCCAGATTCTGTACTGTGACGTATTCCTCAGTGAAACAGAATGTTTAAACGCTGTACAGCTACAAGAAGGCTTTAAAACAAAGCCTTCAACTGTGATTGGACTTCTAAAAAGTGGGTGGGAGGACTGTGGCTCCACATACCCTTGATTAATGGATGCATGTCATTATAGTATTGGTTGAAGTAATAATAATATTATTTATAATAATATATTATGATATACAAATTTAAAGACATGTACTTTTTTGTGCATGTATTGTTATAAAGGTGCATAAGACTGGGGATGTTATCTAAAAGGGGTTAAAGGGCATCTTTTCATTTCATCTTGACTTTAAAGGGAGTGATTTGAATCGAGAAGCAATCTTGTTACCAACTTGCTGATGTCCCTCTGATAGAGAGTAAATGGCAAAGGAAACAATGAGTCATGGGTAATAATTCATTCGAGGACACTCACACTTGAATGTGGTTATCAAGACTTGATGCCCCCCTAACACACACACACACACACACACACACACACACACACACACACGTATTATCCTATGATGCTCCACTGTTCCGTTGACGTTACGTGACAGGGTGTCAATAACAACAGCATGGCGCTCTGATTCAGGGAGCTCTGATTCAGGGTGCTCTGATTCAAGGTGCTCTGATTCAGGGTGCTCTGATTCAGGGTGCTCTGATTCAGGGTGCCCTGCAGGAGAGAGAGGGAGAAGTCGCTGCAGCGTTGCTGTACAGACGCTGGCCTGCAAAGAGCCACGAAGACCGAAGATTACTGCACGGTCTGACATACCGAAATTAATCAAGGGCAGCGGAACATCTGGGTATCTGTTTCTAATCATACAGTATATCCTTGCCATAATGGCTTTAAGGATGGAAAGTATTTGGTGACCTCACCCTGACAGGCAGGGAAAGAATGTACTATCGAGCTGTGTTGGTGTTTTTTCTGGCCTGTTGATCATTTATTGTGTTTCACCTGTTTCATTCCTTATTTTATGACTGACTTTAGCTTTAATTACGTTCTATTTTCTTTTTGTTGCATTTTGGACTGCATTTCCATGTGCATGTACTCTCTATCTTTGTAACATGATGTTGATTCATCATGTTACTGACATTTCACCCAGTTGGTCAGTCCACACCACTTCCACTCCGAGGCCGGCCCTCCTCTCTTGTTGTCGAGGAATAAATTGGCTCTAAGAGCAAGTTTCCTCCACTGGAGACCACTTGGCTGCTAACTTTGTGAAGGCAGTATGTGCTAGGCTCAGTGAAATGTGGGGTGGTTGATAATGACGCATAATACAGGAATGATGATGCTGGTGAGGATACGAAGAAAAAAAATAGGTTGGATGAATTCTTGTAAACAAAGTGCAGTGTCTAATGGATAATTTATCTGTAGTTATAGTGCTGAGACTACTTTATAACTCAATCATTTATAAGACATGTTATACCTCGCAAATTTATAGGGTATGCAGACAACAAGGAATATGAAAAAATACAAAAGAAGACACTCTTTAGATCGAGTACTTTTAACCCTGTGCATCTACTGTATTCTGATATTTAAGCCTCCAGCCCCGTTTTGCAACAATGTTTCCAGAAACATATTTTTTCCTGAACAAACGGTTGCCATTTTAAACATTTTGAGATGATCCTCATACAACCTACCGTATGATATAATACGAAAAAAATGTTGGTATTCATGTGTTTTTCTATGAATGTCAAACAACATGAGCGATTGGTGCAACTGTGCAAACCCTTGTGGTGTTTAGGCAAGAGGACTTGGTTAAGTTAAGGGGAAGATTGTAATATGGGTTAAAGGAACTATGGAAGTGGGTTTATTTGAATACTGGAGATACGTGACAAATAAGTCGATATTGACTTCTGGGTTTCAAACAAACAGCGGTCACCTTACATGCAAAGCAAGAATCTGCAGAACGAACCCATCCATCCTGACGATCCTCCTTATATGGTCTTTGTCACTCTTTAAATCATCTGTCTTGGCTCACGATTACATCATTTACATACAGATTATGTGGGTTACATACTAATGATCGTGCATACCCTTTCACAGGCTGTTCTGACAAATAAACCGGTCACAGAAAAGAACTAATGATGTCACATCAAACTCTTAATATTGGATGAAATTGATGTCTGAATAAAAGTCAGCTACTTAGTATTATCCAGCCATGTTATCCAAGGTTCTTCTCTGCCGCCAGATTGCATTAATCCATTTAACTGTGCAGCTTTGATAAACTGAGGCTTCCTTCAGCGTTTATCACTGAACAGACATGGAGAGTTGAATTGTCCTGAGATGCTCTTATTGTGACAGGGCCTTTTCTGCAATGCCAGAACTACGAGTCAAAGGAATACCTGAATATGTTGGCATAAAAATGGTCCAACATTAGCTTAAGGTATAAAATACTGGCTGTTTATATCCTCGGTTCTACAGTGTTGATTTTGGTATTAACGTTTGCTCAGTGGTATTGACCTTCCTTTATTATTTTGACATGCGCCGCTCCACCTTAGCCTGTTCCCTGGCTAGGAAACGTATTATTTGCCTTTGCTGTTTGACTATTCTTCTGGAGGTTTCTTTTCTCTGCACACACGCCTTGGCGAGTGCAGAACCTCACATTAAAGTCCTCACACAGTCGTGCCAAATCACATCAGCACAGCCTTGAATCATTTTGCGCGAGATGAGAAATAGCCAGGTCACTCAATTGACCGGAGACAAAAAAAGCAAAAGGGAACTCAGGTTGAACAAGCTGATTAACAAAACTCCAGAAGCAATATGATTACTGCCAACAGGTTTCTGCACAAAGCAGCCGTGACCTTGTATTAATGCATTTTCAGACGGTCTGTGATTCATCTGTAAGGGGCCACATTCATAAAGGTACTGCTGCTGATTGTAATGAGGCTCTAAGTAAAGACGGAGTGCAGCCGTATCTTATTCAGTCTCGGAGAAGATTTCATTCTTCGACTCGGAGATCAGCAGCGCTGTGAGTCAGCCTTATTTCTGCTCTGCCTGTGTAATGGAATCAAACTGGGGTGAGATAATGCCTGAGTTGGCAGTCGGGCACTTCGCCCACATCCCTCAGCACAGGAAGTCAGCAGTACTCGGAGCAGTGCACTCCTGCCATCTGCTGGTTGCCTGTGAACGTGCACCTCAGTGAACGGAGACTGACAGCTCCCGGTCGTATACGCAAATGTTAGAAAAGGTCAGGGCATCGCCTCGGCTCAGCTGTCATCATCTTTTCTCCCTCTAACAAACACTCATTCACAAATCCACCTGCTGTGATCAGCCAAAGCCCGCTACTGCCAAAGGTTAAATGCCTTACTCAAGGGTACATTGGCAGTATTTCTTGTTTACTGTGACAGATTCCGCAGCAGTTCAGGGGGTTTTGAAGAGACGTCACTAGTCTACCTCTTACAGTATTACAGCTACAGGAAATATGTTTTCGTATTATACAAAGACCTGTTAGGACTGACTTACTGGACCCTGGGTCTTTTGATTTTCTTTCAATATTCAGTCAAATTTTTTGATAGGAAATTATTTAACATTTAACATAACTGTCCAACTTGAGCTACAAGTGTGTTTACTATACACTCAGACCAGTTCCAAGGTCTCCCACTCTGCATTCATCCTCTGTCCAAGCACATTATCCAGAACTTTAATTACAAACAAATCACTGGGGCATTGATAACACAACATTATGGAACTCATCAGGTTGCATGGCAGATTTGAACACAAGAGTGATGCAAAAATTTAATCTAGTTTTCAATTTGATGTGTTCCATTTCTTGTGGCAAGAGAGATGTTATGTCGCCCCCCTCTGGTGGACCACCATGGGAACTTATTTTGGAAATAAATTGAATGATAATCACTTGCAAGTGACAAAGAATTTTGTTGATCAATATATGTTGTTTGGCAATTTAAAACACAATTTTGCCTGCTAAAAACAGTTGCATTTGTGGCATAACTGCTGAAGAATAAGACTGAGAAAATACGTAATTAGACAGAATACATGATGTAGTGCACTGAGCAAAGAAAGACCTGGGACAAACAAGGCTTTAATGACTTCCAAAATTATCTTTTAAATTGACAATTCATGGTAAAATTCAAATTGGATCAAAACACATTTTTTCTCTTGCTGTTGACTACTATAATATAGTAGTCAACATCTGTGAATCTGTGAATAACTCAAAATGCCCCGGGGGAGACTTCTTCCTGGTTTTGCCGTAGCCGGTCACATATATTCTTCCTGAAATAAGGTCACTGGAAGGACCCATGGTCAACACTAAGCCTCTCTATATGTAGTTTTAAGGACATCTCACTGAAACATCCATTCATCCATTGTCTACCGCTTATTCTGTATTAAAAAGGTTGTGGGGGGGCTGGAGCCAATCCCAGCTGTCCCCTGTACAGGTTGCCAGTCTATCACAGGGCTGACATGTAGAGACAGACAACCATTCACACCTACGGGCAATTTAGAGTCATCAATGAACCTATCCCCATCCTGCATGTCTTTGGACTGTGGGAGGAAGCCGGAGAACCCGGAGAGAACCCATGCGTACACGGGGAGAACATGAAAACTCCACACAGAAGGAACCCAAACCTCAACCGGGAATCAAACCTGTGACCGTTTTGCAATATTTTGCAATATTACCATGCCATTTTATTAGTCATGAAACATATTCAAATCTTCTGCCACTAATTCCTTGATGCATATTTTATTAGTACAGTAAACTGTATGTAAGAAGTGGACATAGCCATTGTTACGCCCCCACTGGTTTGTGGACTACAGTTTTGAAGCCTTGAGTTCGGCATTTTGGCTGTCGTCATGTTGCCATCTTGGAAGTTTTGCAACCAGTGAACATGAGTGACCATATCTGCACAGTGGAGGAGTGATTCTGACAAAACCGAGCTGCATTTGGCTTCAACTGACATCTGGTGTGATGGTATCTGACTTTAAAACCCTGGCTTTGTTCGTGGAGGTCATGACAATAATTTCTCATAGGCTGACATGCTGAACTCTTCATCGACTTTCTGTTGTTCATTTTATTCAACCTTGTGGTTTAAGACAGAGCATTTCCTCTCCCAGAGTATTGTGTGAATGACGGGGGAAAAATACCCTGTATGGATTTTCAGTTCATCCCAACTGACGTGTAATCCACCGGACTCACCGTTTGGACTGTGGTAAGTGATGAAATCCTCTCATCTGCAAATACTCTAAAAATGTTGGTGTGTTCACTTCCATCAATTAGAGCATATCCTTCACTCTCTCTTTCCTGTGGAAGTGGAATCACAGTAGCTCTGATCCAATCCGTATGACATGCTTGGTGACTGAAACAGACATTTTTTTCCATCAGGGCTTTGATGTTCTCAGTAAAAAAAATAAAAATAACATATCTTTCAGTGAACGCTACATGAAAACCTGCCCAACAGCACCCTCTGGCTCCTTCTTATAAATTATTTTTGTTCCCTGTGTTCATGGCCTTGTTCCTGCTTTTTGCCAACATGATGAAAATCTGCTCTCTATGTAATATTTAAGGACGTATCCCAGAAATATGAGGCAGAATACACACTTTAAAATACACTTACTTTACAAAGATAACCATCAGAAAACATGTAATTCTTTGTCTTTTGAGCTGAAGGATCTGTCAGTCAGTTTAGGAGTGATAGAAAATTCCTGTAGTGTGTTTTTAATTTGAGTTATGGGCCCCATTAGAATGTGTGGTCCCCGTGACAACAACTCCACAGCTCAGACACAAGATATAATCCCTGACTGTTCCTGGGCCTCCTGAAGGATGCAGGGTCTCACCACAATATGCCTCAAAGAATGAGAATGTTACCCCTTTTAGATCACATCCCCAGTGATATTATTTAACAACAACAATACACACCAAAAAGATTTACCAAAACAACAACTTCTTCCAATATTTATATCGATAAAATCCATGATCTTTTTCTTCCTGGCAATCCAAATATGATGTGTGCTTACATCTGCTACCGACCAATTTCAACCAATATTATGGCATCCATCCATCAATCTGCAACGTATTAACAGCACTGAGCTAGAGAAGGTGAGCTAATATTTTCAACAATCAAATTCATATTCAGGTCTGTCTCTACATGTCAGCCCTGTGATAGACTGGCGTCCTGTCAAGGGTGAACACTGCCTTCACCCAATGACAGCTGGGATCGGCTCCAGCCCCCCCGCGACCCTGAATACAGGATAAGCGGTAGACAATGGATGGATGGATGGATTTCATTTTCAACATAATTATTCTGCTGGTCTATCCTGTTGAGATGAGAAATACAAAAGATACATAGGCCTACTCTTGCAATAATGTTTCAGCTCAACTGTTGGAACAGTTGAAGGTACTTTTACATTTACATTTTTGAAGTATGTTGTTTCTTACTCTATAATGTAATGCGCTACTTAAATAATTGCTAACTTTGCAACTTTGTTATTGATTGAGAATATTTCAATTTTGCTACATAGATTAGAATTCATTTGTAAATGCATGGGTTTTTTCATGGTGGTATTGAGTCAAGGTTATGAAAAATATGTCCATCACTTTTAATAAACCCTTTCAGAACATTCCGTTTGAGAACTTATTCGTACCACAGTAACATCCATATGTTTCCCTGCAACAGAGCAAGTTAGAAGGCAGAATCATCAATAAACTTGACAACATTCTGCTGCAGCAGTCGTTAGAATAAAATGGGAAATAATGAAGAAAGGCTACAACCCCAGAGGGAGCGAGGGGATGACAGAAATCCACTCTGCAGTAAGCTCACATCAGAACCGAGATGAACAAGGACTCTCTCTGAAACAATGTCAAGCAGATATTGTTAAAAGGGAAGAGGGTAGATCTGTCAACAGGAGCCTTGTCTGAGTCTATTGATGCTCCTTTAACAGACGACGTAAAGTCAGTAAGCATCTGCTATTAATCTTCTCCATGTTCCTTTTTCTCTTTAATAGAGTGGTTCAAATGAATCTTGAACCTGCAATCAAAATCAACATGTTGTTCCTATAAATCTCCCTAGACCTGATACATTGGTATAATGCAAGACTAATACACAAATATGTTGACGGATGAATAATCATTTCCAGTATAGTCCGTCATCTTTAGTCCGGAACAAATAAAAACAAAAGCAGAGTAACACAAGGAATGTGGAGAGGCTGAGTTGTGAGACTAATTGTGGTAAATGTGGTCTGAATATGGAGAAACAGCAAGAATTTCTGTCTTTTTTTAGTTATTTTTCCCCCATGTGGAATACTATGAGCTTTTACTTAACCATGTCTCCAGAATGTGAAACAATCCACAAGGAAAAATCTGTCTCTGATCGAGCTGCATGCAGCCTGTCGCAATGGGTTGCTTTGCTTTAAAGGGGCACAAGCCAAGAACGTTGGCAACAAATGTTCCAGCTTATGCAGGATTTCTACCAATTACCAACTGTGAATATAAGTAAGGACAATACCAGTTTAAAACAAAACAATTCTTAATTTCACTTAATTATACACTAAATAAAACTGACTTATGTAATAGTTCATTTCTGCTAGTAGAAATGAACTATTAATGCTACACACTCTACCTTTAAATGAAATGCTGTGCTGTGATTATCATCTGTCACTCAAGTTTAATAATATGCTGCATAATACTAACAAACGTTCCATCTAAACTAAGTACTAAAAAACATGTTGGTGTTTTACAGATATACAGATATAGGTTTTCTTCCTAAAGGGGAACACCATCTAAATTAAGAATGTTAATATGGCCAAAGAAAGTTCAATGAATATTGCTGAATACAAGCTACTCGCAAAGACAGACACCTATTATGGTGTAGCTGTCTCCTTTACCTACTAAAACCCACCAAACTTCAAATTCAAATATATCAAAGTACATTAAATATGAAGAAAAAACAGGGAATCTGCATTGGGTCAAGACACTTGTTGGTGATGTTTCAGTAAAAAAAAGCAGGTAATCTCCAAGGATCGGGAAAATAAAAAAAAACAATGACATCCAGCTTACTTTTAATTGAAATCTAATGATGCAAAAATGGCAACACTGCTAGCAGAGCTAACAGTTTGGCTGAGCAGAACAAGATGATGTGACGCTTCTCTGCAACAACACACAAAGAGGGAGAATTCATTCTCTGCTCAGGAAAGATGACTCTGCAATATCTTAACATTGCAAATAGTTGCTTGCTGCTATATTAATGCACTGTATGGAGAACAGTTAAAGTGTAAGACCGGCGAAAATGGACCCCATAGTCTTTTTCGCCATGAAAAAACATCAAATAAGCCATCCAGACATTTTTTTTCAATGATCACCCATGTATCGAGAAAGCCTCGAAAGACGCTAACAGCCCCATAGCGCTAACACTGATTAGATTGGGGCGATGCGCCTAACGCATCCACAACGGCATATTTTAACCACTAATGTTGCTCAAAATAGCACCAAACCTCTTCAGTAGCATGATATGGGTCCTTACACATAAAACCAACACCAACAACGTAGTTAGCGAACCCGAAGTTTATTCAAAAGGACTGTTTTGAAAGACTTACTCACTGACCAACTTCCAGGTACTTTGGTAGTATAGTCCGTCCAAGTCGATTATCGAATGCAATGCAACAGGAGATGATTTGTTCCAGCAAAACATGTAAACGTTGTGGTTTCATTTCCTTTCATTTCCATGTCAACACTCAATAGACATCATCACAAACAGCCAAGTAATGCATTTTCCATGGAATTATAAATGCCAAGACTTTCCTCATTGAACTGAACTCCAGTGCATTCGGTAATCGACTTGTATGGACTACCTGTCAACATGGACCTACTGGTAAGGCACAGACTTGTAAACTAGTCTTTTTTAATAAACTTCGGGTTCGCTAACTACGTTGTTGCTGCTTAGTTTTATGTGTAAGGACCCATATCATGCTACTGAAGAGGTTTGGTGCTATTTTTAGCAATATTAGTGGTTGGAATATGCCGTTGTAGATGCGTTAGGCTCATCGCCCCAATCTAATCAGTGTTGGCGCTATGGGGCTGTTAACGTCTTTCGAGGCTTTCTCGATACATAGGTGATCACTGAAAAAAAATGTCTGGATGGCTTATTTGATGTTTTTTCATGGCGAAAAAGACTATGGGGTCCATTTTCGCCGGTCTTACACTTTAAGTGTTAACTGGACATGTAAAGTAGAAAACACTCACTAGAAGTAGTTCTATTAAAGAGTACATTTAAAAGGAGTCTATTAACAATCAACAAAGTGTTGGGTAAGAACAACACTTATAGGAATTAAATACACAAGCAAATTATGTTTTAACACTTGCAGGAGTCAATTAAAAACAACGTGTTGGGAGTAATTTCTTAATCAACTCTTGGGGACATATTTAAATGATCTATTGCACATGGTCTGAAGTGCATGGAGTCCAAATCCACTTTTTCTAGTTAAACAGTGCATAATTGGTGCAAGGCTCAAGGGGCAATAGCGTTTTATTTAGTCTAATCATAGCTGTGTTTTGGGCGTAACATGAATCAAACCAATCAGAGTGTCATTTCCCATTCTCTTTAAAAGCATGGTGCACCTGGAACATTGCTATTTAATTCATCAGATTGGAGAAGTGAGCGGTTTTTCAATGGTTGCACGCCAACAAATCTGGACTGAAGCTAAATATTTTGTGAGATAAAAACATGTTGTGAATTTTGAGACTAAACTATAGACTATCAATGAGTTTCATATTCTAATTACTTTAGTATTTGTCACTATCCATTGACTGACTGCTGAATCCAGAGGTTGCATTACACACAGGCTTGTAGCCTAGCACGACTTATTTTCACCATTAATTGGTGGGAAAAAAATCACCAGAATGCAGGAAATTAAGGTTTGACTCTCAAAATTCCTGCCCTTTGCGCCCTTAAAGTTGCAGAAAAATATGGTGCCAGAGACTCTAAGCCAGGTTTTTGTTGCCGCAATCGTTTTCTGCTGCTTCCAGAAAGCAAAACCTCGTCAAATCAAAAAAGTCGTCCGGAGAAAATAATTGGATGGCCTGCCTGCCTGTCAATGCTTACATCCTGGTTGCACTCTGCTGAGCTCGAGCACTCATTTTCGGTTTGGCGATGGGTTCAAAGTCAAAGTCTCTGTGGTTTTTCCAAACGACCTACTCTGCCTTTAATGTGGGCTTCGGGCATGAAAATGACAAATGTGTCGCTCTGAAACTCAAAGTTGTGCTAGGCCGTGTACTGCTTTGTGCCAGTTGGAAGATAGGGCCCATAGTGTTAAGTAGCAGTGAGAGAGTGACTTAATAAGAGTACATTCTGATTGACACTTAGAAACTAGACTTAGTGTCTACTGTAAACAACCCTGTGGGTCCTCCATAGTGTACAACTCAATCAACACTTCTTAGAAAAATATCAACTCCTCCCAGAGCTACGATTACTGCAGACAGTCAGAATCAGCACTGAATGCTCTATGAACACTGATGCTTTTAACTACTGGAGTGAATTGAAATGGTCATGTGACAACTTAGCTTAGGAGAAAAGTGAACTACATAGTGAATGTAAATCCTTGAATTGAATGAGATGATTCAAATCAGCAAAAGGAGTTGGGATTTCTGCCTCTACTGTTTTCAGTTGAAGCCAAACTAGAGTTTTCCAGAAATTAAACTTGATATCAGCAATTACTTCAAACAAGTTTTATTTGAAGGAGGGCGGTGGAAATCTAAGTAGACATTTCATAGATCAGATCAAATATATAGGAAGGTTTTCACCCTGTATATGAAAAAACCTTCCTCAACAGCACACCAGCATTTAGAAGAAGCTAAAATGGATTCCACACTGAGTCCATCTCTCTCTCTCTATTGCTCTCTCTCTCTCTCTCTCTCTCTCTCTCTCTCTCTCTCTCCACACACAGCAGAAAGGTCACACATGGGAGTCTGGTCGCATTCTGCAGTTGAGACAGTTATTTCCTCCTGTCATTCTCCGGGGAGCAACGGGCTCTAAAGCCCTGTGGGAGTGCTCTGCGGCGCTGGGGGCACGTCAGCGGGGTTTGAGGCTGGCTCCAGCAGCCCCCCAGGGGAACCGCTTGATTAATTGAGCTGGCAGATTTATGATAGGGCTGGCAGCTCCTCGGCATGTGTGTGTGTGTGTGTGTGTCTCCTTCTTTTCATGTGTATGTGTGAGTCCCTGCATGTTTGTCTGTCTGTACATGTGTTTGTGTGTCTAGCTATCACCCCTGTGCAGGTATGTCTCTTCCTTGCAGTGCAAATCTGTGTGTTTTTGTGTTTGTGTGTGGCTGTTTGTATACGTACACAAGCGTGCTTGTTCACGCAGGTGTGTGTTTGCTTGCATACGTCAGATTCTGTGTATTTCTGCCTCTAAATGCCTGAATTATACATGAGTGTGTGTGTCTCTGTTTATCCATTTGTCTCAGTCCATTCATGTCAGGGTGTGTGTGTGTGTGTGTGGAAAGAGTCTCTCTCTCTCTCTCTCTCTCTCTCTCTCTCTCTCTCTCTCTCTCTCTCTCTCTCTCTCTCTCTCTGCCTCTCCATAATTACAGTTTGCAGGCCTCGGAGCAGCATGTGGTAACCTGGATGTCAGGGCCGGCCAGACCCTCAGCATTCCCACCGGGGTGAGTCTGGGGTCTGCTGTCCAGTCAAAACTCAGCAGAGCCGCCCGCAGGATTGATGTGCAGTAAGTTGGATAGTCTGCAGCCAAAACATCATCAGGACCTCTCTTTGACTTCACATTCTTCACGCAGCAGACAGTAGGTGGGTTCTTTTCAAATGAACTTGGATTAGGAACTTGGTGCTCTGTTAACGAAAGTCCGGAGCCATGAAGTGAGTGCTGTTAATCTAGTGTCATCTAATTAATGACATTGTAATGTGTTTGCCTTAAAAATGACATGAAACCTTTTCCAATTAGCGTAGCTAGCAGCATTAGCTCCGGGTTCGTCCACTTAGGCCTTCTGATTGTGCGCAAACTAAATGATTGGAAAGGCATAAATCCATATCTCTCTCTTTTTACACACACACATATATATATATATATATATATATATATATATATATATATATATATAACAACACCTGCACATTTTAAGGTTCATGGGATGACAGCATTCAGCTGGATTGTACAAAAGTTCATAATATTGTGTCCACCCCACGTATGCACACATTTGGGGCACGCTGGTAAGATTGGTCAGGCGTTTCAGATGCTGTTCAACAATCTGACAAACACTTCATTTAAAGCACACTGGCACTTTATTAAGTCGACGTACCTCCTGTTGCGAAACAAATCAGACTAATTTTGGCTGAATGTTGGCGCGCTCAGCTGTATTCTGGCACCTGAGGACCAGAATCGGCTCTGGTCCATCTGTGGCTGCCAGATTTGGGAAGCTGCCGCGGGATCGGACTCAGCCTCGGGTTAGCAGCACTCGGGCCAGATTGGGCTGGAGTGGGAATCAGCCCATGATGTAAATGGAATTGTACAATGTTCATGGTATAAAACCGTCGTCACTCTTTCAGTTGTGTCCTGACTACCAAAGTGATTTTAGTTCCCTGGCAAAAAAAAACGAAATCTCACCCAAAAGTCAGGAGGTGTTTTTACCTCTTTGACGACAAAAACAAATGCTTGTATGATATATTAAAGTATGGATTTCTACCTTATTATTGTTTTTATCTTTATTTCAAGTACAATAACCTTGAGTGTGAGTAAGGGGGGTGACACACACACACACACACACACACAAACACACACACACACACACACACACACACACACACACACACACACACACACACACACACACACACACACACACGCACACACGCACACAGCCCCTGGAGAAATTCCTCAGATTTTTCTTGGGATTTTTGAGAGTGATAACTAGAGAGCATAGCTGAAGAGTGTGGTGTGGTGAAGAATGCTAAACTCTGCAGCTCAAGTACTAACAGAATTACAGCACCTGAGATTTGAGACACTTTTTTTATGGTGCATATAAAACACAAGTTGTCTCAGCTATGTCTGCTATGCTGACGATGAAAAACAACACATTCAGAGCCGGATGGGAACTGGAAGGCTTCATTCGGTGACACTCCACTGCCTTTTTGGGGAAATCGTCTCCATGAAATTCATCAGTCAAACATGACGAGCAGCTATTGTAAGCTTTTTAAGAAGACTCATAACTTTAATACTCCTCTGCAGTCTGCTAGACTTGAACACCAGACAGCATTTGTAAGTGAAGGGATTGAGCTTAACATTTAAACCCCTAAATGGACATTTACATCATCTCACAAATTCCACATCATGAATTTTAACTGCATTATGTAAAACATTTCATTTCCCGTCTTTGACCTCAACTTCAACACTTTGAGGCGAAAAATCTCCAAATCTCTTCTAAGCTGTCTGAACACAGTTAAGTTAATTTTATATATCTTTCATTTCAAACATTGTACTGATTGCTGCAGCAGTTATTCTAATTCATTGATTATTGAAGTCAGATAGTTAAAGCATCACTGGACACGTCTTTGCATGACTGGATCGATTGTTAGGAGGCCTGACGCCAAACTTTTATGCCTCCAAGTGCCCATTAATTACAGAGCCCATTATTTTGTTTTTGATTGCTACTAACTATTTTAGCAACAACAAACAATAAGAAAAGACAATCCCGATGGAGCAAATGGCACCAACATGAATTTAATGTGAAATTAAAGTATATTCCTGATGGAGGGCATTCAAAGTGAGACTTGGCTTCACATAATGAGTCCGAATGTTGGTTTTCATTCAATAAATCAAAGCTTTAGTTAGAAATATGCACCATGTGGGCAAAATCTAAACTAAAAGATTAAAGATAGTGAAACTAGATTAAAGTGATGGTTCGGAGTGAAATGCACCCTAGGTCATTTCCACCATGACATCCAGCCAAATACCCCCTCGGAAGCATTTTTAGTGATGGTCAGCATTGGTCAAGATAGGGCGATCAGCCGAATGGCTTAGTACTAGCGCTATGGTGCATAGTGTACATCTCGTAAATTACCCCACTAATAATGCATGGAATGTTACCAACCTTCTGCAGTAGTACACATAGGGTCTGTACTCACAAAACGAGGCATTTTAAAGTTTGTAAGTACATCAGGAGTTTATTTAAAAGAACACTTGCCTGATAGCTTCTATCCTCTGCTGCTAAATGCTGCCGCAGCGTAGACGCCATTTCCTATTCATAAACCAGGGCCACAAAATGCATCATCTATTATATTATCTATGATATTGCGTTGTAGTGATCCAAATCCCCTATCAAATTAGTAATTAATTGAACAAAAGTTGATAGACTTTGTGTCTGGACTTTTGGACGCTTAAGCACTAAACTTGGTTTGTTTTGTTGACATGGAGTTAATGAATCTGTTACATCTCTACGCATTGAAGCGCTTAACGAGTGCGCTAATATTTAATATATAAGTCTTGCTAAGGAAGTATTCCATAGTTTTACTGCTTTAAATAAGCTGCTTTCAAGGATTTCCCAAGAAGAAATAGAAACTACAGAATCTAAGATTTTTCTCATCATCATTATGGTCAGAAAAAGTTAAAAATGAATGACAGAGTATATCAGCTACCGTCATCTTTAATCCAAACCTTTGTAATAACATTTTTCATATGTGTCCCCAAAGAAGAGGTGGATCTGGTTTGCAGGACTTTTCTCAGCTGCACATGCGATGTCAGCGAGCTCCAGCAGAGGCCAGTATGGTGACAGTAAATGAAAAAGGCAGGGAGACCTCACATGTGCTCATTGATACACGTGATCAACATTTGTACAACACATTTCTGTTTAGAACAGTGAGAGTCAACAATCCACCGAGTGAGTTATGTAGAAAACAAAGGTGCTTTGTGTTTAGGATTGAATAGCTTTACCAGCTCAATTAAATGAATCCGATACAGTAATGGAGTTAGTTACTTTCATAAGTTGTTACATAAGTTCTCATTTGTTTGGGGATCAATACACAGGAAATGTATTATGTCAGTTATGGAATGTAAACACATGGTTGGAAATCATATTTGCTTTTAGGAAATATAATGTAAACACAAAGATTTACACCTTGTCTCATTTGGCGTAAATGAAATAAATGTGCATCATCAGCCTCTGACCACCTCTTAGCAAACGTTTCGCCATTCTGTCGGACACACGAGAATAAAGGGCGCGTAATGAGAGACGGCCCCCGTACCTTGGAGCATTGTTCTTTTTCAACCTTGACATCAAAGCGCCCGAGCTTCGACAGGAGATGCGTTTTCCTTCCTTCAGCTGTGTTATCGTTTATGATCGATATCAAACAGACACGCTGCATAAATCAAACACAAGCAGGCCCAAATCTCTTTCAAGTACCAACAATCTCCGCCGTTCTAAAACAATACACAAACTGTGGCTGTCTGTCTGTTTGCCAAGAGCAAGGAAGTCAGGAAGTATTGGCCAAACATACCCGTTCTGTAAATAGATAGGACTTAATGCCCGACACACACACACACACACACACACACACACACACAATACAGACACAAAACACAACCAGCTGCACACACACACACACACACACACACACACAGATGGAGTCACTTGTGTCCACATGCACCGACAGGCAGCACATTTTCCCCCCAAGAAAGATTCACACAAACACAAATGAGTTCGTTCCTGCACGCAAATGTGCGGCTACTCACTCACATTCACACACAAACAGGGCAAAGAAAGAAAACATTCGGCAAACAAACAGGCTGACACTATCCCACCGATTAACATCATTACTGTAGGTCAGCTCACACAGGAAGCACGTCTGAGGCGCCCCCTCATGGTGTTTTTACGAAACTACAAGCAGGAGGGGAAAAGCTGAGAGAGAAGAAGTCTGGAAGGTTTCACCGGCAACACTTTGAACTTTTATGGACTGATACTTTTGTCTAAGTTATTTATTTGAATGCAAGTTGTTTTTGTTATTGGACGTAATCGCTCCCTGCAAGGCTTTTGTCTTATTATAGTTATTATAGTAAGAGTTGTTGCATGGCAGTTAAGCTCTTCATTTTGTCTGAAAAACGAGTTGTATAACAATATCCACAAGGCATTATGAATGTTCTTGTTTGAAATTTCAGATAGAAACATTTTTCAGCACAGTATGTTGAAAGAGACTTATTCTTAGAACGACAGATTTTTTGACAACTGTATTTTACAACTGTCGGGTGTTTTCCCCTTTTGAAAGATATTGCATTTGAAATGATGGGATATTTCCAGATGTGATGTTTTTATCTCCTCTGTGCTAGATTATAAAGGGGAGAGGAGTGTATGTAGAAAATAGAATGTAGAATAAGGAGTATGAAAGAAGTGGTTATGAAGAAATAATCAGTTTAAAACAGAATTAACTTTCAAATGCTTCAAAAGACACTCACCTGACTGCTGAAATGGAAACAATTAAGTTAGTGACAATTTTCTATCTGAAAAATAGGTTATTTATTTTAATCAGTAGTGAAAGGTTGTTTTACGTAAAAGCCCTAAATTGCAGTTAACAGACTTGCATGCAAAATGACTAAAAGTACACACACAAGTAGCCTATTATAACATTGATATGGGGGTAACTTAAGGTCCAGTGTGGGGCTTTTTATTATTCTACATCCCCCCCCCCCCTAGTTCCTGTCATTCCTCTACAGGGTATTTCTAATATACTTTATAAAAGATTCTGCGGACCGCTTTGTGCGTCCCGTCATGTAGCAACGACGCCATTACTGTGGTGGCAAGTCGCAGTCAATGACTGCTGACTTTCAACCAAATTCATGCCTGGTCACCCGTTGTTACTTACCAAAGTGGTTGGTGGAGATAATAAATACTGATAGGTATATAAATCCGATCAAACTGAATTGCTATCGTGAGCAACCCTGACGCATTCAGGCCACCAGTTAAACAAAAAACACCAATGGTTTTCTGTGCGTGATGCTGAGTGAATGATGTTACTATGTGGTCATGAGCTATAATAACATTATATTTCACCATAGTTAATTAAATGTATTTACTCTTTTCTTGGATCACCATAGCCCTCCACACTTTCTTAGCCCACTGACGTTAGCTTGCTAAGCTAGCAAGTTGAGGTTAACTCTTGGAGCAGCTGAGAACTCTGAGACATCGTTGTCAAAATTAACTTTACATCGAAAGTAGGTTAACGTAGAGAATTATACACTACTTAGGAGAGATTGTATTCAAACATGCATGCCTTGTAGGGCGACAATACCGCAGCAATAGCAACGAAGTTATCGACCTTGGAAACAGTCATTTAGCAAAAACCCCACTTCAACTGGAGGTCAATTTAGTAGCTTTTCCATAACTTCGTTAGCGTATGACGTTTGTTACAATGGAGACTATCCACTGAGGTGCACAATCAGAAGCAGTTTAAGTTAACACAGTACAATGGTTCCCTCTAAAATAGAATGGAGCTAAAGTACTTTATATTGAAGCATAAAGGAAATAGTTCTTCAGTGCAGTACTTGAGCTGCTTTTAATCCAGTGGAAGGAGTTATTTCAAGGCAATGGCTTTCACTCCAAATAGATGTACTGCAGACTTTAAAGAGTCTCATCCACCCCGTCTGTGAAGGGATGCAAGGCCACACAGTGTGTCCTCCTCTGTATTTCCAGCAGCGTGTGTTCTTTCCTTGTATTGTAAACTCCGGCTCGGGCGGCCCACTGATGGAACGCTGCCGGAGCTGTTCCCAGCGAAAAGGAAATGGCATTTCCTCAGGACATCTCTCCGGATCTTTTCAAGGACACGCCGGTGGAGAGGATTGTTTTGTTTCACGGAGTTCTCTCAGATAACCCAAAATTGTCTGTTTTGTTTATCTCCACTTCCCAGCAGTGTTTGGTCACAACGCTCCTCCACACACACCAACCGCCATCCCGTGCCGCAAGGACTGTTTTTTTTTTTAAGCGCTTTTGTTGGTTGTGGATTTTCTTTTGCAGACAATGCTTAGCAGGGAAATTTCTTCGGTTTGTAGCTACTAAAGTATGTTTGAGAGAGTCGGCTCTTATCTCTTGTTCTCCTGAGGGCAGGAAGTGAGTGGCTGGGAGGAAAAGCTACGACTAATGTGATCTAATAGACATCAAAAAAAAAAAAAAAAAAAAAGTGCAGGAGCTTGTGAAGTTCAGAAGAGTTGGGATCAAGAGGAAGTGAAGTTTAACCCAGGATGTGTCGGGAACACAGACAAAATTAGCAACAGGTCAAAACCAGCATCTTGCAGGATATTTATATGCAGTAGCCTATAATTATAACAATTATTTAACAAAGACGCTACAATATCGTGTTCATATTAGACTTTCGGGCATGTCCATGTTGCTTGTCTAGGCTCGTACTGGATCTTGGCCTCTGGATCCAGATCCACATATCTTGGGCTTTAGAGAAGAAGAAAAAAAGAAATGTTGATGAAATGATTTCTTTAATTCATTAATGATGAATTCATCATTTTCTGAGCAAAAATATGAATTTGCTGCAATTCTCAGCCAAAACTATTTTTTAATGGAATATTTATCTTTTGCACAAAAGATACATGAGATCATCTTGCAAGGGCTTGAAGATGGTTGACATTTCCACTACTTTCTAACATTTTATTGATCAAGATTATAATCACCATTTTACTGTATGCCGTTCTTATTAGTAGTGCCTTATGCACACTGTTTCATGTTGAGAACTCCAAAGCATGACCTTCTGTACATGGCAACAGTTGCTAAGCTATGAATGGGCAATTGTTCAGGGTAGCGGTTTAGTGAGCGGTCAGTTGGTGAAATCTAGGACATGGCAACATTGCTATGACTACAGAGTCTAACAGGGCAATGGACACAATCAGTCAGACAACCACACAGGTTGTAAACTAATGTAATGGGAACACAACTAATTAAATGATCATGGTCAGTCAAAGTTGAAACAGGAAATCGATACAAAATAAGGACACTCACAGAGAACAGCTTGCATACTAGTTCGTTTTTGCCTTCATTTTCTCCTCCTTATAATAAGACCTTGAGAAAATGAATGACACAACAGGAGTGAGAAACAAGCACAAAACTCTCTGAAAGGAATAGTTTGCCTACTGAGCTTGTTGATCAATACCACTCTCCTGTACAGTCAATCTGTGGCTCGGGCCAGCAGTCAGCTTGCTTAGCTTAGCATAAAGACTTGAAACAGGGGGGGAACCTAGTCTGGCTTTAAACTCTAAAGCTCACAAATTATGTCTTACTCAGTATGAAAACAATAAGTATGTACAAAAACCAAAGTGTAAAACTGACAATGATGTGATTTATGAGCCAGGATGAATAACTGTATGGATTCTCCGGCTGTATTCAAAACTGCATAGCCTAACAACACGTACTGATTTGGCCAAAATGTAGCATGAAGCATACAGTAGGCTACGGACAACAAAATCAATATCTACAGCATGCCAAGTCTTACTGATTTGGAAAAGAAAACTGCAAAATTATGCATTGGACTCCAATATCCCACAATGCAAAAATTACACATTTTAACAATTGACACTGCATTCACTTCTGAGAGTTTTTTTTTAGAGACGGGAAATCAACTGTTCAGGTTTTGAATAATGGCAGTGTTACGAAAATGCATGTATAATTAAAATTTTCTCCAACTAACAATTTCTCAGTTGAGTTGCTGGGGCGGCTAGCTAGCTAGTCACGCTCACAGACCCCGCCGTGAGCTGGCTGGAGCTCTCCCAAGCAGCCGGTCTGGTAGAAAAGAGGCTTCTACATCCCTGCTGATGGATGGCTTGTTTAATATAACACATCATAAATTCAGAACCTTTGGTTATCTGGTGTATTTTTAAACAACAGAGCCATGAGAGTTCCCCCCTATTTCCAGTATTTATGCTAAGCCAAGCTAACCAGCTGCTGCCACTAGCCAGATACTTACTCTACAAACATGAGAGAGGTTTCAATCTGCTCATCCGACTCCCAGCAAGAATAAATAACAACCACGGCCATAAAAGCTGGTAGTGGAATTATTCACCTGCTCCACAGCCCTCAGTGTGCTGCTGGCTGCTTCTGCTACACAGAGGTGTGTTTGTGCCACCTGAAAAGCCGCCCCTCGGCGGCCTTTGATTGATAGTGACAGCTCTAATCCAGTGTCAATCCCCACCAGTCCGCTGCTAACCCCACCATCAACCCATCAACATCACCACCACCATCAGCATCCTGCTCGGATTATGCTACTGCTCCCCTCCATTTCTCAGTTCTCAACCACTCCATTTTTCTCTCTCAGCAACCTTCATTTTCTGGGCCTCTCGTCTCTCGGATCACCCTCCATCTCTTGCAACAGAGTTGAGTTAGTTGGTTTGTTTGTGTACGTGTTTGTATTTAAAAACAGGCAGGAAACGTCTCTGTGTGAAGCTGGAAGTCATTTGTTGAGGTCCCTGTTGGCTGGGCTGCAGGAGCACATTCCTATGCTTTTCGAACAATGAAATCAGGAAATCACACCAGTGTCTCTCAGATTTTAGTATGTGTTGGTTGTTTTTGCTTATGCAGGTTTTTTCACATTGTCATTTCCATTTAGAGCAATCGAGGATCTGTTATATAAAAGTGGTGACTTACTACATCACTGATTTTGCAATCTCAAATTTAGAGACAAAAATGTCTCGATGGTTAACATTCCTTCATTTTTGCCCTGGAGGTCTGCACCGTCTGACAATTTATACTCTCTTTTTTTTTTTTTTTTTTTTGCAAAAGGCAACTCACCACAGAGACAAGTGTTTGTTTGAAAAGTTGTATAAGAGCATGGCACTGGCGCACACACACAAAAAAAACTTTGTTTGCCTAACCACAATTTCTATTCAACCACAATGGCAATTACGGCAATTTGTTACATGACTAGAAGCAGCGATGCAGGGGATTTTCTCCCTCTCTGCTTGCAAATAATTACACTGAGTCACTACAATACAGTATATTCAAACGACATAGAGTGGACTGAAGTGAGTATTTTGGGCTGCTGGTGTGCTGTCTGTTAGTGGACAGTTAATCATTGAATTCCCATTAAATATAGAATAGATAAAACTTTTGGAAAACCAGTCATAAACAGAGAGGCTATGCCCCGCCCATTCCAGTGGACCACTGGGACCTTTTTTGGATTTTTTTTTGCTTTGTGCCATTAATTACATGTCATGTTTGTCCATGTAGAATGTAGACAATTTTGCATGTCGTCTAACCATTGAAGTGTAAGATTACGGAAATACTTAATTAGGAAGACAACACATCACGTAACTGACACTTGTTTCATGTTATGTGACATGTTTCACAACAGCATGTCACACTATTTGAGCTAAACGAGCGCTGTCGTGTCTCGTAAGGACCCAACCTGTGTTGCATAGGTCTTGGAATTATTTTCTGAGGCCCAGAATAGCAGATAAAACTTGCCCCTATGGGTTAGCATTGGAGCGAGTCTGGAAGGCTGCCAGGCAGGTACAGATCTCGGGCTAGGTCAAGTCAATTTTTGTCAAGTTTTTTGCTTCTGAAAAGTCGGGATGACCCTGGGGACAATGAAAATGGGGTCAAAAATTACTGGATTTCTCCTTTAAGATTTGTATAGCTAATGCTTTACTGCTCTTTGCAACCATGTCAAAAGTGTTATGAATAAAATGGTTTATCATACTGATTATAATTATTAAAATAGTAATCTTTTATATAATACATAATCTTTCAATTTCCAACAATAATACAAGTACTACAGATAAATAATTAAACTGAGAGGGTGTAGGCTAAGCACTGTCGCCTCACAGCGAGAGGTTCCCGTGTTCGATTACCGGGTCGGGTCCGGGTTCCTTCTGTGTGGAGTTTGCATGTTCTCCCCGTGTAAGCGTGGGTTCTCTCCGGGTTCTCCGGCTTCCTCCCACAGTCCAAAGACATGCAGGATGGGGATAGGTTCATTGATGACTCTAAATTGCCCGTAGGTGTGAATGTGAGTGTGAATGGTTGTTTGTCTCTATATGTTGGCCCTGCGATAGACTGGCGTCCTATCCAGGGTGTACTCCGCCTTTGCCCGGCTCAAGCCCCCCCGCGACCCTGAATACAGGATAAGCAGTAGACAGTGGATGGATGGATGGGTGTAGGCTGAATGCTTGTATCTACAAATGTTTAATAACAATGAAAACATCAGCAATATAGACAACACAACGCATCCATTCTAGCCTCGTGAGACTGTTGCACGGTTGCATCTCATCAGAGATTTTCTCACTTGTCAAGGCAAATATGTTAAAGCTGTTTTGTTTTGAAACATTGTTTTGGCAGCTTTCTGCTAACGTATTTGGCCGTCAGAAAGGAGCATCTGGGAAATTACAAACCTGTATGAGATCACTGTGCTCTCTGTCAGACATCCAGCATTCAACATATGGGTTTTCTAAGCACATTTAAAGAACATTTTGCCAAGGTAAAATAGAATTGTGCAGACATTCCCATGTGTAGGAATGCACATGTCGTAAGTCTGTTTAATTCAAAGGTCCCATATTGTGAAAAGTGAGATTTACATGTCTTTTTTTAATTATAAAGCAGGTCAATGTGTTATACGAACACTATGAAAGTATCAAAACGCTTAATCAATGGAGAAATACATACGGTCCCTGTTCAAAAACGGTGTCTTGAAAAGAACAGCTAGGATTTCCGTAAGGTTGTGATGTAACTATAATATATAGAATGTGTAGTGGTGCATGGATGATGTATATATTTACCCTGGAAGGCACTATCGTGTTGTGTGGTGTTCAAGTGTGAATGCAATCGAATAACATAACAACAACATAGGTGTGAAGGCGGTATAGTTGGTGTGATGTGTGAAAAAACCTTAACTTTCATCCCCACCCTGCTACAGGACAAGCTCTCCCAACTGCACGTGTCCAACTCAACCTGCCGGTGGATCACCGACTTCCCGTCAGATAGGAAGCAGCATGTGAAGCTGCTCCATCTGCCTGACCATCACCAACGGTTCCCCTCAAGGCTGCATACTTTCCCACTTCTCTTCTCCCTGTACAGCAACTGCTGCACCTCCAATCACCAGCCCATCAAGCTCCGGAAGTTTGCAGATGACACCATCTTCGTGGGGATGATCTCTGGTGGAGATGAGACTGCCTACTGGTGGGAGATTGACCACCAGGTGACTTGATAAGGTCAAAACAACTTAGAGCTCAATGCTCTAAGGGCAGTGGATGTTTGTGGATTTCAGATGGAACCGACGCCACCCACCACCATCACCCTGTGTCACTCCCCAGTCGACACTGTGGAGTCCTTCCACTTGGCCACAAGTGGAAGCAGAACATCAGCTGCATCACCAAGAAGGCACAGCAGAGTATGTACTTCATGCAGCAGCTGACAAAGTTCAACCTGCCAAAGGCAATGATGACGCACTTCTACACCTCCATCATTGAGTCCATCCTCACCTCCTCCATCACCATTGGGTACTGCCGAAAAAAGCTACCGGACCTGTATGCCTCTAGAACATGGAGGCGAGCATGGAAGATCTTGGACGACCCCTCGCACCCTGGACATAAACTGCCCTCTGTCAAGAGTTTGAGGTCTGTCAAGAACTCGTGCCACAAAAACAGTTTCTTCCCATCTGCAACTGGCCTCATCAACAATAAGGCCGCAGGCCCTCCACTGACAAGCACTATGATTCTGATTCTGATTCTGATTCTAAACAACGTCATTTCACATCATCACAGACAGCTGTAGAGACAAAAACAGTGAGCTTTGCATCAATAAAATGTGGAGCACGGTGCGATCCAGATGCCAGACAAAATGCTGGCATTGTACGTTTCCACAGACCATGGGATCTGTTTAATGTGGATGCTTCTGAAAGGCTGATTTATGTGCCACTCTGTAAAGGACAGAAACCCCAGGAAAACCCATTGTTTTTCATGAACTTGTTGGGCTATTTTGCTTCTATAGTCTTATTTTAGACTAGTGTAAAGAAAACAATCAAAACAAAGCCTACACTTAACATAAGCCATGTCTTCTTGGATGTTCTACCATGATAAACCGCAAAGTCTGCATTTGCTAATTTGCTTTAATTGCATAAATGATAACTAATAAGAACTTTGCTATGGCTGATCATAAAAGTAGGTGTGAGGTCTTGTGTGTGTGTTTCAATGTAGCGGCTGGCTAATCAAGGAGATCTTTATTGTCCCATGGTCAGAAGGACAAGACTTTGTGCAGCCAAAAGCCTCTTGGCCCTGCGTACCGCGGTCCAATGGATGAAGAATCCTGGGAGTTCCGCTGCGATCGGGAATCATTGTTGCGGTTCAAAGCGGGTGCCGAAGCCAAACCTTAAACAAGGACTTAAAAGGACAGCGGGGGGTGAGTCTGTTGGGCGGCTGTCATGGTCATTATCCTGGTGGCTCTGACCCCCCCCCCCCCCCCCCCCCCCCCGCCCCAACACACACATGAACCAACCCTTCAAACACATACACACATCTGCAGCTAGCCCACCCAGTCCTCCCCGTGCACACGGCTTTTTGAAGCTGAATTTGGAAATCTCCCCAATACACACAAGTGGGTGTATCATGCCAACTTTGTAGCACGGGGGGGATCTATTTGTGGAGGGAGAAATGACACAAAAAAGTGGCGAGGGATGGCGAGAGCGAGGTGGTGGATTAAAAGGTGAGAGAGAAAAGCGTAGAGGCTCTTTAATTCAAGAAATCCTTGATCCCCCCCCCTCCCCCTCCCTCTGCCCAGAGTGATACTTCATGAAACACACAGACAATGGCTCAGTGGAAGAAGTCACCCTTAATTCTCCTTTTGATCACCCAGAAGCCTTTGTGTCCCTGGGCTCTTTACACATTCTTTCCTTTTTGTGCCGATGCTCTAAGTTGGGAATGATTAGTGTCTGTGGATAAATCCCCTTATTTCATTCTCCCTCTTCAGGGATGCTGCTTCTCGGGCAGTCAGCTTACCATAATACTCCCTTACAATAAATCCAAGTTACTTTTGATGGTGCATGCCCACAGCTTTTGCCCTTTTATCAATCACTGATCATTTGTCAGCATGCTTAATCTAATTACTTGAACTTGAGGAGATTTTGAGAAATAAAGAATATATTTTTTTTAAATACATTTCTATGGTGGTGGTGGTGGTGGGGGGCATTAATTGTGTAATTGGTCATGTGTGATTGCTTAGTAGATTTTCCAAGGACAAAGGGGGAGAAACACCCTTTTAATGAGAGAGAAACTTTGCAAACAGGCGATAAAAGTTTGAATGCATCACTGTGAAATATGAGGCTATATAGACTCTATCCTTTTACATTTGTAAATACACCAAATTTTATCTGCAAATCACTTGCAAACTCAGACAAAGTCTTGTCCTTTAAGATAACAAAATGCAATCTTTGTTTTCATGTACACTAATTGTCCCTTTTTTGTGTCGTTGAGCATAAATACCAATGGAAAGTCATTTAGGATTTTTTTTCTTGGTGGACACACAAATTAAACACATCCATGTGACTATGCAACATCCAGAGTGACGTATTGTTAAATTTTGAGAAAGACTATTGGAAGATGGAAAGGAGGACGGGTCAAGCAAACACAGAGGCCGGCGTTTTTGTTTTGTTTTAGAAACCTAACTACATACTTCTTTAAAGCCCAACTATGATGTTTTCCTAAACCTAAATAAGCAGTGTTCTTGTCTAAACCTAACGTTCATTTTGTTTGAGTTACAGTTTTCATTTAGGACCATAAAGGCAGAGTAGGTCATTTGGAACAACCACAGAGACTTTGACTTTGAACACATCGCCGAACCAGAAAAGTCCCGCCACCTTCATTCAGACCTCTGTTCAAAGGGGACCTCTGTCCCTTAAGGCTCGGTTATGCTTCCGCGTCGTGATCACGCAATGGCCACGCAGTTGCTGGGAGACCGTGATGGTTCTGCGTTGGGTTTACGTGTCGAAATGCAATTCAATGCCACACCGGGAAAGGGCGCTATGTTTTTTGTAAAGACTGACCGACCGACCGAGACTCTTGACGTATATCGTCGTTAGCCTTGTTATAGTCTATTTGTTTACTTTCCGGCTTTAAACATCCACAATTTTTCAGAACTTGGTGTTTTATTACTTTCTGCAAAAGCGACAAGGTGCAAACAATAAAACGAGGTGAAAACAATAAAAGTAGCCTATTCAAAGTTTAAATGGCGGTGTTTATGAGTGGAAACCGGAAAGCGGTCTCCAGCGGATGTAGTTAGCGGACCAATCACAGCCAATGCCGCTGCGTTGGTGTTGCGTTGGTGTTGCGTCGCCTCGACGCGCGTCTAGGATTTTTGGGAGGTGCACGTCAGGCCCTTGCGTTGGACGTAAGGGGGGTCCGCAAGGACGTAAGGGGTCCGCAAGCCCCCTTGCGTTGTGTCGACGCGGAAGCATAACTTGGGCTTTAGAATGCCAAACGGGTGCTCCAGATCAGCAGAGTGCACGCAATCAGGAAGTAAGCACTGACTGACAGGCAGGCCGTCCAATTATGTTCTCAGGCCCAACTTTTTTGATTGGACAGGGTTTTTACAGTCCTGCCACAGGCACAGATGGCATTTAGAGTGTTTAATTAATTGATGGCTATCGGTATGTTACGAGGATTTCAAGTAATGTAACAGAAAGTGTTTCTGAATAGAATCACCTACTCAACCTTTAAGTAGTTTTTATGTTGGGGATACAAACTAAGATGATCACAGGTTTCTATGGAAGCCGAAGTTCACCAAGACAAGAAAAACATGAAATATTAATGGACAATTTGCCTTTTTTTTTTTACATTTGCCATTATTTAATAAAGTTGAGCATTTTTATTTTTAATCATGAACAACTTTTCATTTATATTGAAAGAATATCCTGGTAGTAATGGCCTCCATACATTTCCAATCAAGACTTGCTGAATCACAAAATCTATAGCTATAGTTTTGCATTAAAACATCTTAAAAACATTACTTTAGACTTTTTTGATAAAGCAGGTTTAGGTCTGCCAACATCATATTCTGTACATTCTGCTTAATTTAATTGTGCTCTGATCTTTACATTTATTTGGTTTTGTGTTTTTCGTTTAAATACTTTTTAAAATGTGCTTTATTATTAAAATGATCATTATTCTTACTTTTTCCTCTCCAAATTTCCCCTTAACCTTTCAAAATCTTGCAAGTATTGTTATTGTCTGTGATGGAAGATGATACACATCCACCACATCCACCTCCAGCAGATCATGCGGGCGGAAGCAGGTGGCCTTTGTCAGCGAGAAGAAATCAGGCTGCAGATCTTTGCATTCGCAAGAAACCGAGCAGCAAATCAGCGTATTGTTCACTATCAGTGTGTCGACCCCCATGTTCTAAAGATAGACCATCAGAAAGAGCAGGAGAGGTGAGCGTGCATGCTTGTCTTTACACGCACATACCAGCCTATGCGTGCACCTGTGCCCTGAACTGTGTGTGGTGGATTTCGAAGAAGGAACTCAGTCGTCTTGGACCACTTTAACCACTTCCTCCCTTATCTACGACAGCTCCTCGCTGAGGTCGAGATAACAGCCTGGCTCTGATGCTTTGATGCATTTCCCTTTCTGACAGCACTAAACACGGGGGGAAACCCACATGTAGTGCCCCCGAGCCTTCCGTCTCCAAACTTATCTTCAGCCGTGTGATGTGGGACCATCACTGAGATCAAATCATTAATTAACATGCTTTTGTTCACAGAGTACGCCTGGAGAATTTACACTCTGTGGTTCGGCGAGAAAAGGCGCCTCCGCGGCGTTGATAAGAACTGAGGAATTATGCACTGGGAACACTCAGACGACACACATTTGGGTTTCATCAAAAGCTGTGGAAGGAAGTCAATATCCTTCACTTTGTTTGGAACTCTTGCATAATGCACATAGAAAGTTCATGGGACACATACATGCCAAAGCATGTCCAGGCCTGTGGGGTGTTACTCGGAGTGCTATCGAGTTCATGTCCAAAAAGCCACTGACAGGAAAAAACTCGGCGAGGGGCTCGCTACAAGGCCCCCAGTTTAAAAGATGAAGTAATGCTTTATTGTAATTAAAGGATAAGAAGACATCAAAGCAAAGGTGTTCCAGTCAAAAAGAAGGATATCCATTAACTGTAGGACTTAATCCCCCCTAAAAAGGAATAATCTCAAGTATCATGAATGACATGACTGAGAAAATGATCATCCTTTTCCATGAATGGTGAACTTCAGGCGTTTTCTTTCTTGGAATTGATATGTGATTATGTTTAGGAAACTAACTGTTAAATTGTGTGCAGTGTATCCATTGTTGCGAGCGTCAGAGAGAAAATGGAAGAAATCGGGACAGCACGAGGACCTTGCTCACTACCACCTCCTCCTCTCTGACTTCACCTCAACTGTTTCGGCAGCTAAATCTGCCTTCTACCTGGCAAAGATCAACTCTTCTGCCTCCAACCCCAGGAAACTCTTCTCCATGTTCTCTTCCCTCCTCACCCCTCCTACCCCTCCGCCCCCTTCCTTCCTTACTGCCGATGACTTTGCAACTTACTTTACCAAGAAAGTAAATGACATCAGCTCATCATTCACGCCTATTCCCTCCCAGAAGACATCTCCCCCAACTCTCAACTCGGATGGTCTTACCAGCTTTAGCCCCCTCACCTCTGAAGACGTTCACGCACTTGTTACATCTAACCGTGCCACCACCTGCTCCCTTGACCCGATTCCCTCCTCTCTTCTCCAGGACATCTCACACGACATCTTGCCATTCCTCACCACCCTGATCAACTCCTCCCTCACCTCAGGTGTCATTCCAGCAGATTTTAAGACCGCTATCGTGAAGCCTCTCCTGAAAAAACCCACCCTTGACGCTACTGACATCCAAAGCTACAGACCTGTATCTCTTCTTTCATTCCTCTCTAAAACCTTGGAACGTGCTGCCTACAACCAACTGTCATCCTATCTCTTGCGGAAGAACCTCCTAGACCCTAACCAATCAGGATTCAGGACTGCCCACTCCACTGAGACGGCCCTCCTCACTGTGACCGAGTCCCTGCGAGACGCCAAAACATCATCCAACTCCTCCGTTCTCATTCTCCTTGACCTATCTGCTGCATTCGACACAGTCAACCACCAAATTCTCCTCTCCACTCTGGCTGAACTTGGCATAACCGACTCTGCTCTCACCTGGTTTACATCATACCTGACAAACCGCACCTTTCAGGTCACATGGAATGGCTCTATGTCCAAACCCTGCTCTCTGGACACGGGTGTCCCTCAAGGCTCAGTATTAGGGACCGCTTCTGTTCTCACTATACACCAGATCACTAGGTTCTGTTATCACATCGCATGGATTCTCCTACCATTGCTACGCTGATGACACCCAGCTGTTCCTCTCTTTTCCCCCGTCCTCTGACGCTCACATTGCAACTCGCATCTCGGACTGTCTGGCTGACATCTCTGTCTGGACAACTGCACATCACCTCAAGCTTAACCTGAATAAAACCGAACTCCTCTTCATCCCAGGGAAAGACTGCCCTCACATGGACCTGTCGGTCACTGTTGAGGGCATCACAGTATTTCCTTCCTCAACTGCGAGGAACCTGGGTGTAATCCTCGATGACCAACTATCCTGCACCCCCAACATCACTGCTGTGGCCCGATCCTGCAGATTTGCCCTCTACAATATCCGCAGGATTCGGACCTTCCTCACAAAGGATGCAACGCAGCTCTTGGTCCAAGCACTGGTCATCTCCCGCCTTGACTACTGCAACTCTCTCCTGGCCGGACTCCCGGCCTATGCGATTAAACCATTGCAGCGTATCCAGAACGCTGCAGCACGCCTTATCTTCAATCTACCCAAATTCTCCCACGTGACCCCCCTCCTCCGTGACCTCCACTGGCTCCCTGTTGCAGCACGCATCCAATTCAAGACGATGACACTGGCCTTCAGGGCCATCAATGGAACGGCACCTGCCTACCTTCAAACACTGGTCAAACCTCATGCCCCGAAGCGAGCACTCCGCTCCTCTACTTCAGCTGGCCGGCTGGTACCACCATCGCTGAAATCAAACAAATGTCGCTCAGCAAAGTCCAGACTCTTCTCTGTTCTGGCGCCTCAGTGGTGGAACGAACTCCCGACCAATGTCAGGACAGCAGAGTCATTTGCCATCTTCCGAAAAAGGCTCAAGACTCACCTGTTCAGACTTCACCTCGACTCTACATAGCATGACCCACTAACACCCTCCCTCGACCCCCCCCCCCCCCCCCCCCCCGCAAAAAAAAAAAAAAAAAAAACTCGGATCGTAGCACTGTTACTCTTGAAGTACTACTTTACTCAGATGAGGACCTAGCACTTGTTCTATTTTTAGCTCTTACTGCATCGGCAATGATACGTCGTGGTTTCTTTGTTTCCTTCTTTTGACAAATGTACTTATTGTAAGTCGCTTTGGACAAAAGCGTCTGCTAAATGACCTAAATGTAAATGTAAATGTAAATCCCTGAGGGTAGTAGTCATTATGTTTCCTCTGTTTCTATTAGCTGTGATATATATATCTATATATATATATAGATATATATATATTCATACGACGGAGAGAAAAACAGAAGAATTACAGAGCAGTGTGAAAAAATATATGTATTACATATTTATACATGTTCATAAATGCAAACAGGAATCATGTGAAAAAATGGATTCATTATTCATTTCAGTACCTTTGCCATGATCAGAGCCCATCCATCAGAGAGAATCATTGAGAGAAACAACAATTTAATGATCTGATAATAAATGTACAACAGGTCAAACAAGATGATAGTGCATAAGTACAATGCATACCAATGTCAGCATCATGTTCAGAAAATAACAGAGAAAAACATAAAAGAAAACACGTATCTATCTTTCAGGAAATTTGCTTCGCTCAGAGGCCATTTCCCCCATAAGAACACTACTTTAAAGCTCTAGTCTACGATTTTCACTTGAGCCAAACTTTAGCCAATATTAGCCATCCGATCCGCATGGCTACTATTGGCTAACTGTTCCGATCCAATCCTCGCTCACTCTCCTGCTCGCGTCTCGTCCCGAATCACTTCCGCGTTTGAAACTACGAGCGGACAAGACGCTTGTTGCCCTGAGCAGTTCAGGTACGGAGCAGGGCTCTCACGTGATTTTGGCTGAGGCTGCGGTGTCGGGGGGGGGGGGCTGCATTCACACCCATAATGTTTCATCATTCATGGCCGTAATAAACACTATTACTGCTTTGTACATGTTGTGGAAGTCCCGGACACACCGGGAAACTAAACGGCGTCCTGCCTGAGTTCATAGTGGAGGGAACGTTCCCATTCATTGTCTATGTAAGAAGCCATGCATGTCGTCGCAGAGCGGCGAGTTTCAAGAGACGGCGCCGCCGCCAGCAAACTCTTCAAACTGAACGTTGTCGATCTAAATTAAAGACAGATTCAGCAACTGCATAGCTTATTGCTCGCCTAAAATGTTTTCAGAAACACATTTCGCTGAACTATTTTCGTAAAATAAGAGGGAGGTGGGAGGCTGCAAGGGGAGAACAATACGAGTTCGGAGGAGCACAGAGGGGAGGGGTGTGTGGGGGGGGGGGGGGTGGGATGCTTTTTTGAAACCTTTCAAATCGTAGAATAGAGCTTTAAGTACTAAAACTATAAAACTTTTTCTTGCAAATGTATAACTTCTATTCTCTTTGCTCAAAGTATTGTGGGTCAAAAAAATATGATATCAGAGAATATTGTGTTTTTTGTCTCAAAACATTTTTTGAAGAGTTTTTGTAAATTTTACACTTTAATCTGACAAAATATCAGATTTTTTAGTAAATTTAAATTCTGTTTTTTAAATGTATTCCTCTAAATATTTCCCTTTTACCCAGCTACATATTTTTTGTTTGTTTGTTTGTTTACCTATCGTCCTAACAAGCCATTTTATGTTGACTACAAAATAAACAATAACATGTATGTATTTTCTAGGTGCTTCAGAAATATTCATAAATATATGTATATATCAGTGTTTGAGTGTCAGTAGAGGGCTGCAGGAATGGCCCGGAAATTATTTAGCATTTTTACCCTTTCTGTTCCCTTGCCACAAAGTCAATGTTTTATTATACTTAAGATGATTACGTGTTGTGCTATGTAATAAAATAAATCAGTAAATACCACAGAATTTTGAAGCTTTTATGTGTTCTATAAAAGCCGGTTGCTAACAAGTAACTGACAATTTAGCAATAATCCCAAAAAATCCAGTGGAAAAATTCCATTGTCTTTTTGTCAGACGGTCGTACAAAAAATCTGTCATCACTGCAGCACTCCATTATTATTTCAATGAGTCTCATTTTTCTTTCTTTTATCTTTTGTCATTTTAAATGTAGACGGCTGTAAGTTACAGTGTTGCTGTGGGTCTTCATAAAGCAATCAGTCATGTCCTGAGGAGAGACAGTCGGTTGGTGAATGAACAGAATGACAGACAGAAGCAGCGCGAGTCAAATAAACATTTCAAGTCAGAGAGAGAGAGAAAGACTGACAGTCAAGAGACAGACGGAGGGAGAGCAGCTGGGAGGCTGGGTGGGACAGCTGTGTTCTTCTGGAATGTTCTGTTATTTCCAGATCAGGAGTTCCCTTTTGACCTAAACCAAACTCTGTACATTCATGGAGAGCTGCCTGCAGGCCTTCCTACCTCCAAAGCAGGCTTTTGTGTGTGCCTGCCGTCCCTTGACCCTATTATAGTCTTGCAATATTGGTTTAGGAACAAAAGCGGCTGGTTAATTCACTAGAGCACCTTTCCCAATAAACTGGCTGGGCGCTTGCTGTGTGTGGCAGGCTGCACTGCATGAAGTCGTTTTCATCGTGTCACCACCGCTGATGATAAATTAGAAGTTGAATATATAAGTGTAGTGAATACAGGAAAATATTACATTTCACAGGCTGGAATTGCCGTACTAATGGTGAATGACATCACAACTAGAATAGTGTCCAATTTGATTTGAGATGCAAATGAAAATGGAAACATACAGTTGATATAAACTTGCATTTCAGGTCATTTTTTTGATATGTTGTTTCATACTTAAATGTCACAAAATTTGGAACACAGTTACATCTATTCTTCGTCTTCCTCTCTTTTATTGGACAAACAAAGACATGAATGACGCCAAACAAGACCAAACAAAATCATGTGTATAAACCAGAGACATGGTAGAGTCTATGGTATAGACGAACATGTTATTTGAAGTGTTTATGGAGCAGCTACAGTGTTAGCATAGCCTACCTCCGATCGATCCGAACTCCATTCAGAAAACAAGCATTTTAAAAGTGATTTGCTTATTGCCTTGCGGACAGACCTAACAAACCATGTCTTCAGACTTTTTTACAAATTGTCGTCATTATGTAGTTATTTCGACATCCTTATTATCCGTTTATTGAAATTAAATCACAAGAAAATGTTTATTCTGAGTTCATACCACTCTAGTAAACCAGCTGACATGTGGCTTGCTATTCATAGAAGCTCAGGGAAATTCACAGAGCACCTCTGGATGAGGTTATGAAATCAGACAGCAATAATGGGTATTTCAGCCAGGCTGGAGGAACCTTCTCAGTGTCTACATTGAATTAATGAAACTAAGGTTTCAGACTTAATAGATGTCACCGAGTGTTGTGTTGACTAAAAATCATTTTGGTGAGGAGTTCAGGCGCAGCCAGTGGCTGAGTGTTAGCTAATGCTATTAAAAATGCTAAGCCAACCAAGACAGTTATCAAAGGCCCAATTATCTCCAACAACAATGTATCCAACAAGCCAATTCATCACCTTAACATGTTGATGAAGTTTGTGATGCTTCAATTAGAGTTATGCTGTCTATTAGGGATGAAGTTAGATTGTTTAGGCGCTGGCCGCAGGTATGCTAACATTAGCCTTTCAGGGTCTGATAACTTTTGACAACTAGTACATAACTAAGACTTTTGTCAGTGAGTTTGTGCCCGTGTGTGTGTGTGTGTGTGTGTGTGTGTGTGTGTGTGTGTGTGTGTGTGTGTGTATTACTTGGTGTCACTGAGGTCATCAGCAGTGTGACAGTATTGGGACGACAGGCTGGTGAAAGCTGTGTCTCACTGAACTGTCAACAGCAGTTAGTTACCGGAGCTGTTGACTCGCTCTTTTCAGTCGGCATCGCAAACGATATGTACAGATGTTGAGGGATAATTTTTCTGCACCACACCATTTGCTTTGCGATTTTTAATGAGCACTTTTGCTTGATGCATTTTGCAAATTGAAATGAGGGAATTCCCTTTAATCAAAGCTCTGATGCTTGTGGAAGCACAAAACTGACAAACTGGGAAACACTGTTGAAATGATCAATGAATGTACAATCTAATAGGGACATCCAGCCTGATCATTAAATTGCAGAATGCTTTAACAAGCGAGGATTATGTTTGCCCAATTAATTCAACGCGACTATGCTCTCCAGGCGTGTGCAAAATTGATACAGCATAGTATCGCCATTTTTTGTGCAACATTTGTATTGTCGATACAATATTATTCAGTATCTATCTTTTATTTTATATGAGCTATCAATATTGAAAATACAAATGAAACCTTGTGGTTACAATTTCTTTTTTCAGGGGCAAGAATAACAAAGAGCTACACCACGGGGCCCCTGGGCTAATCAAGTTGCTCTTGGACTGACCAGAAAGGTACCTTAGCAGTGCAATTGCAGTGGTGCTATTAAATCAGGGAGAAAGAAAGTGACGACAAAATATAACAAAAATACTATGGAGGCTTCCTATGAGGACATGTCTTTGTAGAGCAAAGATGTAACCCTTAAATGCATACCTTGGTTTGAGGCTATTGATGATGAGGAATTTGTTGTTGTACCATGTCTGTATCAGATGATTTAAAAGCAGATCTGGACCGTGTGAATGACAAAGCTAGCTCAGACGTCATCTGCTCTGAATGGGTCAAGATGCCAAGACATTTCGGACTGATGAGGGAAACCTCAACTGCCTCAACCTCACTTCTACAACCAGGCAAGACCAAATGTCAAACTTTGGAAGCCAGAAGATCTCACAACAGCAGCACGCTTTGCTGAAAAAACAGAGCTCTTCAGCTGTTGTGGCCAAGATGTATTTTTGTAACAATTTGTATTGTTTGTTAGTGTTAACATTAGAGGCACACTTGACCACGTTTTCATTTTTTTTTTTTGTCTTTCTCTTGGTGTGGAGACAAATTGGATATAAAATACCGTTTGTACCCAATTTCTTTTTCAGTCGAGTAGTTGTTTTATTATTAAAGCTGTTGTATTGAAACCTAACTGCACACTTAATACTTGTATATGTGTATTTGATGCACATTAAGTATAAGTGTGTGTTGGGGACACAGGCATCTCTCCTCGGGCCTCCACCTTCCTTCCTCTGCTAAACTTGTTACATAGCTCCGAGGTAACACATGTCATCGATGGGAGCCAGTTTGACGGGCCCTGACACTTGCAGTGCTTTGAGGATCAAGATGACAGTTTCCCAACGAGCTTTTTACTGGCATGGGGAGCCAAAACATGAAAAAGAAAAAAAGAAAAAAGAGCTGCTGGCTGTCAGAGGCTGTAAATGCTGATTTTGTTTCACTTCCCCAAGTTTTTTCCTCCAGAATCAAAGCCTTATTGAACCTCGTCCAAAACCAGCATGTTTGGCCCTGCCATGAGGAAAGACAGCCATGTTATTTATTTCTTAGCTAGAGGTTGTACTTAGGGAGGTGTTGATAGTGCTTCAAATGCCACATTGTGGCTTTTCTGCAGCGACTGGCTCCACTGTTGTGCATGGCTCTCAGCCTCTGTTGCAACGGTAATTAATGCAGTTGGAATGTAACGAGTGTTGCTTGTCAGCCAAGCGCATGCCCGCTGGTGCTTTATCAGCTTGTCACATTAATGAAATACGGTGCATGTCGAGATTGCTCAATTTCCATTTCAACTTTTAAACTTTGTCTGGCTCCATTTAATGATGTAAGAGTTAAATCGAGCGTTAAAGTCATCGAGAGGATGCAACAGAAACCACCAACAGACTCCACTCGGATCCTGTTTTGATGTTTGTGTCTGCACTTATAAGGTTACGAGATATTGATTGCAAGGCAGGGATTATCGCAAACAATTGTCTTATAAAAGCTGTTTTGAAGGAAGTATTGTGTTTTCTGTGTGATAACAAATGAGGTCATAGAGTGATGAAAGCCTGATTTATGTTTTCTTCTCAAACCCATCATTTAATCAGTCAAACACTAAGACAAAACTTTCTTTGTGTCACCAAAACACTCTATTTAGTTCCAATGAAGTGGTCAGCAGTCTATAGATATTCATTTTCAAGGGTTCAGGTTTAGGCTAAGGTTATGGGCATAGTTACATATAATTAGTTTGTTGTTTTTTTGACAAAATGCTGTGGTTCCAGTAACTTAGAAGCCCCATGATGTAGTCATATGGATCACATCATGACATAAAAATCTATTTTGCATATTTCTGTTGGCTTTTTCTTCACTTTTAAAAGAACTGCAATGCTTAGGTTGTTTGAGTTGCAAATTTTGCATGTCATGTTTGAATATCGAAAGAAAATGGAAATGGAGATGGAAAACACCAGATGAATGCCCGTCGACAGGCTACTGGCAATCTGCTTTTATGTTATTTCTATGCTTGAGTACATTGAAACATTTAGCAAATAAATAGATTTTACTTTATCTTTCCTTCTGCCAGTTTCACACTTTTTTATACACATAACTTAATTTGAACATCAATAACGTGCTTATATAATATTGATACTAGTGATATGTTACGAATGCTGTACACAAGTGTTAACTGGTATGAGGGTTTGTTCTTGAGAATTAAGTGAAATACAGTCCTGCAGACTCCACCCTGGTTGGCTCAGGGACCAAAAACTGGAACCGGGTTTATCTGGTTCAGATTGCATGTAAAGTCCCAGAGTTCCTAAAAAATGTCCCGGGTGCCTCCAACATTACAAAAGAGCAGAGCATTATAAACGCACAAAACTCAACAAAGGACATGTGTCAGTCATGAATGCGAGTGCATTTATTTGTTCCCAAGGAAGTGTAGGCGACAACACTCGACACAAGCGATAACTGTAATAATGATTATTCATATGCAGCACTTTTCACAACAGAATTACAAAATGGAACAGAGCACAAGCTGCTTCTTTCTTCTCTGACCTGTGATGTTTGGATCTAAATTAAAGCTTGTTCTCTCTCTCTCGCTCTCGCTCTCTCTCTCTCTCTCTCTCTCTCTCTCTCTCTCTCTCTCTCTCTCTCTCTCTCTCTCACATGGACAAGTCACGTCATGCCACTCGTCCCATTATTACTCCTAAATAAAGAAGCCTATCGTGGGTCGCCTCTGTGGAGCTGCTCGGTATTCCGTTTCTTCCTCCAGGCTCTGCAGTCGTCAGAAGCATTTCCTACTGTGGAGAGACAAACTCATTTTGCAGAGAAGACACACGAGGACTGCACTCCTCTCCATAACAACAACAACAAAAAGATTCCCTCCAACATGCCTCATCAGATTTATCTGCTGTCATCGCCATTGGGAATCCGAAGATGAATACACCCCTAAGCACACACAACACACTGGAAGAATTAAAAAGGACAGGCATGCTAATGTGTACTGTATGCTTAGACTTTCTCAAGATAATCGTGTATACCCACTCTCACACATGGGTGTATGAATGACACGACATGAGGTGAGTCATTTTGTGTGGATATAAGAACGCCGTTCTTGTCATTTGAACACCATGAAGTCCGTACTGACTGCAATGTAAATGCATCTGCATGAATATGTCACTCTGAACAAGTGATGGAGTATAAAATATGAGAGAGACCGCTTGGTTGGACGGGACAGGAGGTGGGTCAACAAACACAGGACTTGCAACCAGGCGCGGCGCTACTATTGGGCCTGGTGGGCCTGGGCCCACCCATTTTAGGCCTGGGCCCGCCCATTTTGACTCATGCCTACTGATTAGTGAGTGATTTTCTTTCTAGCTGTTCATCCAATAAGCAGCCTGAGGAAAGCTTTGAGTGAAAGCTTCTCAGCCAATCAGCGGCTTCTACCCCGTGTGGACTACTAAGCCCGCCCACAGGCTGCATCGTCACCAGCAAGTGATCCAATAAAATGAATGACTTTGGCACGCAAGCTTTGAGATGAGAAATCAGACAGAACAGACAGACCATGATCCATGAGATAGACACAGACGGTAGCTATTAGCTTATATGAAACTTAGCATGGCGAAGCAAAGCAGCTTGTTTTCATTTCAATTTTCCAAGAAACGCTCCGAGGAGCAGGAGAAGAAAACTACCATTTTAAGTAACGTTAGTGATCAATTACCATCCAGCTCAGCCGGCCTCTCCACGTCAAGTCCTCCCCTAGCCACTCCCTCAAACCAGCAAGGCAAGTAACGGTTAGGCTAACGTTAACGTTATAGTTTAACGTTAACGTTATACCCCGTTTTTTTTTTTTTTTTTTTTGGCTTATTTTAATTGGCCCATCCACTTTTCTTGTGGCCCACCCACAATCAAAATCCTGGCGCCGCTAGTGCTTGCAACTAGGAGACTGGTGTTCAAGTGTTTTTGGTGGGTTTGTGTTGTGACACTAGCTGCATGTTTTCTGTATGTGTTTTATTAAGTTTGCATGCTTATTTTAAGCTCAATCATGATGTATTTCCTAAACCTAAAGATGGCTATTACCATAGTTTGTTGCCTAAATATAACCACAACTGTTTCATGGTAACAATGTTGCGTTAAATTACAAATGAAAAGCCAATGCGTAATGATGACATTGATATGTCGGAAATTTTGTGATATTTATAAACCTTCTACTGAGATCAGGTTGATATTCCTTGACCACATACACACAGACCCATTTCAACACATTCTCACTCTAAAGTGTTAAAAGCTTAAAACTATGATGCTCCATCTGCCTCTAGTGCAGATATCTCCAACTCCAAGTTACTGCTGGTGGTCCCCGAAATTATTTGACTTTTTTCAATAAATATTGAAATAATAATCTATATGTATAATATGATGTTGTAAAATTGTGTAGAAATGCCAAAATAGAATAAAAATCAACAATTATTATTTGAATGGCTTAGCATTGTATACACATCATTATGCACTACACATTATTATCGGCCTGTTTAATAAGGAACACAGTTTTTATGATATGTAATATGGGGTCCCTCCACCGGGTCACTATAGGCCTTGGGACGTTGAAGACTTCTGCTCTAGTGTCATTGCACGTGTCAGTGACAGCATGTTAATACGCTCATTACATGCACAGTGTCTTTCCAAAATAAACTTCCGTCTTCACAGGAATTTTAGACAACAAAACCACTTAGTTAGCTTGACTGACTGAGGACTTGGGTGACTCGCCAGTGACAAACAACCCACGCTTCACGTGAGTCACATGCACTATTGACACTAACAACTCACATCAACAGTGGTCTCCTGGACAAAAGTCTTGTGTTTGTTTGACCCATCCACCTACTCTTTCACCCACTCTGTGTGGACGATCTTGCTCTTGTCCCTACCTCGGTCTCTTATGTAGCAGGTGGGTGAATCACATACAAACATTCACACACTAGTGAGCGTCGGTGTCAGACGCCAAAGAGCACTGACCAAGCTGCCTTATGTGCCGCCTTGTAGGACTACCCATTTACACTGTATTGTGACTTATTTTCAAACAATCTAAAAGAAACTACAAAAAAAAAAAAAAAAAAAAACGGAGATAGTTTCTGACTTTTTGGAATAATTCCTACATTCCTATGACATAAAACCTCTTTGTCTGTTATTTGTTGCTGATAGTTTTGTTTCCAGTTTCAGGGAGACTCCCTCATAGTTCAACAAGGTTCAGTGACAAGCACAGCTCGGAAAAAAACAGTTCTGGTTACAAAAACAAGTAGCGAGAAAAACAAGGGGAGTGTCTTTATCGCAAGATTTTGGAAAGCAGAAGGTGTTAAAGTGACGAATGGATCTGAGCCAGCTGTACAATGTGCACAAGCTCAAACAATGAAGAACATGACAGCTTCTTTCTGATTCAGCGGGGCACAAATGTAATTCATCACTGTGGATTGTTTGGATGCCACGGAGGAACACCTGAATGAAAAGACACCCGTGGTAAAATGTTTCTGCAAACGGCCTCATATGGCCGAAAGCGGTTGCTATGTAAAGCATGTTCAGCGTGTTTCCAAAGCGAGAGGCCATTTTTCAGTCTGCCATCAGTCGAGTTTTAAACAGAAAACAAAATAAATGTTTAGTTGCAAATATAGAAAAAAAAAAACTGTTCCAGTGCACTCCGGCCTTTATTTTGCGTCTTATATGCTCTGCATTCCTTTTACAAAGGAAAATGTTTACATTTTTTTTCAGCTGTCAGATGCATGAACTTGTCCAGTGACTTGATGGTTGAGAGAATCTAATTTGCAGCAGACATCGAATTTGACTATAACTTACTAGAAATGACTAGACCAATGCAGGATGATGATCGTGCATGCCAAGTCCAATAATCACACATTCCTTGTCAGGGAGCAGATATGGTATTTATTATAATATCATGATATAGTAGGGATAGTTTGGATTATTTGAAGTGGGCTTGTATGAGGTAGGCTACTTATTTATAGTCAGTATTACCTACAGTAGACAGCACCGCCAGTTTCAAGAGACAGACAGCGAGGGGCCAAGCCACAAAATGTTGAATATTTTCCAATGGGGGACTAAACTAAAAAGGAAACTCAGCCGTCTTTTTATGGAAAACTGTCCGACCTGTGCCTGTAACACCTCCTGCTGACCCGACGGAAACCTTTGGTTCTAAAGTGTGAAGCCATAGCTGAAGTGCCTTAAACTGCGTTCTCCCTACTGGCCATTAGGGGGCGACTCCTCTGGTTGCAAAAAGAAGTCAAATTGAGGTTATGAGAAAATGACCCTAGTTCTCACTTGATTTTTCTCTATTATCTCAGTAAACATTGTCCCCTTTAGAGTTAAATAGCTGATGAAGTAGGCTATGCTTCAGGGCGTGGCTAAGGTTGTGATTGACAGGTCAATACCATGGCAGCTGGACCATATTGGATTATTTAGCTTTGAAGAGAGCATAGATAAGTTTCACTTTCAGTTCACTTCCCCATCAGAGAGGGCTTTCTGACGGAAGGTAAAATGGTAAAAACATTCCAAATACAATTTTTTTTAAGGTATCTAAAATATGTTTTGCATTGTTCCTATCAGCACAGTGCCTCGTACATACCCCACTTCAAATAATACAAACTATCGCTTAAAGAAGAAAAAAACTAACTAATATGCCTGGTAAGACCACTGACCTTACACATAAAGGCACATAAAAATATTACCAGAGCAAATTGCCTTTAAGATAAGCATATCCCCCAAAAATCCTAAATATTGTTTTTGACTCCAGAATCTTACTGTAAAAAGGTCATTTAATATAGAATCAATTATTCATACAGACTCAGAAGAATCCATGTCCTCCTGTTGTTAACACTGAAGGCCAAAGTAGGATCTTTCTGACTTTGTTGGGGATTTTTTCCCCTTCGGCCATTGAAAGTATTTTCAAAATAAAGTATTATTTTCTTCTTTCCTTAAAAGCTGACTTTTATCCACAGTTCATTCTTCAATGGTGATTTATTCTCTTTGCCAGAGTTTTGTCAATCACAACCAGTGCCACAAGTGCACTTGCAGCTCCCATGATGCCTCTGGCTTTTCTCTGGCCCGTCAACAGCTGAGAGTCAATGGCTGGGCGAAGGCGAGGAGGCTGAGGGCTGAAGACACAATGGGGCTCTGACAGGCTCCTTTTCTGATGGCCTCATGTGCCTTGTCGGTTGTGATAAGTTGCATGAATAAAGAAAAACAGAGGCACAGCTGAGCATGCTAATAGAGTAATTGTGGCGGGATTTCAGTCGGGGGGCCGGAAGCCCGCCAGCTCTTTCGGAAAAGTCTTTGCAGCCCCTGCCACCTCACAGCATACCCACCTCTCCATCCAGCCTTCCCCTCCACTGACCAGCCTTCCCCATTAGCTTTGCCAAGGACTTGCAGAGTTATTTCAGCCGGTTGATTTCCCAACAGAACGACCAACACACCCCCTCCAGCTCCCCTTTGCTTAATAACCCCTCACCAATATGAAGAAAAGAGAAGGGAAAAACGCCTTTGTGTTAACAAGTCCAAAAGTGCAGACAAAACACGTCTGTGAACGCAGCGCAGCTTTCACACATTAAGAAATCTGTCCTCGGTCGGGAGGCATTTGATAGTTTCATTTCGGCATGGATCCCAGAGGGGCCCGGGTGCAGCTGCGTCCATTCTGCTCGTCTATTTTGGAGAGAGAAAGGCAGGCAGGCCTGTCATGGCAGCCATATGAAGTCTGTTGCTTAAAAACAAGAAGGGGTTTAAAGGTTACGTCTCCAGCACTGACCATGACCACTTTCTGCTAACCTCCACATTTCACCCCGAATCTAACACGAAGACAAAGCGATTTAATCCCATAGTTCATCCATAGTGTATCATGTACACATTTATATACATTTGTACAAAATATACACTGTTACATGCTGCAGTTGTGTACATGTTTTTACCACCACTCTTTTGGCCTGCATTCGGTCGCAATGTATGTAAATATCAGTGTAATTTTCTCAATAAAACATGATCATCCACTCAACCCCACTGATTCTGTGTGGATTTCTTTATTTTGTTTGTTTAATTTGTTGTCAAGGTAACTTCAGATGGAGTTTCAAATTAATTTTAGACAATAAACACTTTTCATGCTGTAGTTATGATGACATATTTTTCTGGGTCCCAGCGTGTCACATGACCTGCAGGTCCAACTGTCCAACCCAGTTCCTATCTCTGGGGATTGGATGTGTAGGCTCAAAACAATGAAACCTGATCAGGGAAGGTGATTTAAATATCCTTCGACTCCAAAGACAAAGTTATTACATTTTCACACTCCAGCCTATCACACTAAGAGGTCTGGATCAAGAGTATATGAGATCAAACATATTCTGTCAATTAAATCATTATTTTGAAAATTTTTTGTCATTTCTGATCAATTTTCTGATATTGTCTGATTTGGGATGAGACATCTTGAAAATAAAATTTTCCGTGGACTGTACTTAATTAAAATGTTGACAGAATTGTTGCATGGAGAAGTGACAGGTGTTACCTTTTTCTCTTTGATGCTGATCAGCAAATCAAACAAGTAGGAGTTCAGTGGCAGGAATCTATTATAGGTCGAACCTCTGACTTTGTGATCCTGGGTCTGCTGAATTGTAGGCCTCCCTGGCATCCGCAGTCTGCTGGTTTCATTTACCCGTTTGGCTTTAAACTTGATTAATGTAATAACAGTTGGCGGGGCCTTTTAGGAAATGCTTGCTTTTCAGTTTAACTTGAGGCTTAAAACAGTTGGCAGCCCTGATTGGCTGGATTAAACAGGTTTACAATGTGCTCGCATGGTGCATGTCTATATGGATCTGTGTAGTTTAAAGTTATAGTATAAATACATGATGCACAGAGAGAGAGAGGTGATGGGAGGTGCCAGTAGGGGCCCACAGCTTGCTTTTGCCTAAGGGCCATCCTTAATTGCCAGAATATTAGGATGCATAGACATACGACACAAATATGATTTAGTGTCATCCATCCCTGAGGCAATACATGTGGATAGACAGAACCAAGCCTCTCACTATGCTATTCCTATTTCCTTTTCAAGTTGTTCTAGCAGACTTGACGTGCTGCTTAAATGCATGAATGTATGTGTTGAGTTTGCTGTTTTCAGCACATGCTTCCCCGTGTTGTAAGAGTAACCCGAGCCTGACATTTTTCTTTACGTGAGCAAACAAGCATCTCTAAAATGCCGATGGTGGAGGGGGACAGGAAGTCACATGTGCAGCCTCAGTCCCAAACTGTTGACACAATCTGCGCTCTGTGCCACCTAATTCCCGGATGTCGGATCATCCTGTCCTCCAAATCTCCCCAAATCCCACGGACAGTGGTCCCTGAGAGGCCCTGTTTACCCTGAGCCCGCCGGCCACGGCAGCCTCTGACCCCCTCCCCGTTCTCTCCCGCACGACACAGTCACGCACTCATCAGTTAATGCTGAACATCTGGAGGGATTAGCAATGTCAGGCCAATCAGAGTTGAGCTGACAGATCCGAATGAAATGCCATTCTGCAGCTGCGCTCGGCATTCAAGTGCTTTCGGATTCCCATTTCTCCTCCTCGCTTTCCTCTTCTACCTCCCTTCTTCTCCTCTACTATTCCTTCTTCTGTTCTTCTGATGATCAAATTATTGTGCATGAAGTAGAAACTCAGCTTTCATCATAACAGAAAGCAGAGTATAAAAGAAAATCAGGATATTGATGAACGACTCATCTCTCTGAGAGTTACATCATCTCACTATAATGACACAGAAAAGTTATCAAAAGAACGATAAAATAGACACAGATTTGAGAATGTAACTTCAAGCTGTGTGTGTCACTTCCTATCAGATATTCTATACTGCCATTTGTGTATCTGGCCTGATTACGGTTGAATACGTTGGAAGTTACAGAAAGTTGTGAGGACAACAAGTGAGAACGGGAGACATGCAGAAAAACAGAGGCGTGGGGAAGTGGGGCCGAGGCACCACCTGCTCCAAATGTTTGCAGCTATAAATCTTCTGCGCTCTAGTTGCACCATGCATGCTGCTACGCAGATGGATTAGACACCAAGTCAAAAGTGCAAAAGGAACTTGCTTGCAGTACCTCAGTGAGGCATACGAGTATGAATCGTTGAACGTTTGGATTGTTAAGTATATGATTTCATTCTTGACCTTGCAAAAGCTTGACATAATGATGTTACCTCAAGGTAAACTCATGGTTACCTCATGGTTTTCATGAAGATACTAAGCAAAATCATCTGAGGATTGTGAGATATATTAGCTGATGTTTAACTCTGGACATCGCTTTGATATTATTTAACCAATAACATGTTTTCTTCTTTCAACAAATCTGGTTTGGTTTGTTTTTTTTAAGTTGGGCTGTATTCTTTCTCCCAATAACACAAACTAAACGAGCGAGGGGGCAGTAGACCAGCAACTCCCGTGTTCTGCCAGGTAAAATGACTGTTTTTGTCAAAGGAGTCCGGTGACTTTGAGAGTGATATAACAGCTTTAGCTAGTCATCGTAAACGGCTGTCTGGCATGAAGGTAAAGCAGCTGTGGAACAGCAGCAAAACGCATTTTAGCCACCTAATAAAATCAATATCAGTGTAACTTTATGCTATATTTAGATTATTTTCACTGCTTGTTGTTGCTGTCAAACAGCACTTTCCATCAGGAAATTGAAGCAGTTATATCACTCCCTTCAAAACCACAAGAGTCCTTTAGTTATATTAAGCAGCAGAACACTGGAGTTGCTGGTCTATGGCTGCCTTGATTGGTTAGTGAGCATTTTGATATTAATACATATGTAGTTATATTCATATTCAAGGAAAAACTCAGTTCAGAAATATATTAAAACCTCCCTTTAAAAAAGGACTCGAGTTACCTTCTTATTTCATAGAAGTGATCTAATTCATTGTAAATGAATGCTTAAAGCTTAGTTTAGTCTTTGTTTACGTCTTCCGTCAGTTATTACATTACCTAATGCAGAACAATAAGTCCTACTCGAGGGCCTTTTCCGGTCGGTCCATTACATCTGCAGTTGGGAAGTTCACTTCCCAATTTTAAGGCAAATGCTAAGGCGGATAAACAATTATATTTTTCCAGATGAGAACCCTCTGACGTCCGTCTACCCCCGCTGGTGATGAAATCGCATGAGATCAAGTTGCTGGAATGCACCAGCGGTCTCGGTTCTACTGGGACTAATCGCTGGGGTTTGCTGAGCCTCGCATGGACACACGGGGCTCGCATCTGATCCCAAACAGCTGCTTAGCAGACAGGGCCTGCAACTGAGAATGCCCAATCCGAGCCCGCTTGCACCGGTCCAGGCAGGCACATTTGAAAAACATTGCTCTGACCCTCGGAGGGTCACGACCCCGCAGTAAATGTATTTTGGCATATTTGGTTGGGAAAAGCACCTGTCTGCTCGTTGAGTGCTTTCGGAGTGAGTTATTCTCAGCAAACGGGCATTCGTGTGTGTTTGCGGCAGACAAAATGCTGCAGCTTCTGATGAATGTCTGAGGAACATTTTAATATTTTCTGTCTTATCCATCGTAACTCACCTTAAAAAAAGGTGCAGGTGCTCAGTGCATTTGCCGCATTGTGAGCTAATGCATCGAATACACTAAAATCCCACTAAAGAAAGTCAGGATCAGAATCCCAGACCTGATGTATCATGCTATGCTAAAGTTCTGATCTCAGCCGCTTGCTATCCAAGTTGTGAAACTCTATACGTTGAAGTGATAATACTGTCGTAAGAGTGTTGATTTCCTGTTGTTGTCATCTGGCAGCCATTTCACGTGAAGATAATTAGAGAAATTAGCCACCATGTGGAATGTTTTCTCTCGACAGAGTGAGAGGAAAGCCTTCCAGGAGTGCTCTCAGTTCCTGATTCATAGTCCCTGACCGGGCCCTCGACACACGCACACACACACACACACACACACACACACTTAATCCCTCAGTTTTACAACCACTATCTTTCCCTCTTTGCTTCTCTTTTTTTCCCTCTTCCAGATCACACACCATGTATGCACATGCACGCTAAAAGACACAAAAGCCAGAGCTCCCTCCAAACTGAACCAGATGTTTTGCATTTAAAAAGTAGGAAGGCTCTTTTCTGAGAGCCTCCACTGAAGTGTACAATCAATCTCATTACTTGACCGTATTTTACTTCTATCTAGCTCTTTTTTCTTCACACTGCCTCTGCATTGTAATGGAAGTCACTTGCTTCTGTATCTGACAGAGCAACTTTGAATATCGATGTTCCTTTCATGGATGGCAGCTTTAAGCGCGTTATTAGCCCTGCCCTCCTAGTTTTCAGCCATGACACCTGTCACTCGTGAATTTCAAACAGTATGCAGCCTCAGGCTGACATCAATGTAAACCTCATCAGTCCCTGAATAGATGAGAACAAACACGGTTCATCTGCAGATAAAAAAGTGTGATATGTGTCCATATATCTTCTGTAAATTAAGATGTTCCTGTATTTACCCATTTCCACTGTATTTTTACATTAGCGGGTGCTAATAATAAAGTGGTGCTTTAATATGTTATAATGGGATGATTTGCAACGGAGGTGTTTCGATGTTATGATGAATTAGCAACAGGCAATCACCAACCACAATAACGACATATGGGTCATGTACATGGCATATTCCCTTCACTTTAAGGCCTTATTCTGAGTATTTTACGATTAAGACATGTGGGATGTGCCAATATTAGTTGGCTTTTAGTAGCATTTTGTATACAGCACAGTGGGAATAGGCTTCTTGCCTATTTACGGACAGCTCCGTGAGTTGTACACAAACCAACTAGCCAACTGTTTGCAAGGCAGGAGTAGAGATTAATGCCCAAGAGAAAAGCCCATATTTCTGTCTGGAAGGAAAAACACACCTACAGCAGGTTTTTGCTAGTGAAGGCAGTGTTAATCTGACTATGCACAGCTGCATGTAAACACCAATATTCAATTTCATTAGCCATGTAAATAGATTGGAATATTTATAATAATAATAATATTCAGTGATGGGAGTCCTAAACATTGATTTGATGTGAAAAGTAAGTTGGTGCCGTCCGTCCTAAGCACTGCGAGGTGAAGCTGATACAGGAAGCGTTCCTAAATTAGTGCCGTCTCTTCTCGAAACCCTCCTGCACCTCCCTCCTGACTGCTGCTGCTCTCCCCACAACCCTTCACTCCCACTTCCTGAAGATGACAGCCAGGTTCCCCTCTTGACATTCCAACTCTGCCTCCTGCTCACCACCACCACCACTTCCCGTATCCCATCCCTCTCCTCCCAGCATACCTTTCATTTCTGTGTTTTGACAGAGCTTTATTTCAAATGCTAATAGGATTCCTCCTCACAGGAATCCTGCCGGTTGATGTTCACTGGCGGGCCTGGAGAAGCGTGTACCAAGGGGTTCCAAGATGAAGCACAGTGGTGAGATCCACATGTCTTTTCTTTTCTCCAGAGTCTTTTACTCTTACAGTTTGAAAGTTGAAAGAATAATAGTTTCATGGTTTGGCTTTTGAGGAAGTCAACATTTTTGTAATAGAATCTATTAATAAAGAATGTGGCACAGTCTGACACCAGTGTGTGTCCCAAAAGCATTTTCTGTGAAATAAAAATGATAGAAATGTATGTAGAAGGGTAACGTGTTGTGAATATTTCGAGCAGTCTGCATTTTGTGTGTCATTTAACGCCTCATCGTTACTGTGAAATGGTCACGGTTAGGTTTAGGCAACAAAACCACTTAGTTACTAGGTCTAGCAAATAACATCATGGTTAAACTTAAAACAAGTAAGTAAACTAAGTAAAGTATTGAAACAACAAGAGGAATACATTTCACAAATGTAGCTAACATTACAAACAATTACACTTTGGGACACCAACAGTGATCCTGTCATTCATACACCAATTGGCTTATTGCTGTGTTTGGACTGACTGCTGTAGTGTTGCAGGTTTTTGCTTAAAGGGGAAGCCACCCAAATGAATAATTCTAATATGATTGCGGAGGTGGGCGTAGTGCAGCATCTGGCTGAGGGAGAGAGAGTGGTGTGTGTGAATAAGACTTTAAATTTTGAATAAGTCCATGATCTATAATGTGCACAAGGATGAGAATAACTGGAATAGGTGGCTCTATCCTCTGTTGTTTGACAGACACAAATAACTGTCTTAGACCATAAGAATACCACGTATGTAGGCCTGAACCCATACCAATATTGGAAATCGTTCCAATGCTGTGCTCATGTACACCTGCTCATATAACTACTAAGATAAAAGATAAAACCGCACCGACACCACTGCAGCAACGTGACAACCTCTCACCATTGAGCCTAATAAGCCACCCAGCCACAACAATAAGAGAGAGAGATAAAAGATAAAACCGCACCGACACCACTGCAGCAACGTGACAACCTCTCACCATTGAGCCTAATAAGCCACCCAGCCACAACAATAAGAGAGAGAGAGAGAGGGAGAGAGAGAGAGAGCAGTAACATTACAGTGTTTATGTAGCAGTGCAGTGTTGGTACGGTTTATCTTACAAGTACAAGCTAAGTTGTCTTGCTTGTCGAAAGTACAGGGTGTTAGCCTAAAGTTAGCAACTCTGCTCCGCCTCAGAAACACTTAAGGTGGACTGACCTTTAAGGTGGACTAGCACTATTTCCCTTTAAGTGACAAGCTGCTCCTCTACGGAAGCGCATTGCATTCACTGGATAAAAAAAAAATTAGACGCCTTATCTCGTAATTACGAGAAAAGATCTCGTAATTATGAGATCAGGATCTCATAATTATGAGAAAAGATCTCGTAATTATGAGATCAGGAATCCCAACGTCTTGAGATGCCTGCGCAGTGTTGACATACTGATATTGATACCATCCTCATTTTCCAGAAACCTCAAAATTTCCCACTGTCTCAAGCCGAGAAGGTGGTAATAGCAGATTAACTGCGATAGCGCCATCATTGCCACTAGAGGACTTCTCTGACAGACGTTTCTTTTTCCTTAACTTTTCTCATAATTACGAGATCCTGATCTCGTAATTACGAGATCTTTTCTCATAATTTCGAGATCCTGATCTCATAATTACGAGATCTTTTCTCGTAATTACGAGATAAGGCATCTATTTATTTTTTTTATCCAGTGAATGCAATGCGCTTCCGTACTCCTCTGAGTCTTGCTTAGCTTTCTTTCTTTTTATGTTTTTAACCGTTTAACTGATAGCACGTTTAAGCGGTTAATTATTAACATCAATGCAAACTCTGCTATGTTTTTATCAGATGTTTGTTAAACTACATGTACTGTTACTGTGCAGGGACATTAACCATACCACAAGCATATAATAATGCTATTAATTACATGTACTGGTTTGGTGATCAGGGAATGAATCCCCCTCCTATTGTTGCACATACTGCAAGTCCTTGTGGATAGAAGTGTTCCCTAAATCGCTGAAAAGTAAATGATTGTGATCACAATTCCAACAGAAGGCTTGGTCTTTGGTGATTGGACACAGAGGTGGAGGTTAATAGGAGTCAGGACATGGTTATGGTTAGAAATAGAAGGAGAGCGCTTTATGAGGCTTTCAGCCTCTGTACGTTACGGCAATGTCACTTTTGCTCTAAAGACAAATTGCACTGGAAATATATGGCCCATAAAGTCTGTCAGACCTCGGTGCATGTGTGGCAAAGCATGAAAACGTGCCATAAAAGGAAACTCAAAAGAAGAAAGAACAGAAAATTTGGTTGATGTCTGGTTGTGTGCGAGAAGGAGACAGAGAGGGTTGAGGCGGCACCGTTTGTGCATTTATAATGCTTATTTGTGGTTTAACAGGTATCACAATGTGGCAGCAGTTCACCACCAGCTCGTAGCCATTTAAACAGCTTGCTGCTGTTGTAGAAAAACTTTAAAGCATTTCTTCAAACATTAATTTAGCCTTTTTTTTTTCTTTTTTGTGATGTTTTATGACCCGTGGTCCTGCACTGAAACTTCTAACAAAGCTAATTCATTCAAGCATAATGTGTCTGCTACCAAGCAAATAAGCCTAACTTTCTTCATCATGAAAAATTTAATTTTGTGGACACACTCAGTAACGGAGATATGCTCCGTAGCGTTTTAATAACATTGGCATAGGGAAGCTATTCCCATGTAATATCGCAGGTGTTCTCTTTCCCTCAGTCTCTGCAAAGTACAAATGTGAAGCCAACCGTGATGCTGCGCCCTATGACCTCTCTACATTGTCCCATTGAGACACCTGCAGACGTAACTGTGGCTCCATGCTTAAGTCTCAACATCCATCTAAGATCATATTCTGTATTTATTGTGATGAATTCTAAAACATAACATTTGTACGTATGGTAATGAAGTCTTTCATTTCATTAGTGGCTGCACCATCCTAAAAGCATACATTCATTTTAAATTACCACGACCACATTCAGAAAGATAACCAGCACCTATCCCAGTTGACATGCTTGTTATACGTATTAATATAATGAAGGTACTTTTACTGCTGTTTCTGGACCACGCTGACATACTTGACATTGTTTTGTCCTGACTTTCTCTTTGTTTATGTAGCTTCTTAAGGAAGTGACCTGGAAGAATTGACTTAAAAGCAACAAGACTTAAGACAGATACTTGGAAGGGCTTTGCAAAGAGGCCTGGAGAGAAAATGCTTTGAGGAATTATTTCTGCCCGTTAGCTGATTTCACCTGAATTTGTTAGAGACAGAATGTTCAATAATAGAACAATCTCATAAAAACAGAGTGTTCATATAGCTAAAGATTATAAAAAAGGCAGTGTAGTGGCTGCAAAATCATAAAATATTGTATGTAATATTCAATCCAATTCATCAGTCTTAAATATATTTCTTATCATCCAAAATAAATATATGGAGGTTACACTGGACTCTGAAAGTCTTAATGATATGTGTTTTTTATGGGATCAGTGGATTAGTGAGCACCAAGGGAGGGGAGGAAGGTTATAGAAAGGACATGAATGCAAAGTGTGAAAATTGTATCGAAAGGATGCCGGTGTTGGGTTTCCCATCAGCCCAGCTAGCTAGCGTAAGCCTCTCACTTTCCCGAACAGGGTTCAGAGTTCATGCAGCAGGCCCCGGGGCCCCTGAAATGAGCTGGCTGGAGACAGAGGTGAGGGGGACAACCTCGGCAAAAAGTGCACGAAAAGGTCACAGAGGAAGTATATTGTAATAATGTGTTATTTAAAAATTATAACTTATTTTCTAGTGGTTGATCTGGATGGTGACTAAAACCATCACATCTTATCGTCACACTTAGAAAAATGACTTTAGGGTAATTCTAACCTCTAAATGGCGATCACATGCGTACAGCTGTTTGTATGTCCGTCATACAGGAGAGAGCGTAGGGAGTAGAGACTAGATAAGACGCCGCTGCCTTCCCGCTACACCACCATGTGGATGACTCAAGGCTGGCGTCAGAGGGGTATGTAACCTCTGGTGAAGGGGTTAACAAGGCATTATGGTCATTACTGGTGGGGAAGGAGCGGCAGTCCCCTTCCTCGAAAACTACCTTTAAATTATAGAGCTGATGCATATCAATTTTCAGGGCTAGGCTAAGTACCACCTAAAGGCAGGCTAATCTGTGGCGCTGGGAGGCTGAACACGGGCTCCGGGTTCTGGGCGTTATCGCACTGAGATAAGGAGAGACACGTTCTGTCCATGATCATGTGACAAGAGCAGGGGTCAATAGTTTCCACAACATACAATGGAAGTGACTGCACAGGTTTGTTAGACTTTCAGATAAAGTATAAGTATACAGTGTGGGTAGTTACGCCTGCCTGGAGAAAAAAAGAAAGAAATTACGTAAATTGAAGTTTTTGCTTTTGGGTTCGTTTTAGGCAAAATATACTATGAGCAACCCTGTCTCTTCTAAAATTACTTTCCCATAAACTCATTTGAAACTAATTTGTGATATGTCAAATGCAAATCCATGGCAAAATAGGTTTCCCTTGAAACGTAAATCACAATGCAGTTCCGTTGTTTGGGAACGTAGTCGGAGAGGCTGTTCTGAGATGTTGCTACTACTTGTACTTCGTACACTCCAACCAACCAACCAACCAACCACACACAATCTATTTGATGTTCCCTGACTGACCCAAACTTCCACAGCCACTGACACAGGCAGCTCCTCTTCTCTCTTCCACGCAAATGTACATCTCAACAAGTCCTTTGATCTTTAATTCACTCTTAAAATTATTTTTTCGTCTTAATCTTGTTAAGGTCTTTCAAAAACCGGCATTTGGGATGAATTACTTTGATTTGTTTTAAATGAGTCACATCTTTCCACTTATCTCAGAATAATGACGTCAATGCTTACAGTATTTGCTGCAGTCACGCCAAATGGACTGGTGGGGGTGGGGTGGGGGGGGGGTCCTTTGAAGCAGATAACCACAGCATGTAGTAAGATTCCAACAATCTAAATCAGTATATATTCAATTAGACTGAACACCATCAATGGCTTCAAGCCCATATTACACCTTGAAACATACACATCAAGATTTCACTTCTTACTTTTTATTTTAACCAAAGTGCATCTCAAACAAGTTTGTTGCTCTTCCTCCGTCCACCCCATTTCATTCACGACACCCCCCATCAACAAACCCCCTGAGCAATTGGGAATGGGTCATATAAAGGAAGCTGAGACTCTTTTTATATCCGTTTACTGTTAGTGTTAGCAGCAATTTATGACTCCACTGGCTCCAGTGACGTGGGATACGGGGCAAAGGGAGAGCAGCCCGTCTCCTCCAAAGCCATTCAGCGTCTCGTAACCTTGAAGCCTTTTCCTTTTTCTGCCATTAAACTGCGTCTGGGAGTCACCCCTACACCCCCCCGTGTGGGCCTCGGCGGTAATGAGGCTCCTTCTCCACAACTTCAAATGATCCTGGGTGTCAGGGTGCGCTTTTTTTGGAGAAAAAAAAAGTTCTAACGCACTTCCTGGCTGGTTCATTTAACTGATGCTGACGCTCTGTGCTGACTGTATCAGTAATTATGCCACTTGAAAGAGAATTGTTTATACTGTATTGCAGTGCAAATTAACTGTCTGATAGTCCGTCAAATTATCCACGAGCCACATAAGAGTATTCACCGAAAAAAGCACATTTTGGTGTAGACAGCATGATGTTGCCTCAAGTGGGCAGTGTGGGTAAAATATACAGTTTTTGTAATATATATATTATATAGCAATATACAGTACATTCTAGTCCATTTTCGGGCAGTTTACGGGAAAGACGGGAATTAGCACTTACTGATAGTGATAAACTCAAATATTGTATGACTATAAAATATATACCTCACAAGTTCATGCAGGGATCAATTTCGGAGCATTAACGAACATTCTCAGAATAATTTTGACGAAACGAGCAGAGTGATTCTCTGTTGTTTTAAAGCCAAAACACCAGATAACTATAAAAATGTATAACATTTAATATATGTATCTCAACATTACAGTATATCCCAGACAATATTATATATACAATATTAATTATTATTATTATTAAACTCCATGAATGATCTCATTTTCTGCATACATGATGTATAGTTTATATATCCTTCAACAAAAAAAGACCCCTGCACCAATCTAACACAAACTATAAGGCAAAATCCTATCATATGAAAAATGTTGCTGAAAAGTGGTTCAACGTGGGCTAATCATCAACAAACAGCCTCCACACCTCATCTTCTCTTACACTGTAAAACATGAATTTACGACGTTCCACATGTTCCAGGATGCAGTGCGGTAATTCACTTTTCTGGTGTGTCAACCTTTCTACGCGCTGCCCCACCTACTTCTGCATCAATCAGTTATGTCCTAGACGCCGTGTCAACAGCTCCAAGAGAAAATGAATGTACCGTTTTAAATCAAAGATAGGTGTATGGGCATGTATGATGTTATATGTATGATGTGATATGTGAACATCACACCTCCCCTCTTACTCCAAGATCAACATATCTTGATGGAACTGGATTATACTGGAATTGCTTTCTTTCGGGATCAAGTTAAGTTCTTGATTGAATGTGGGGTGGTTTGCCAAGTAGTCATTTTAACCCAAACCACTGTGTTTGCCTGACATTAACAAGTACTTATTTCAACCAAAACCCAGGCGGCAACCTCCGCTTCTGCAAAGTGAAGCAACCTAAAGCATCTTCAACTTGCATTCTCTCTGCTGGCCACCATGGGGCGACTCCTCTGGTTACTAGGAAATGACAGGACGCTACCATGCGACGCTACCGCAGCCTTGCTATTGTCGGTACCACGCAAACAATGCTAACATTGTTGGCTACTAAGATATGTTTTGTTGACCTTGAGTTATTAAGCTAACTTTTTTAACAGCTTCATACCAGAAGCAAGATAGATCCAGATCCAGTAAGGGTGCTGTTGGCGTGCCCTTCTGACAAAACAAAAACAACAAAAGGCTTAGGTTTTGTAAAAAAAAACCCCATCATGGTTAGGCTGAAAATAAGTACGTAAACTGAGTAAAACGTAAAGAATGGAACATAGGTACGTGACAAACACCAATGTAACTTCAAAACCCAAATCAACAACACTTTGGGACACAGACACTTTTTTCTTTCAGTCATTATTCTATGTCATAACACTGCCGGGGCATTTTCTCCAATAATGATACAGATGGGTTTACATTGTAGCTACTTGACCAGTTTACCGCATACGGACGCTAAACGGTGCCTTGTAGGGCTGTGAATCACCAGAGACCCCACCATATGATATCATCACAATCGTTAAGTCACGATATGATCTTATCAAGATTTTTAACTTTTGGGATATGCTAATATTGAGATTATATTGGGCTCCACTGCGATTAATTTGCTTTTTTTCAACTGCAGATTGTCAGCATCTGTTTTATCTAATGGTTTATGCTCTACGTTATGTGTTTGCTTCACACTCTGTGTCCGTTATGAAACCATCTGGCCATGACAACATAATCTCCTGTATGTGTCGTCAGTCACTCACACCATACCAAGAACAAGAAAACATCGTGTGAAAAGGGAGCACGCTATCTAACTGGGGCACAACAACAGCCATAACTTCTAAGTGTCTTTTTTTAGCCTCTAGGCCCTCACATAACCCCAATCCTCGTTTCCCTGTCAGTCTGACCCTCTGTGAATTTGTGACCCCTCACCGTGCCCTCTAAACATCAGCATGACACTAACCCCCCTGCCATGACAGGCAGGATTCCCAGCTAAATCAGGTTTATACCCGGACACTCTCCCCCTTTTTACCTCGAGGAAGCTTTAGACGGCCACCGCTGAGTCACAGGGGAACCCCCCTGGGAGAAGGGGGACCTTCACTAAATAGATCAGTGGTGGTGTTTCCACAATGACAACACAACACACAGGGCTGGTGAAATCCATGAAAGGAATATACGTTTTCCACATTTCCCCTCAGGTGTCAATAGACATATAGTAGAAGGCAGCAGTTCCAAGAAAAATGCCTGACAAAAACTGAGATTAGAAACCAGAACTAACAATTCACTCCGACCTAATACTGTGTACTTTGGAGAACTTGTACATTCAAAATCTGTCTCAGAAAGTGAGGTTAAATTAAAGAGTCAGACAGCTTGAGTGCACTCTTAATGCATAAGCAAGCAATAAAGTACAATACCCAACTCTAGGTTTGACACACACTAAATCACTCTTGCACAAACTTTTCCGTAATGCATCTTTGAAATGCTCTCTAACTCAGTTGTTGTCTCATTCAGGCCTCGTCAATCTGACTGGAGAGCGTGAAATGTGTTTCTGTTAAACAAACACTCCCCTGAACAAAAAAGATGAAAAGATTATGACCCAAATGACCCAAAGTGCAATAAGCATTTATTTAAAGTACCTCTAGCAAATGGCCGTTAAATTGATTGAACTCAGCATCTTCCCGTTTGCTTTTACTTCATCTCGGCTGAACTCGCTGTCTTCAACCTGATTTCACAGCACAAACAATACGAGCCACCTGTACAGACTTCCTGTGTGCTGACTCGCCCGGCTGCTCATGACTACCTTAAAACTGTACTATCACAGGAGTAATGTTTAACCAGCGTGTGGCAATTTTGAACTGACAAAGAGGCCAGATAGGGAGTTGTTCATTAAAAGCACCAAATTGATTATTTCCTTCCTGTTGTTTGCTTGTCACACAGGGCTTTCAGGTTTACTTCCGAACCTTAGCTGACACAATGACCATATCTAGCGAAGGGAGCTGATTGTGTAACCATTGCCCGGCAGTTATCGCTGTAGCATGGCCAAAGTTAATAGCCGCTTCATCCTTTTATTTTTTTCCTGGAACAAGCTGCGGGGCATTTGTCAGAGAGCATTGGAACCGGCGGCGTGTTTGTGAAATGAGATATTGATTCAAAGGAGCAGGTATACCTCCGAGAAAGTTATGGCAGAAGTAACTCCGAATGACTTGTTTGGACACGAATGTAAGCCGAACATGCTAGATGCTAAAACTAATTTAACATTTGGAGGAAGGAAAAGGGAGAAAAACTCCGGGGAATTTGGTGGCAAAGACTGAACAAACTGAACATTGCGGTAAAATGGACTTAAGCTGACTTTTCTATTTGCTTTTCTTTTCTACTTCCTATGAAGGAAACCTTTGTAGCAGTGGAGACAGGTGTATTGTATAGCTCCCCATACATTGCTGCTGGGAGTATCAAAGCAAACAACCACACCTTTTGTGCAGGTCATTTAGCTGCGTTAATCATACATAGAACACACTCAGGAGTAACCGTTCACCTGTCTTGCAGCTGTGGTGGTGTGTGTGTGTGTGTGTGTGTGTGTGTGTGTGTGTTACCCCGATCCTTTCCTCCGTCTGTAAAAAGCAGCAGATTAAAGGCTAGTGTGTCGTATCTGGCAGGTCCTCAGAGTACTGTGCAGGTAACGTGCTGAAGCATTCAGAAGAGGTGAAATCACCCGTGGTAGGCATTCCGTAGTGTTTCATATGCCAAAGGGTGATTAATATCTGTCACATTCTTAGGTTTCACAGGTAGCTTTTGTGAGTATGTGTGTGTGTGTGTTGGTGGGATTCAATGCTGTTAAAACTAACAATATCTAAATTTGTAAGGATAGGAAGAAAAAAGAGAATTATCTGGAGAAGAAAGTAAGCCCTGGAAGGTAAAGGTGCGGTATGAAAAATGTTTCTGTACTAAAACATTTTAGCACACTACAGCAACGTCTGAAGATGTCATATCAAAAAGATCAGGTAAAGTTTTTGACAGATCACCAGAAACATCACTAACTGCTCTGATTTCTGTAGTATGGAACAATAAAGTGGATGCTTTTGGCAGCATACAAGGTCACTTGACTTTTGTGAATCAGTAACATGAACAATATTCACATTGTATTTTATTTGGCAAACTTCAGCTTCATGTGTGAGATCTGCCCCATTTAAACGTAAGGAGCTGTCGGGTCGAGGGTTTGTGTTACTCACACATCCACAGTGTTCTGCGGCAGTTACTTCATGACTCATCTGAATTCGGTTCGACCATGGGTGAGAAAAAATAATTTAAAGTCTCTGCAAAAAAAAAAAAGAAGCATTGAGGTGCAAACTTTCAGCACTTATTTCCAAGTGTCCTAGTGAGTAACGCCAGTGCCAAGCAACACTGAGTCAACTTCCTTTGGCAACTTGAGCAGGTCCCAAAACGAGTGAGTGTGAAAGTGTTTAATTGTTTACATGCTCTTTTAGTCATGAGAAATCCTGACCTCATTCTTAAATGTTTTGTGCGTGACTCAAGCTGGAAATACGCTGACTCGTTTCATTTGACCATCAAAATTACTTAAACCCGGTATTTCGACTACTTATTTTCTTTTGTTTTAGATGTTTTCCACTTTTTTCCAACCATACATGATTATTTTAAAGCTACAGAAATATATGTTATGTATTGTGGAGGCTCTTGTTTCTTACAGTTGATTACTTGTATTGCTTGTAATACAGCAGCTGTAGTTTATCTCTTGTTCTAGCTGCCTGTGATGAATATGAATAGAATTTATATGCACATGTTCACCATTTGAAGTATGTACAAAGTAATCATGGACACCTTGTCAGGGTTATTTTGTTTGTGTGCCAAAGGATGACTAATTTCGGGCGTCAGGCAAACGAGTGCCTCATTAATGTCGGTCACATGTGTCTCAAAGAAATTGTGTCAGCACATCTTGAGTGCAAATGCATGGGTGCTTGTAAATCTCATGCCTTTAGAGACTAATAATAACAAATTTATCTCTGGGGAATGCGTTTCATGGGTCTGTGTGATGTAACCACACCAAAAGCTGTCATTAATGTTGATTTTTCGTGGCAGATACAAAGTGGAGGGCATGAAAGCGGCTCATTATTCAATATTTACACATGGCGCTTTGTAGTGCACTCCACAGAAGCTTTCCATTTAAACTTGAAATTCATCAGAACGTTCCCCCGCGTCTCTCGTCTTGTGGGAACTGCCGTAGTAATGAATCTCGCACCATTGGTAATGGCTCAGTGATTGGTAGTTTCTTTTGAAACGCTGGGCGGGATGGAAGCATTCTTGGTCATTAACGCATTGCAAGGTCTACATACCAAATCTCCAAACATGTTTTCACTTCGGTTGATGTCGGAAAATGATGCTGAATTTGCGCAATTTACTGCAGATTAGGACCTCTGGTGGCTTTGACAATGTGGAATTACTCATGAGATTAAATCAATATGTGACCTTTCTGGCCACACAATGTGGTGGAGCTCGATGTCGGTCTTTGGTCCAGACTGAAATATTTCACTTTGGTGACCATCTTACTTCAACTAGTGACATCACGTGGTTGATATTATTGTTTTTTAGTGTTTTTTATTAAATACTTTGACAGGTTTCAAATGGAATGCCATGAAATGACACTTCTTGTTCCCCTCAGTATGTATTGTAACAACTGCCAATCTTGGAGGCCATTGCCGATCGGTTTAACAATGATGTAGCTTCTGGGGGCAACGGCGAATATTTGGGTGGTTCTGTTGTTGCCAGCGGATAGACAGATAACTTTGTTTAGGACTAATTCGCAAATAACAGTAGGATGCTAACACACAATAGCCTCACGCTAGCATGGCTGCAGTCTACTTAGGATTCTGTTGGCGATTTTGCCTCGGTGCAAACATACCTCTCTACGTTTGAACGCAAGAGGAAAAGTCAAAGGCCATGGGTGAGCTAACATGTACAGAAGATTAAAACAAACACCCCGACACTGACAACACCTAATAGTTGTTTTCCTGTCCATAAAACCGCTTTTCAGCCCGGTCTGTCGCAAACGTTAAAAATAATGAGCGCTTTCAATCCTATAAATGCGCTCAAAATATTTTGCATGCTGAGTGCACGTCCTGTGAAAAAGAATATTATGTCTGGTGCTAAATTTTCATTAGCACAATAGTAACTGGCAGCACAGCACCAATATAATAACACAGTAAGGGGGCAACATAAACCTGTCACACCAGCTGAAATGGATGGGCACTGGCCAGAGGGGGCTAAACGGGACCTAAATCAATTTGAGTGAGGAGGCGAGAGGAGCGGAGGAGGGCTCGCAGGGGGATGTACTTGTGTGTACCCTCGGACTTGAGGAGGGAGGGGAGGAAGGAGTGTTTGTGTCTGTCTGTTGAGGTTCAGTGTGTGGTTCAGGGTGTCAGTGAGGCCCGGGGAAGGCTCCAGGCTCAGCCTCCCTCCCTCTCCCTCCCGCCTTCCACGGATCCTCTTCTGGCTCCAGTCGGGCTCTGGCTCTGATTAATAGCCACCGGAGGTGTCCAACGATGGCTGATAAGGGACCCCTCCCCCCCACCCTCCTGTGGAACAGAAGGGCTCGTAACAAGCTAGCTCTCTCCCTTTCCCCTCCTCAGGCACTCAGGGAAGCCAATTAAGCACGTCTTAAAACTCAGGAGCGGTGACAACTGGTCTGGGCCTCTGGCTGAGGGCCACGATGTGACAGTAGTGTTCCCTCAGAGGACACTGCAGCACATTTAACCTTGAATCTAAAGCCTCGGGCCAAAGGTCACAACCGCTTATGTGTCGCTCTCTGAGACACGGCGCTGCATTTCTAAGCTAATTAGTTAATCAATTTGTTTACCGTGAGGGCTCCTCATTAATGCAGCCAAAGCATAATCATTTCCCAAACAATTCAACAACCGCAACGGCCCCCCCGCCTTGCTGAGATTTAGTTCCCAGGCTCATCGAGAGAGCAGAGACAAGAAAAAAGGAATTGCTGAAAAGAAGAAGGGGGGTTCCTCTGTTCCAGACAAGAACACAAGCTTATCCCAGCAGCCCATTTCTCTATTTTTTAACTTGATGGCCAACGTTACAGGTGATCAAAGGACTGAGCCCTAGGAAGGGGCTTAGGGCACAGCAGTGCGGCCAAAGGGATTGCTTCCCGGTGATTTGTAAGCAGGAAAAGACTTTTGACATGAAAGACAGCTTAAACAGCAGAGGAATAACAATAAACCAGCTGTAAAATGCTTCTTGTTGCAGCTGAATTGATGCAGAGGGTGGCTCCCACAACTATTTTTCTCCTGCTTTTTTTTGTGGGTGTCTGGCATTTCCTACCGAGCCATTTCTACAGTCACATGCACACAACAAAAGGCTACATCTGAGGGGGTGGGGTGCCTGGGGTCTTAGGGGTAAAGAGATGCTTTGTGCTGGGGATATTGTGAAATCAGACGACTCCCATTTCTTTTCACCCAAGCTATGTTCGAAATTTGGTCGTATTCTTTGCCGTTACAAAAGTGCATTTTTCCTATTGAAGGATTAGTCCCAAAATGCATTTTTAATGAATCAGTTGATTATAAGTGAAAAAAAGAGATGCCTTAAATGTAACAGATGTGGTCCATGTGGGCCTTGTCTTTTATCAAAGAGCGTAGCTATTTCTGGTAAGATAAAACAGCATAAACATGAAAGCACAGTAAGACGAAGTAAAGCACTCGTTTTCCTTCATAAGCTGTATTTACTGCATGCAGGCAGCATATTATATTATGACTTTATATACTATATTATATTAAATATTAACTGTTTAGGTTTATTTGTTGTTTATTTTGTCTGCACTAATGTAGTACAGTATGAAACAACATCTGACAAGTGGTTTTTGGTGTAGGTACAAAATAGATTAAAAAGTTCAGATTCAGCTCTTCATCTTCTGTTCAACCATATCATTGTTCATCTATACCTGTAGGGAGAATCACCAGGGGGCGCTATGATGTGTGCAGGCTTCCTCTCGTTAGTCTGCTAGTTTGGCTACTTGTTTTGTAAAAGGATAATACTTGGAGAAGAAGCAACCCAGTCAAAATGCAGTTTATAGTTTTACCGGGACAAGAATTATAATTTTTTTGTGTGTTCCTCAGATCATAAACAATGCCAATGGAAAGTCAGTTGGGATCCTTTTTTTAGTTGGATACACAAACTAAATGCATCCACATTTAACCAATGGCCAGAGCTAGTGACGTAGTATTAAATACTGAACGTCTACTTTCTGCAGCACTGTCCAGAGTTATTTTAAAATACATTTTCACGCTTTTGCTTTCGTGGCCCCAATTCCCTTTTCCCCATTGTAGAGACACAAATAGCTGTTTTTAGGCACCTTCCTCTGCTAATTTGAGTAAACAATTCATAAATTCAAAATATACTTAATGTTCTGGTAGTGCTACATTTTTATTCTATTGCTCTGATTAATAAATGGATTCTTTGATTTTTAAACTTTAGGGCCTGTGTCCCTATAGCAAGAAAATAAAGGAGAAGCTTGGCTGATAGTGTCACACTATCATAACAGCCAAGCTTCTCAGAATGTTGCTGGTGAGTGTATACTTTTATCAGCACACACATGCTCTCCGATGGATCGTCCTGCTTGCTCTAATGTTTCGACTTTCAACTTGAGGTGACAAGCTCAATGCAAAGTATAGAGCAAGTATCCTCGGTTGGTGGGAAAAAGAAGAAACTCCTCTCCTCGGATTGGCCAGCAAATTTGGATAGTCCAACTTCGTCTACATAGTGGTTTGTTCACACACACTATGGAGAATCATTGAAAGTGATTAAAATCAGATATGGAATGATCCGTTGTTTTATAACCACATTTCTTCTGCCACTGCCACAATTCAACTGTAAGATTGGCAGTCAAACCAGGCCCCTTAGATTGAACAGTCAACTATTTGGGGTCATCCCGATTAAAGCCTGTTCAAAATGTCTTTGCATTTTTCTCTTGTGGTGACAAAGCTTTCATCAAATCTGTTAAGTCATAGTAGATAGTATCCTCCAGTACTCTAATTAAAAACCCAAATACATAGGGTAATCTGTCAAATTCCTCCCATCATCATAACTAACCAGTTACTATTTTGTTTCTTTTCATTGCTGCAAACACATAGTGCACCACTTCCTGTACGCTAAATGATTTTAAATGAACTGTCTGAAGCAAAGGATGGAAATGTTGTATATCATTAATCAAAAGAAAATAATCAGATGGGAATGATATGTGGAGGACAGATCTGGAAAGATTTGACTTTGTGTACGACAGCTGTTGAAAGTAAATCGTTAGCCCTGGAAAGCCTCTCGCCCGGCTGCGGTGACACATGTGACATGTTAGTGTATTTCATGATAGAGATTTAGGCTGATGCCTAAACCACTGGCCGTGTTCAAAAGCACTGCCAGGACAGAGAGGAGGCGGAAAAAAGAAAAAGAGTAAGGATAAACTTCCTGTGGGAGGAATGTGGCTGCTACCCATCACAGCTGGAATCTGCGGGGTCACATACCAGGGGATGGTAAATATTTAACATTTAATTTCCTTGCTGTAAGGTAGACCAGACACAGAGAGCAGCCAGAGACTCCATATTATAGAGGGCCCGAAACACGTAGGTGCAGACTCGTGGGGGGAAAGAGGTATAAATTGAAGAGAGGTTGTTAAAATATTTAGGAAAAAGCCCCAGCCTCTCTGGACTATAAGCCTACAGTGTCAATATTGATGGTATTTTTAATAATGCGTGGTGAGAAACGGTTGTGGAAAGCATGTTTTTTTTCCCCCCTTTTCTACAGCCTGTTAATACAGAAACTGTGGTTTGAATTCATATTGAAGTTGTCATTAACCTGCCTTCCCAGCTTACTTTGCTGGGATTTAATTGATTCAACTTGAAATGGATCTTACTAAGGGGATTTTTAAATCACAGAGCAGAGAGCAAAACAAACTGAGCCCTCATCCAATGTTTCCTCAGACTTGAATTCCAAGATGGCCGCCGTGCATGTGTTCTCTCCTGCTTTACTACCTGGCCCGGCCTTACTTTATGAAGAGCCTATTGTGCTCTAACCTAGTTTCCTAACAGATGATTCATAGTCTGTCAGGCCTAGATCTGAAGTGTACACAGCAGAGGGAGACGGTCAAATGACAGACTTGTCCATATCTTCGTTCAGACAAAAGGAAAACTAAGAACCCTGCCCTGAAGGCACAGCAGAGCAAGAGCAACTTGACAAGTTTCTTTTTTTTTTCTTCTTTTCAGTCATCTGGCAGGGATCCTTTTAATATCAGGTACTGCAGTGATGGGATATCGATATCAGCGAAGGCTGGCTTCAAAGATTTGGCTTTGTGCGTATTTACATTAACCCATTCCAATGAGGAATGTCTGTGTTTAGTCTTTGCAGGAGGAATACAAATGTGGACAGGATCTTTTTCGCTTCATGTATCAGATTTAATGTTTAAATGTGAGTCACATTTAGCATTGGGATCTAAATGGGACTTTCCCTCGACACCATTAAAAATAATAATTTGTCTTTTAGGAAAGTGTTTTATAAATTCTCTATATCAGATTGCAAATTGCTTCTCAGTTCTTCCAGCTACCACGGAAGCTTTTTTTCAGACATTTCTGGAAGGGTACTTTCTGTTTTGTCCACCTCACTGGAACACGAGTGCACAGGAAGTGATGCGTTTTCATGTTGTGGCTGCTGAAAAATACCATGAATGAAACCTAATTATTGAAGACAGAAAAATGAGAAGGCTAAAAGCAGTGTCTTATCAGTACCTTGGGTGGCAGAAACATGTTTTATTCACCACTTGTTTAATTTCAGGTCAGTGAGAGTCTTTACTGCGTTTCTCCCAACATTTAGCGTGCTACTAGTTTCTCTCCTTTGATCTCTGTGTAGCACCGATGGGTGGACTGCAGGCAGTGAGACGGCGTTCTAACACTCTCGCTAACCGATATTAGCTGCTCTGCTTCAACGATGTAAGGCTGCAAAAATGCGCATGCAGATGGAAATTCAACCGTGGTGTTCTGTAGGGGAATTAAATGAAGAGTAGAAGAGCTAATAAAGTCTGCTAGCCGCTAGGCTAATTTATGCGTCCCAATGAGGAGAGAGCATATGTGGCCGCTCCGCTAAAAAACGCTGCACCCAATGTCGTTTGTGCGGCTGCTCCAAGTGATTGGAAAAAATGGAGGAGGAGTTTGTTTTGGCCGAGACAGACACAATCACTACTAAGACCGAAAAGCCCATTTCAGGGAGCAGATCAGCTGATTGAGCGGTGACAAGCTGATGCATAAAAGAAAAAGTTAAACAAATAGATCATCAAAAGCAAAGGAACAATGTCTATAATACAACACTGTTGTCATAGAAAAGTGGTTGTCATAAAAAAAAAAATGATCGGAGCACATTTCCGATGAAGCGCTTCCTAGTTGTTTCTGCTGGACAAAGGCACTACATGGACATAAAACGCCACAGCTTTGTGCTGCATTCACATGGTGCCAGAATATAAAAATAAGGAGTTAAATAAATAATGTTGATGCCCCTCAAACTCAAATCTGCACCAAATTTGATGGCAGTCCATCCAATAGTTGTTATAATAGACGTTTCACTCAAAATGCCAACCTCACGATGACGCTCGTCACCAAAATCATGAGGCTTCATCTTCTGGAGAACATGAACGAATCAACAAAATTTCACAACACAGCTTTCGAGAATTTTCAGTGAGGACCAAACTGGTGGACCCAATGACAGACATGTTACTATCTAACAAGAACTTAATATTTTAATCACTTCTGTCAAGTGTATCACTTTTTAAACCAATTTCCTCTAAACAAAAAGACCCACTATCTCAACGACAACTATCACGATCAGTTTAAACCATGTCTTCTCAAAAAGAAAGTAAAAGCGGGTTTTGATCTGACTGACTGCACAAATATTAAGTGAATCAGTGATATTCCGCTATAGTGCTCCAGACCGTGGGAGTACTCTGTTTATGTGACAAATCCAGTAACATGGTGAGAAAGAGCTTTAATATGGAGTGTAAATGCTTCTGGACCGAGTGTACTGCAAGTGAGCAAATTGAACAGTCATGAAAAGAAAGAGAAAGGAGGAATGACTGTGTCTGGACTCTCTCACAGATATCCCTCCAGACTGTTTAGTTGACTCACTGGATGACGCAGGCTCCGGCATACTTTTGCTTCTACTTCCTGAAAGTGGAGCGCCGGGGTTGCCTTGAAATTACTAAGACGACCATCATCGTGCTCCCAGTCATGGAAATGGTGAAAACAGGCGCTGACTCCTCAAAGCTGTTGACATCGTGCACCAAAAAAAAAAAAACGTGAAACATCTGGACCTTATATTCAAAGACAGGCTTGTTTAGAATGTGGTGGGTTACTTTTGGCAGCGTGACTTTTTTATAAATATTTAGCTGTTCTGAGCATTCAGAGAAAGACGTTTCAAGAAGGACGGGTTTTTGAGCGTTCCAACGTTGCAGGTGCTTTGAAACTGGATCCAAATAGTAAAACTAACTGATGGCAGATTAGGAGGTGGATATTGCCAGAACTACTCAAAAAGCTGCAGAAAATTACGCTGCGTCTGTTGTGAAAATCATACTTCGATAAATATCTTAATTGCTAAAAGAAAAGAAAATGCCCTTGAGATATTTGGAAACGGTGCTGGATTCACTTTCTAGTCTTCATCACATGCAAAAAGATGTAGCATGTGAGCTCCCCTCCTAGAATGCCTGTAAAATTGCACAAGTGAGTTTTTGTTATCGTGTTTCCCCTTCACTTAGCACATAATGACACGCAGCTTGCTTTGCATCTGGTCCGTCCGACTGCTCATCCCAAACTGTGTCAACAAGTTTGTCAGAAGCGCAGAGAAGTCAAGTGAATGCCACATGCACGCGAAACCCACTGCATGACTTGATTTCCTTGTTTTTCTCCACAGCGCAGGACTCTGGGATGACAGCGTGGGGCCTGCCAGGACGTTTCGTAGACTCGCGGTTCTCAATGACGATGAAGCCTACTTACTCTGAATGTTCCTCTAGTGGCACCATGAGGTTGACCCCCTACATGCTAAACTAATGGTTAACGTTGCACCTGCTAACTATTAGCATGTTAGTTTTATTCTCTTTTATATTTTACTACATTTGATTCTATTCTGTTGGTGTTTGTATTTAATTGGATCTCATATTGTTGAACTAAACTTTATCAACTTGTCACTCATCTGTACTGCAACATGTATGAAAGATGCTTCATGAGCCACCTTCATGGTGACCGCAGGTGCCAACTTTATTATTATGTTTTATTATTAAGATGATTTTGCTGATTATTGTTAGTATTATTATCATTATCATTTTTATTTTCATAATTATTAGCTCAGACTTCTCTCTCTAATGTGTCTATCCTATAACAGTAACAGAAAACACGTGTGCCCTACATAACCACCCTTAGAAACAACAACTGGTCTGAAAAATTATAATAATAGTGTGTGTGTGTATATATATGGTATAGTATGCAGTATACACATATAAATACAGTTCACACACACACACACATTTTTAAAATAATAAAGTTTGATTGATTTATTGTGAGCATGCATACATTAGCATTCAGCTGAAAGCACCACCTAATTAAAATGAATAATTCTATGTTTGAAAGCCAATCTTTTTCTAATAGTTATGTATGCATAAATGATAAATGATGATAAAATGCATTTTGGGTCAGTGTATGTTTGGTGAAGCTGCACTACTGAGTGCACTCAGCGGTACACATGCTCAGGGAAAGCTTGGTTGTGGCTTTCGTTGCCGAGGGAAAATAAATGAAGAAAGTATTTTAACATCTAGCGCTCTTAAAGGAGAAATCCGGTCATTTTTTACCCCATTTTCATTGTTCCCAGGGTCATCCCGACTTATTCGAAGCAAAAAACCCGACAAAAATTGACGTTTCCTAGCCCGAGATCTGTACCTGCCTGGCAGCCTTCCAGACTCGCTCCAATGCTAACCCATTGGGGCAACTTTTATCTGCTTTCCTGGGCCTCAGAAAACAATTCCAAGACCTATGCAACACAGGTTGGGTCCATACGAGACACCACGGCGCTCGTTTAGCTCAAATAGTGTGGCAAAAGGACATAAATATGTGTGTTTTTGCATGGAGTTACTCACCTCAAATCACCCTGTAGACATTAGCAGTAGATAGCCGAGCGCCTGTCGTCCCTCCCAGTCACCGCAGAAACGAAAACGTTTTCCTCGTAGTTTTGATTTTGTATCCATAAAGAAACAACCGAGCTGTGCAGTCGTCATGTCCGTAATAAATCCATGAAGCTGTTATGTCCATATGTATGAATATGTTACAACATAGCAACGATAGCTTCAGCTAGTAACGTGCCGGGCACTCATCCTTCCCAATCACCGCAGAAACGAAAACGTTTTCCTCGTAGATTTTGTATCCATAAAGAAACGATCGAGCAGTGCAGTCGTCATGTCCGTAATAAATCCATGAAGCTGTTACGTCCATATGTATGACTATGTTACAACATAGCAACGATAGCTTCAGCTAGTAACGTGCCGGGCACTCGTCCGTCCCAGTCACCGCAGAAATGAAAACGTTTTCCTTGTCGATTTTGTATCCATAAAGAAACGACGAGCAGTGCAGTCGTCATGTCCGTAATAAAACCATGAAGCCGTTATGTCCATATGTATGACTATGTTACAACATAGCAACGACTGCTTACAGCTAAACAGTAGCCGGGAGCCAAAACAATGCAAGTCTCGCGCAAGTTCCCGTCTGCCATCCCAACTCTGGAGCTGTTTTCAAGCCAGCACAGTGAAAAATCTTGGACAGTCGCGCGAGGGTCACTTTGATCTCACTCTGTTGATGAGAGACTGCAGTCTGCACACGCGACACGCGACTCCCACTCGTGCTGTCAACACAACTAGCCTACTGAGACTGCGCGAGATTTGTTGTCGCTGTAGCAGGTTCAACTGTCACACAGGCTAAGCAATCTTACTATGTAGGCTAGCGCTAGTTACACTGTCATATGGACATGACGGCACTGCTCGATGGAAAGAAGTTTGTCACTGTATTGGCTTGAAAACAGCTCCAGAGTGAGGACGTCAGGAGACGGGAACTTGCGCGAGACTTTTGGCTCCCGGCTACTGTTTAGCTGTAAGCAGTCGTTGCTATGTTGTAACATAGTCATACATATGGACATAACAGCTTCATGGATTTATTACGGACAGGACAACTGCACAGCTCAGTCGTTTCTTTATGGATACAAAATCAAAACTACGAGGAAAACGTTTTTGTTTCTGCGGTGACTGGGAGGGACGACAGGCGCTCGGCTATCTACTGCTAATGTCTACGGAGTGATTTGAGGTGAGTAACTTCATGCTAAAACACACATTTATGTCGTTTTGCAACACTATTTGAGCTAAACGAGCGCCGTGGTGTCTCGTACGGACCCAACCTGTGTTGCATAGGTCTTGGAATTGTTTTCTGAGGCCCAGGAAAGCAGATAAAAGTTGCCCCAATGGGTTAGCATTGGAGCAAGTCTGGAAGGCTGCCAGGCAGGTACAGATCTCGGGCTAGGCAACGTCAATTTTTGTCAGGTTTTTTGCTTCGAATAAGTCGGGATGACCCTGGGGACAATGAAAATGGGGTAAAAAATGACTGGATTTCTCCTTTAACTGCACACATGACATCGAACCTTCCTCTTGTTTCAGAAAATAAACAGATGAACACTGAACAGGGATTTGTCTCCCACACATGCAATTGTGCATCGGAGGCATCCTGTTTATGTGGCCGTAGTCGCTCCGGGGGGGATTGGTTCAGGCCGCATCACGATGCTGCAGCCCAACAGCTGGGAATGGCCTCTCAGTCTGACAAGACATGCCGTTCCTATGACAAATACCCATATAGCAACAGTAACATGTGTCTCCCACTCCTGCGAGTCAACCCCCCCAGCCCTCCCCTCCATCCCATGTCTCCCCCCCACACAAAGCTGCACAGTGTACTTAATGAATAGCACACTTGGGGCTGCAGGGGCTTTTGCCGGAACAGTGAGGGGGGGGAAACGGCCCCCTGTGACCTTTGAGGGCCATCTGAGATAATAAATCCATGACCCTGAGTTCCGGAGTGCTTTGGGCAAGGTCAGGGTGGCAAATTTCCCACTTCCACAATATCAGATGTTAACGGTAATTCCTTTTAGCCGATGTGTAATGGTGCAGGAATGTCTTCTCCCCAGCCTCATCTAGGGCTGGTGGAATCTGTTGAAAATGTGTGACAGCTGTGAAAGTTGGCCAGCCCCAGCCTGTGAATGTATAAGATTTGGACGCGATTCAGGACCGAAGGGTGAGGTGAAGTGGGGGAAGTGAGGTGAGGGCGGTTGGGGGTGTTGTTGTGGTGAAGTTTGCTTGCATGCTCCTCTTCTCTCAGTGGTCTGCTCCTCCTCTGCTTCTGCCGCCCTCTGCTCCGGTGTGACCCTGCTCTCGACGTTCTCTCCTCGTCTTTTTCCTAAGCAGGAGGAGGAGGGGCCAAACCGACTCTCCCATTCAGTAAAGAGGAGGAGGAGGAATTGAAAGAAGTCACTTTGGGAATATTTAATCTAGCGGAACTACATAATGTTAGTATATCCTAAATCGTTTTTTCTAACGTATTAAATGTTCCATTCCGACTTAATTGATGACTTCTGTAACTGAGGAAGAAGAATCTGTATTTGTCAGAATACATTCATTTGTGGGTTTATATTTTAAGACGGCCTATTGGAAACTCAAAAACCCAATCATTCACAGGTTGCAGAGGCCCCACAGGAGGGAGCTGCATGGCTCTTTTTAGTCTAATTGTACACACGTCAACCTGTCAAAGCTGAGAGACGATTTTGGCCTAGTGGCCACACTCAGTAGTGCAGTTTTGCAAAACATTCACTGGCACAAAATGCATTTTTCCCCATAAATAATTATTAGAAAAAAAGTGGCTTTCAAACGTAGAATTATTTTGTTTTTTCTGAGCAAGAAAAATGTCCCAAAATGACTATATGTATTATCAGAATTTGACCAGGCAGAGAAAATGTTTAGGGCTCGAGCTCTCAACTCAACTTTGCCAGACGAGTACTCGAGTGCACATGCTCTGGCACCGAAGACGTGAGGAACCGCGAGGAAGCCTGCAGAGGCTTTTAAACCGTATGAAGTCATGGTGCGGTGATGCTGTGGGCAGAGATCATCATGCTGAATGGAAGTTTGAAATATGCCGATGCGCTCAAAGGCTTAATTTGAACCCAATATCAAAACAACTATAATAATATAGGTCTAGAATTGATTTGGAGGTTCGCGTGTCTTTTATCCCGTAGATTGACTTTACTGAGAGGCCCTGGACAACACATCAGACGTCACCTAACATAGCAGAAATTAAAATGCTTTTCCAGTTGCTGCAATATCTCAAGCTCCTCAACAGACAGCTGTTACCATCTGCACATTTGGAAAAAAGGAAAAGCTCTCTGAGGAAAAAGGGGGAGGAGATGTTTTGCTGGATCTTCGCAGATTCCACGGCGATTAGGAGCACCTTCTCTTCTCTTCAGGCCTTTGAAAGCAAGGTTGAGTATTACTAATTGGATTAAATGGAGCCAGTGACAGATATTGCAATTCTCACCAGTACAGAGCGTGTAATCTGGTCATTTACGGAGCTATTTTCTTTCTAAAATGTCCCAAAAGAACTTCAGAGTCGACACCGATAAGTTGAACACCTCAGACTGCTCTTCCTATGGATCAGCTGCAGACACCAACACCGATATGACCTCAAATCTTAAACATATAATTGAATTAAGAGTGTAAACAAAACATTATGACATCATGCATCATAAACTTGATCGTAGCACAGTTGTATTGTATACTGCATTAGCTTGTGCAGGTGTACAAAGTGGCCACCCAGTGTATTTACCTTATTTTATACAATATATGTTTTACTCTTTGTATTCGACACAGTCTCATGGCAGTTGGTGATATGTGTATATGAACACGAAACCATTTGTTTATGTCATTCACCATGACATTCAAACTACTATATGTCAACTGGAAGTATCGTTCATGCCTGTGCCACATTTCTTTGTTTTATTCTGTTAGCCAGAACATCCATCCATCCATCCATTTTCTACCGCTTATCCTGTATTTAGGGTCACGGGGGGGCTGGAGCCGATCCCAGCTGTCATTGGGCGAAGGCAGGGTACACCTGGACAGGACGCCAGTCTATCACAGGGAGACATGTAGAGACAAACAACCATTCGCACTCACATTCACACCTACGGGCAATTTAGAGTCACCAATCAACCTATCCCCATCCTGCATGTCTTTGGACTGTGGGAGGAAGCCGGAGAACCCGGAGAGAACCCACGCTTACACGGGGAGAACATGCAAACTCCACACAGAAGGAACCCGGGCCGACCCGGGAATCGAACCCAGGACCCTCTTGCTGTGAGGCGAGAGTGCTACCCACTACACCACCGTGCAGCCCTAGCCAGAACATTACGCAACAAAATGAAAGTCAGGTTTAGGCAACAAAACCACTTGTATGGTTTAGGAAAATCATCATTGTGCTTTAAAAAACTATATACAGTTATGTTTAGGAAACAAAATGTAGTTAGTGTGAAGAAAACATGAACGAACGAATGAATTATTTTACATCACTTTGGGACACGTGGAGTCGAACACCAGTCTCGTGGTTTAAAGTGGATAGTTGGACCAATCTCTCTCCCCACCCACCAACCATAAATAGTGTTTTTTTATATCTAATACTACGCCTCCTCAATATGCCATGTGTTTTAATATGCGTCCACCAAGAAAATGGATACTAAATGACATTCCATTGGCATTGAATTCGTGCTGACAGGAAAAGATTTGTGTCCCAGTACATTAAACTAATAAAATGTGTTTTGTGATGCCATTGGGTTGGTTTATTGTTTCTTTCTTTCTGTACTTATGACCCAAGTCAAAGACAAATTTTCATCACCTTATTCTTAACTAAGTTTTTTTTTTTTATTCTAGAAATGCTGCAGAATATAATGAGCACTGGCTAAGATGTATTGGACAGTGTTGGTTCATGGTTCACGAATGGACACAAAGTTTTGAATAACAGCTAGGTTTGTTCCTTCCCTCATCCGCCGCATGCAAATGGAAGAAGCCAACCGCAACAATTGTCAATGGGGCTGTGGGACGTGGCACTGGCGCGGCACTCTGCCCACCCTGCCCCGTTGTCGTAATCAGCCCGAGAGGCAGGATGGGGGGGCGACGTGGCAGCAGATAGTATTTCTCCTTGGCCAAAAGGCGCTGCCCAGACAGAGAGCTCTTTGTTGCCCCCCTCTAAGAACAGCTTTCACTTTGCAATTGTGGAGGTAATTCCAGAGCTGTGCCCCATGAGGTTTCTCTCTGCCCCCCCACCAAAATCGTGACCTGCAATCGGAAAGACCTTTCAGCCATGGTCGCCTGGTCGCCAGCTCTCAGTGAGCGCACAGGGCAATGATAGCATTGCATACCAAACAAAGGGAATGACATTTCAATGTACAGGGAAGGGGGTGGAAAGACTTGTTAAAATGCAGGTCCAGTTGCCAGATTAATCACCAGACACCTGTTTGATTACTCAATGGGAGATTAGATTCATTTATTTAACTGTAAACTGGGTTAAAGTCTCAGAAAATTATCACAAACATGCAGGAAGACGTCAAAACGTCAATTATCCAGCACAAAATTAAATAATAAACACGTCATTATTTCCTGTGATTTGGGTACAACAAGGGATGTCTCCTCTCCACTGCATGAGGAGTCATACATTCTGTTTACATATGTGAGGATTTATAGACTGATAATCTCCTTGTAGAATAAGAAGCAGCAACCCATCAGGAGAAGATTAAACTCAGTAACTATGGTTGAAGCCCTACACCACATCAACCTGCAACATAGAACAAGACAGAATTTATGCCTGAAGGGTTCTGAAAAAAAGAAAAGGCTCACAAATGTACAGGGAAATAAGTGGGGTTCTATTCCTGCCTTCCTTCCGTCCTTATCTGTGGTGGGGGGGTTAGGAGCGGCAGCGTATTCCAGATGTCCCTCTCACAGCAAAGTTCAACACAAGATGTACTGGATGTGGAAGCGTACAAAATATAGTAAGTGGAAGTTGATATATTTAATGTTCTTAGATACTGTATATGTGTTTATACAACCCAGTCTGACCACACATCGTGAAATAGTGACACAATTCTAGTCTATCTAGTGATTTGTGTAGATGGACACGAATTTTCCTTTTTTTGTGTGTCAATTAGGATGCTTTTTCCCAGTTGACACAAATTAAACTCACCCATGCGATTATACAATGGTCAGAGCTAATGACGTAGGATAAAATATTGAAGAAGGTGGTGGTATGGGGGGTCAAACAACCACGGGACAAACAATATCACAGGCAGACTGCTTGTCCCAAAGTGTTGCTGTTAAGTGATGCTTTCGTGATGTTTTTCCTAAATCTAACAAAGTGGGTTTGTTGCCTAATGTCGCCCCGAATGGCTGCCTCAAAAGAAATGTGGTGCACAGCCAACACTTCCAATTAAACTACATTTGTTTTAAAGTCCTGCTGAATGAAACAAAAACAATAATGTCCATGCAACAAATCAATAGATACAAATGTTGTGACTATTTGATGAACTGCCATGAGGCTGTGTTGGATTACACTGCCAAACTATGCAAAACCGTTACACACTGTCGACATACAAACGTGAGGGTGCAATGAGGAACTCATCAAGCAAACTTCCCTTCCTAACAGTCAATGGAGTTAGACACAACTGTACATTCAAATAGGAATGAAATCACGGAGAAAGGGAGATGAGACAAGGGATTGGACTAGGAAGAAATGCGACACACCAAGCCCGCCACTCCCTCACACTTCACCCCGGTATATTCCTCTCCTTCCCATTGAGGATGCATTCCTGGCACACCACACCCAAGATCATTGTAACGAAAATTCCTGTGCCTTTGCCAAAAGGATCCAGTTGCCGCTAATCCTTTTTGCGGAGCATCACCTGATCCCGAGGCCGGCGGAGGTTAGGGACTGCGGCCTTGCCAATAGTTGGAGGTTGAAACATGGACACGGTGTGTTGGTGGGGGGTTAGTCAATAGTGGATCACAACGCATCTGTTGAGCAAATACTTCATGATACTCTTATCCCCTTGATTCACATCCACCTTCTGCTTCCTCCAATATGCTTTTCTCTCCACGCTCCTGTTACTTTTCGCTGGCATGGTGTGGGATCTATAAGCCTAACGCTCCGTAGCCTACCATCAGACTGTGTCTGACTGTAATGTCAGAATTTAAGTGTACTCCGCTGTCAGACTCGTGGTTAGTCACACTGATTAACATTCGGAAAATATAACATCTCAGAATGTCACCAACTCGGCGGACACTAAGACACCCTGAGACTTTGAGAAATGCATCTCATTGTTTTCCACAAGACTCAAATGGCCAAATCTAAAACAAACACACCACAAAATAGAGTTTAATCACTTCCTCTGGCGAAGCCTGCATTGTCTTGGAGCATTATCATCAAACCGCAAGGGAAAGATATGTTCCATATGATTTCAGGTCCAACCCGCAAAGAGAGCAGAAGAACGTTGTGTATGTTTGTATCTGCAACACTAAGCGGCTCCTATTACAAGACGCCTTTTGAGTGGCAACTTGGAGAGGGAACCGGATCCGGTTATGCAGACCCAACATTGAACAGAGTCGACTGATATAAGGATCCGTGTGGGAGTGGAAAGAAAAAATAAAGATGACACTGCTTTTATATATATATTTACAGTTTTTCCAACTAATATTTGCTTAATTTCATCCATGGGGAATTCCCAAAGCCATGCCATGGTTTTACTTCGGGCCATTAGAACAGGGAGTTAATGCCTTGCTCAAGGGCATCTGAGTGTTCGTAGTTAACAGAATGAAGAGTCTTACTCATCCAGGGTATATGCTTCAGTTTTCCCATCTATTATAGAGGCTGGAACAGGCTAACATTTACTGGCTGCTTGCTGGGAAGTATCAAAATCAGGTTTAAATGAGAGTTATGTAGTTGACATTTTTAAAAGAGTCTAAAAGAGGAGAATGAGAGTGATTGAAGAAAAAATAATGAACTCAACTTTATTTGGTAATTGTCTCAATGAGGTAATGTACTAAAGCAGAAAACTAAACAGAAAGTTTACTAGATTGTTGCTACTTTCTGGCATTATCAGGGGACTTTCTTCCAACATGCAATATTGGAAACCAAATATAAATATGCTGAAGAAAACCTTTTGTCCCTGAGTTGGCTCCCAAGTTTTGGACACCTGGGGTGGGGGGGTCCTGTTGTTTCACACAAGTACCAGTGTGAAGGTGAATTACAATTTAGGAATGCCCAGTTAAGTTTAAATGATACAAGGAATATCAGATGCCAGAACACTGCACAGCATCCTATAAAATTATGAGGCAGGTTTCTACAACTCTGGGAAGATATTATGGTGACGATCATGAAGTAAACAATAGATTTATTGTTTGGCATTCCTGCTGTGTAAAGCAGTTTATTTATTGAAATGAATTAGGGGAATGCGTTTTGTCATGCCGTGCTGTTGTTGGACTTTAATTTGCTACAGATTTCAGTAAAAAGATTGAATGCAATCCAGGAGTGTATTTTGAGGACTTACGAAATACCAAAATACTGCACAGCATTTTAGAGTACTGTGAGACAGGACTGTACAACTCTGGAAACAATATTCTTATTATCGGCCTCAACAATAAAAATGGCATAGTTCACATTACAAAGAATTCTACCAAGATCTTTGCCAAAACAGTGCATTAGTGAATGATGTTGCATTGCATTGCAACAAAGGTTGAACATGTTGATGTTTTTTTGCATTTTTCTTGGCGACCCGGCATTTTAATGTTCTCTTGGTTCCACGCGTTCTCACTGCCAACTCGTCATTTACCACCACCTGGTCAGTGACCCTACTATGATGATGATGATGCTCTAGCTAACCCTTTAGCACCAGTCTTCGACGTGTCTTTTCAAAATAATCTTCCGTGTTCAAAGGTAAGCCCTAAGGTTACCCCTAGTTACAATCATGAAGTTTCTTTTCAAGATAAACTCGTAAGTTTACTTAGTTTTTAGGTTTACTTACGCAACAACACTACTTGGTTAGGTTTTGGCAACAAACGTACTTGGTCTGGCTGAGGAAGAGATTGTGGTTTGGATTAAATTAAGGTTGTTGGTTCTGTTATGAAACTGGCGTTTAGTGCTTAATGTTACAAAACTACAGGATGTAGTTATGAAGATAAACTACAATAAAATAAATAAATTGACTTGGTTTCACACGGGACACAAACAGTGGTCTCCTGGGTGAGAGTCCTGTGTGTGTTGGTCCAACTGTGTGGTTATGACGCAGAAGGGTTTACATTACAGTTCGTTGAAAGGCTGGTGCATCACATACAGGCACTAAAGGGTGCCTCAGTGCCAAGATGTACCAACGAAGTGGCTTTTTTTGAGGCATTGGGAGTGAGAACGGGTTGCTTGCTTGTGCCTCACAGGCTGCAATCACCAACTGTTCATGGTTGCCATGAATACTTCAACAGATGCTTCTTTGTGGTATACCATCAGTCAATAAACACCTAATTATTTGCTTTTCTGTGGATAATCGGTCAAACATGACGGCATCACCTCACATCAACAGAGTTTTAATTGCAAAGAAATCTATTATAAAAATCAGCTTTGACAGTGAATAACAATCAGACTACAGAGATAACAATTCCTCCATCCACAGTAGCCTCAACAGACCAGAATGCACTGCAGCCACAACACAGGTTGCGGTTAAGCTGTGAGTAACTCACAGCTGGATACAACAAGTTCAGGCCTGTTCTCTGGGAGATGTCAAAGCCATTCTGGAAAATGTAGGAGCAGATGATATCAGTATATACAGTATACGGTGAGACTGAGGGGGTGGCCTTTAACCGCCACAGATATTTGTTAGATAAACACACAACTTTAACGTTTCTCTTTCCCCGTAATGCACCAACACACATTTCCTCATCGTCTTTCTTCCCCTTGTCGGAGAGGGTTAAAGAAAGGATGCTTTCATCTCCTTCAGCGGAGTACGGCATTGAATATTCCTGCTTGGAAATACAGCATATCCGATTTCTGCTTACAGATCCTGATGAGCCAAAACGCATGTTCCAAATCTTGATTCAAACCAAGCGTGCTGCTAAAAGCATGGTGGAAATCACTAATGAAAACTTGGCAGAAGCCAACCACCTATATATCACCCTCGCATGGATGTTACACGAGCTTTTAATTTACAGCATTAAACATGCTACGGCTGCATTACTATTTACCTTTCCATATCCGATAGCCCCGGCCGGTTGCCATGGGGTTTCAGTCATATCCAATCCCGGCCCCTTTGGCACACACTCTTATCTCTGTTTAAATATCCGGTTACTTCCCCCTCTGGTCCAGGCACACAGAGACATGTCATTAAGAGCAGTATCTCTCCCCAGCCCAGGCTTCCTTCCTGTGCGCGTGGTGACGGATTGATTTTCTCCGGTAGGTATCCACTGCAAGAAATATTCATCTAAACAGGTTATTTAATCTAGTGTTGAGTCTTAAAATGGCCCTTTTTTCTTCTTCTTAGAGGAAGAAAAACAGGAAAGAGAGATGATTTCACTTTTCTGCAATTGTTTCCAGAAAATCCTTCAGCCAACATGACATCACCTTGAAATAAGTGGAATGATCGAAACTTGTTATCACTCTTTCCAATAATTTAGTATTTCTTTAATAAGTGAAGTTGCACTGGAAAGAAATTAAATCACGGCACGCTCCCAAACTTCTTCATTCAATGAAAATGATTTAAAAGTGGAATTAAGTCATCTATAACTTTTATTGTCCTGAAATGATGACCACGAAATTGCAAAACTAATTTAAAGTTGGAATCAGCGTTGTACCGTTGTTGTTTTTCTCCTTAAATATATATTATCATAACCATGTGGAGTGTGGTGAAACACTAATAAAGGTCACATTCACTCTCTTTATTCCATATATTGACATATATAATCATCTTCACTAGTTTAATCACGTTAAAGTTTTAAAGCTTTAAAACCGAACCAAAGCTTCAGAGGAGCTGCTAAATACAATTGCTACAAGTCTGGCTTCTAAGGTCAAGAGTTAACTTTCATGCCTTAGAGACATTTTTTAGGTGGGAAGTCATTAACGACACATTATGTGGTGATGGCACATGTTGCAATGATATCGGCACCATGAACAGTGATGTAAACACTTTGATGATGCAATCATTATAAAAAAAAAACTGCATAGTTAGTGTATACGAATCCTTTCACGTTAGATAACTATATAATATGAATTATATTATTTTAATATTTACAATAATCAGTTTCAGTGACAATCTCTTTTTCGGTCTTTGCACTTTTCGGGAGAAAAAGCAAAATTAAGCGATTGTTAAAATGGACATTTTTTACAGTGTATGGGTCTGTGGCTTGGCGTCTGCTCTCCGGAGCAGCCCTTGGTACCCACAGGGGTCAAATCTCCCTCCTCTGTTTTCTGGAAGAACAGAGGCTGTTAAGAGAGGCCTACACTCCAGTATCATTACAAATCAATGGAAGCACTTCCTCTCCCCCTTGTCCTCCACATTCACCAAGGATGTATCGATTACATCAATATACAGTACGCAGTACATTCCCGCCTTTCTCGGCTGCTTGTAAATACCCAGCCTGACCAGAGATTTCGGGTCTAGCGTTAAGAGGCGAGATCTTGCCTGCGGGGGTCGAAAGCTCATTTTAAACAGTTAATTTTCTTGCTTTACCGAAACCCTTGGTCATGGCTATGGAGCGATTTAAGCTGTGTCGGGATAAATGCACAAGGGTTGCCCTTAAAGCCATCCACTGTATAGCTGTGTGGAGTCTTGTCTTGAGGTATAAAATTTGCTTTCAGCACCCCTGCTCTCCCACAGGTTTCATCACGATCGTGTTACACGTCCGAGGCGTAAGAGCTCAGGGAGGGGGTGCCTTTTTTTTTTTTTTTGCACGTCTTTATCGTAAAAAATGTTTGTCCATTGTACAGATGCCCTGGAGTTGAACTCTTTGGGAGAGTAAACAGAGGGGGGGTTGGAACGGCTACGCAGGCCTTTCCGTCTCTTTCAGCTGCACTAATGATGTTGTGCCGGACCACAGCTGTTTCTCCGTGGCAGGTGTGCAAGTGGGAGCCACAGCAGACTGCACTTGGCCCCGGATCGGAGGAATGCCAAAAACAAGACGGAAGGAAAGGAGACGGGGCGCATAGCGAGGCGGAGAAACGAATATCCACACAAGATACAGCTCCCCAAGCTCCCAGAAAGCTGGATACAATATTCAATTGAGAATTTCCCCTCAACACCTGGCCACCGGCATGAGTAGGATATTGATGTGGGTCCCGCGCCAGAACCCCACAGCTTGACTCATTTCATGCGGTATTTAGCCCAAATGCTTGGACAAGAACTTGTCTGGAGTTCTTTCCTGAGACGGGGGACATAGCCAGTATGTCTTGAATATGCACTCCGCTGGTCTGGGCCGTGAGGATAGAAATGGCCCCGGGATCATTTCCTGTTTGGAACTCGGAGCAGGAGAGGGGGAAATATGCACAGAACATTTGGATTGAAAATCACTGTGGAGATTACGACAAGGCTAATGTAAAGCCGTATGTATGAGGGTTTTTTTGATCGTTTGTTTAAACCACCAATTAAAGCTCAAACTGATATATTAGAATTAGATTACATTATTTGTGATGATTATTGAAATTCAATTCAACATCCTTGGTGTCCACGCAGACAGCTTTGATGCTGCTACTGCACTATAATGTTTAGAATGGTTCATGTCATCGTAAATGTCATTTATATTAAGTTACCAAATTTTCCACAACACTGTCCGGCAAATATTTCAAAATAAAAGTCATGTCATCCGATTAAGGGATTCAGAGAAAAAAGGCTTCCAAAGGCAGAGACAAGGCTAGACAATGGAAGTGAATTAAAACAATGAAATACTTTTTTCATGTCAGTCACATATTGTACAGATAGACATTGAAACGGTAGTAATGTGGTATGATTTCAGATACTGTCTGAAAGATCATTATCACTGCCTTTTCTTTTGTTGTGGCCAATAGACCTCAAGCCTCTGGAAGATTTCTCAGACATGCAGCCTAGCCTCACATTCACGCCGGCTGTGTGGCCGTTCTGGCCTGTTAACATGGGCTGCGAAATAAAAGCAAGAAGTTGCTTGTGCAGGTAATGTGGCCTAGACATCAGCGTTGCCAACAACTAGCAATTTTGTCTCTAGATTCAGTGACTTTTGGCAACACTGGTTTCTTAGTTGGATTTTTTTTAATTTTGCAAATCAAGATTACCAACCCTAGCTTTCAGAGATTTATAGCAATGGCTCCCACCTACTGTTTAATTTAAACTGAGCAAGTTGACATTAAATTGACAAATATAATAGTATAAAAAGCGTGGTACAGGAACCTCAATGCAAGGAAGCAGAAGTTCCTGGTTGCAGCAGACTACAGTGCACATAATGCTGCGGGTCTGATTCCAACTCATGACATTTGTTACTCGTCACCATTTCATCCCAACATGCTGCTGTCCACTCTATCGTGTCTAATGAAGCAATAAAGGCTTAATGAACACATTTTGGGATATTACCTGCAGGCAGGAAGTGAGACCAGAGTGAGACCTCTGTTCTTCCTCGACTAGCGCATCTGGCTAATATTAAAGCCGAGGCCATACGTGGTAAATATTAGCTTTTCTCTCCCGTGTTGACAGTGTGTGCTTTTCCACACACACGCGGAACAAAGGTCTGCCATATTGTACACCCACCTGGGAACTGAGATGGGACAGAGTGGAGGTAGGTGTTCAGTGCTCAACAGTGGTGGCTTTTCATTGTGTGACTTCTGATTATGCAGTTGAAAGGGCCCCTTCAGACCGGATGTGTAATGTTGATAATGGGAACAGGAGGCCTATTCTGTAGCTGCTGGTGGATGCAACAGCCAGATAGATGCCTTAAAGGGCAAATCAGCAAGACTCTCATTTTCGAATACAGTCTGCATCTTTGATGTACAGCTCAGCAGTGTGGTCTTTGAGTTTCACAAGAACAGTGAGTCACTTCTGTGATGTGCCTGTGCTTTCATTCTCAGCTTATCAGTTGTAAGTGGTAGCCTACTAGTAAGAGGTTGGAAACACTATTATGTTTGTTTTTACAAACATTTATTTTTTCCTAATTGATAATAATCTTTAGGAAGCAACACCAAAAGTCACTTAAACCCAAAATGCCAGAGATATTGATTCATGATGGGAAACTGCAATATGTAATATTTTAAGTCAAGTGTGTAAATTTAAGCAAAAGTTAAGCAAAACGCACCCCGAATGTGCAGGGCAAGTATTCGTCGCTCAGGTGTTAGCAAACAAACTCTCCCAGCATGCTTCTTGGCTCGGAGCACACGGAAGGTCACAAGTCAGTTCCTAAAAAGAGCCAAATACCAGCAGCAGAGGCCCATCACACTGGCAGCGCTTCCCCTCTCCTCCACCTCCCCCTAACCCCCTCACTTCCTCCCCATCTCCTTCTCTTCCCTCCTTGGCCTGCCAGTGTGGTTTGCCTTGGCTGACTGATAATAAGAGACACAAAAATCCTCTTATCCCCCCCTCCCTCCCTTTCTCTCCTCTGAAATGAGTCACTTCCTTGCCAGGGCCTTGGTTGCCGGACCGCCGCCAGAAGATACCCTGCTATTTATTGCCCGTTTCCACCCCAGAAGAGGGGAGTCTGGGAAGGCGTTTTTTAGAGGAGTACACACACACACACACACGCACAAATCCACAAAACACATCCACACAAAGACACACACACAGAGGGAGAAAAGCCAAGCACACACACACTTCCTGGCCTGGTCTTGAGCATCCGACAGGACCCAGAACACGTTCTCCTTGGATTCCACGATTGATGTTTGCGTTCCTCCCCCAAACTGCTAGCCTGCCTGCCTTTAAGGTCTCCGTTTTCCGTGACGTCCCACCGGGAGCCGGGGAGATTTATGTCCCTTTCCCAGCATTTTTCAGGAGGAAACGGCCCCGCTTTTTTTCTGACCACACATGCAACGCACAAACACAAGCTTGTGAGGAGGCACACACACAGTCTCTCATGATAAAAACAGATATGGCTAGAACTATAGTAGGCTGAAAGTATGCCTTATTATTTATTTATTTTAAACTTATCTTTCACGACTATCAGCTACGCATAAAGTGGATGACACCACGGTGGATGCGATCTGCAGCTGTGCATGCTCGATTTTAGTTTTGTTGACTTTTGCAAAGTGTTGAATTCCTGCATCTACATGGAACATGTTAACCTGGGGTCAATTCATCTATTCATGCAGAGCTTTACAGCACACGCACTCACGCACTCAGACACACATGCACTTAAACCTCATAGTCACATACAACCTAACACACACACACACACACACACACACACACACACACACACACACACACACACACACACACACACACAGGATCCTTGTGAATCCAAAACATTCCTTTCAGCTCAAGTTCAGGCACATCCCCCTAATAGAGGGGTTTGCACTTTTATTCATGGGCCCTCCTTTGGAATATGGCTGCTTTATAACTATCAGCCTAGTACTTGTTGGGCCTTTTTTTTCTCCACTACACTACATTGTCCTTCCAGCATTTCTGTGGAACGCAGAGGATTGTGATTTAAATGGCTTTTGAGTACTCCTAATCCACCGGAGGCACATAAGTCACACAAAGGTAGCTCCGAAAGGCCGGGCGAATTCCACCGAGCAAAGAGGAAGTCTTAAATCCCAAGCTTCACTTAAATACCATGGAGGTGACTTATTAATGGAATCATTTTGACTTGTGTGTATAGACGGCCCTTGATGGAGTGTGATGGGCTCAGGTGGCTGGAAATAACACTAATACAGCGTGACAAAGGAAGTGGACAAATAGAAATTCTTTGGTTCTACTTGCTATTGTCCAGGGTGAAAGAGGAGGAAAGGTGTTTCCAGTCTACAGGCAGAAAAGGCCACTGGGAAGGACAAAGACAGACAGACATGTGTGCACACATCCCGGCCTGATGTGTGGATACGCATGTAAAAATTAATCAAATGCTGTGTTTTCATTTTGCTAACTGAAATGTTGTAGTTTTAAACAACCCGGTTGTCAGAGACATTGTGCATGTCTTCAAACCAAGGATATGTTAACTGGAACCAAAAAAAGTTTCATAAATAAGTTTCATATCAGCCCTGTATCACACTTGCAGAAATGCACAGTGCCATGTGATTAACGTTGGGCCACAAAACTACTTTAAGAAAAAAGATCATGATTTGGCTCAAAATAATCACGTAAAAACCATAACAACGTAAACAAAAAAAAGTGAATTTATAACAACAGCCCATATCGGTCTGTAATGTTACATTACGTAACAAGTATCACAATGTGTTGTAAGAAGCATTAAGTCAATGGTGACTTGGTTTTGGGACATTGACAGTGGTGTCTTGGGTGAAAGTCGTGTGTTTGTTGATCTTAACATTACAAATCTCTGTATTGGTCAACTGCTGCATAATATACAATCCTTTCATTCTGTAGGCTTTGATGTAACTTTTGTGAGATTGGGCAACACTTTGTGATACTTTTCCTTGTATTGAAACACCTTCATAGGCCCAACATGCTCACCGAGAATACTAGCATGCATACAAACACTTCCAGCTTCAGACAGTTGGTAACTGTATATTAAGGTCCTAGTAATAAGCATAAGTTAAATAAAACTATATGTGTCATGAACATGGTTATTGTTACATTATAAGACAAGCACTTATAAGCAGTTTAAAGGTGTAATGTTAGTACTGTTAATAAAAGCATTATGAGTTTCTAATCTTTCTTAATTTAGCTTTCATGTAATTGTTACAACTTTGCTAATGTGTTGATTTATCAAGATAAATGCATATTTTGTTATGCATCTATTAGCAGTTAGCTATGCACATATTAACAGCTTACAATGCTTTTTGCAGGTCCTGGATCTAAGCATTATGAAGGATTATAAATCCTTTATTACACACTTATTAGAAGGTGTCTTTCTAGCATGATGTTGCTTCCAACTACTTGTCATTGAGATCTTTGTGCTGCACTGCACAGACCTGTTTCAGATAGAAACCTTTTATTACATGTGGCTTGTTTTAGCCAAATGGGAGGGGTTTGCCTCAAACAGCAGGACAATGTACCGACTGTCTTTCGCAATGAGGCAAAAGCATGTGACACTTAACGACTGATTTATGAGACTGACATTTTATCTGAACAGTCCTCCAGTATAAACCACATCCAGAGAAGACATGGTTTGATGCTGTACTGTAAACAAGCAGCTCCAACACGTTGGGTTGTATCATTCCATACTACTGCTCTGTTGATGTTTCCTCTCGTTTACGGGGAAGTTGGTCCAGGGTTTAGCTATTTAGCTAGCGGTCATCGTGTAGCTAGCATTGTGTATGTGCACACTGTCGGAAATGATCTATTTTTATTGTTCAGGGGGACTACTCTGCAAAGTTTCCGGAAATTCAGCTGTTTTGGTTGTCTCGATGCAGTCTGAACACAAATCAAACCAAGGTCCTTGTGCAAAATATATAAATATTTCTCCCTGAATCGTGAAAGTGATTAACTACAGGTCTGAATATGCCTGGAACATTTTGAACCCTAAAAAGCAGGCTTAGCTTTTGTGTCCTCCCATGTGAGAGACTTTTTTAGGTATTATTGTTTTTCAAATGTTTTTTTTCACAAATCAAACAAACCAGTCAAATCAATAATATAGTTAAACATCCAACCCCAAAATCCCTCAGCTCTATTACTTGACCAATTACAGGCTCAAATAATATATTTTTTTCAAATTATACATATTTGTTTTAATAATCTGCCTAAATTTATGAATGAGACCTGTTGCCATGTTGTCATCATACATGAATTTGTTCTGTACAATGTTACGGCTGAGAGCAAGCAGGAGGAGGAGGAGGGACGGGTCAGCAGGGATGGTGGAGGTGGAGGTTGGGGCTTAAAGAGAAAGAACATGGAATTTATTCTTCACTTTCTTTCACTTATGGAAGTCATCAAAGCCTATTTCCTTTTCTGGTTAGATAAGATCAGTCAAATGAAAGCGTCTCAGGGGGGAGGAGGGGGTTAATATAGTAGAGAGTAACTCAGGCACTAACAGCAGCAGGCTTTTTTTTTTCTTTACCTTGTCCTGAGGCCCAGGGTGATCCACTGCTGAAAAGAGCAGAGAGCAGCTCCATGGTAACCGAGGGAGGCCTGAGACCTCTAAGGACGAGCTCAGAAATGCATGAATACATTACATGAGGATCACCTGTATATTTCCTTGCACTCAAAACAACAACAAAAATAAAGCTTATAAGTTGAATGTATACATCTTTTTTACAATATTTCGGACTACTTTGTGCTTTTATTTAGCGGAACACATCCGGCTGCTGTCACATATAAAGTGCAACATCAGCTGGTGCAGGACAAGTCGGTCCCCCTGTAGGGACCTCAGAGACGGAGCGGAAAGCATAAACACTCACTGAGCCTCTGTGATGTTTTTCAAGTGCTTAACAGCTCAATCTCTCTTAAAATAATTACACCTGAAAGGCAGAGATCCATCACAACTGCCCCGGTCTGGAAATTGCCCTCAGATGGGCACACACAGAGAGAGAGAGAGAGAGAGAGAGAGAGAGAGAGAGAGAGAGAGAGACCATGTCTCTCTTCTACTTCTCTTCTCCTTCCTGCTCTGCCTCTTCTTTATGAACCGTTGCTCTGTGTATGATGATGCAGGATGTGGTTGGAAGACGTATGAATCACTGAACACAGTACGGACTGTGTTTTGCACAGTGAGAATGCAAAAAAAACAAGGATGTCAGTTGAACTTAGTATTAGCCTTGCTATCAATATTTAGCTGTAATATTATCAATGAAGTAGTCCGTGGTTTTGGTATCTGAATTAACATCAGCATTAACAACAGTTTTATTAGTGTTAAGCTGGCAACCGGGTTTTTTAAACTTGCATTCTCTGTACAACTGACTCCTCTGGTTGCAAAAAGAAGTCCAAAATGCATAGGCATCAATGAGAAAATGACCCAAATGACTTGATTCATTACCTAGGGCTTGTCTACTTTGTGATTGACAGGTCACTACCATGGCATAGGCTTCCAATGCAATTAACTACTAGGATTATTTGATCATTTAGCTGTAAAGTTTACTTGGAATTATGGAAGCTAACTTTGTCACCAGTGTCGCACCAGAAGCCAGATGGAGCCAGATGCATTAAGGTTCATCTCGGGGTGCCTCTGTCACTTCCACCCGTCAGATCCACCTGTCACTCCTTCACAGTGCAAATATGGTCATTTCCATTCACTGGTTGCGAAGAACCCAAGATGGCAATAGGCTAAAATCCAGGATGGCGAAAAAAGCAGGAACACAAGGCTTCAAAACCAATTGGTGACATTCACCTCTTCTATCCAGTCTATGGTATAGTAGGCAAAGTAGTGGGCAAGTGTGAGGAACTTTAAACTGGTTATGACCTGATATGGTCTTAATGATGCTTCTTTATGACCTACAAAGAAGACCTAAATGAGACCATCAACATTCATTTGGGCTATTTTGTATATATACAAAATAGCCCAAATGAATGTATATAATTATTCTAAATGCTCGTCATCAGCTTCAAAAAAGACCTCAGTGGGGCCTCTGGGCAGCGACCTGCCCATCACAGACAGAACAGGCTCTGGCTTTACTGCCAGCTGTGAGCTGCAGTTGGACTTCATGGACTGGCAGCAGCCACTCCTTGTCTGGCGAGGAACAGAGCTTAACCCTGCAACTCCACTGGCCCACTGGGACTACCAATGCTGATAGGATGCTGCTGGAGGTCTAGGCCATATTTGCTGGCCCGCTGGAGGGAAGGGAGGCACAGGAGAACCAGAAACAGGAATGAGGCAGACTGTAAGACCCTGCTGCAATAAAATCTGCTGCTTGGAAACACTGCTATGTTTGTCCACAGGGATCACCCACATCAACAAAAAATGAAAGTCCCTCACAGTAGCTTTAAATTATTGGCAGTTGGATCACGTCCAAGGCTTGGATGGACATTAAACCCACCTGATTGAATCTTCAGTACATAATATGAACAACTGCTTAAAAAAATCTGCTTTTGTAATACGATCAAAGGTATAAGCTTGTCTCCATATACACGTACAGAGAACTACCATTCCGAGAGTTTAAACCAAGTTTAACATTATGTTGCAGTGTGCCACTAACCGTCATCGGAAAAATATGATTTCTTACAACTTGGGTTTGAATTTTCCACCATCAGTCCCATCAGGGACTAGAAGTCAGACTAGTTATAAATAAACCCCCAGTTTAATCAAACTGAACAATCTTAGTTAGAGGGACAAACAAAAGCAAATGGTAAAATTACAGCCCAAACTGTCCATGTAAACATCCATCTCAGTTCACAGCTTGACATCCTGGTTCAACCTTGATCTAGGGCAATAGATCCTCAGAGCAAGCACCCTGAAGACCGGTGATGTAGCATAAAGAGCAAGAAAGTCTGTGCAGGGGGGAGGACAGGGTGAACAAGTGGGTCAACAAACACATGACTTTCACCCAGGAGGCCTCTGTTGTGGCGTCAGGAGGACTGCATCATGTGAATGTGTGGAAGATGAGTGTGTGCTTTAGTACGATCAAGGCTTGAGTGAGTTCATTCATTTAGATCCTGGATCAATGTTAGATATTTAGCTGGTGCTTTGCTGCTACTGCATCGTAATATTCACCATAGCAACTTCACCATAGCAACAGCCACTGTGGTATTGTGGTTTTTGGGAGACATTCACCATACCACACTGACAGAAAAAACACAGACTTCTCAAAAATTCAGTTGGATAATTAATGACTAATGGCCATAACATAAAGGCTACAGTATCATTAAATTACCCAGGAGTCTACTATCATTAAACTAAATCCTTAAAATACAAATTTACAGTATTTTTAGCAGTATTTTAATGCTGTCCTTTAATTCCATGAGGTTTTCTGTGTTACAACAGTCTCCACTGGAAACTACCAGCATTGGATTAATAGTTTGCTAAAATAAAGCAAACTGTTGTGCTCAGCCCAATTCGTGGCAACCCTTCTAGTAAAAGTGAATCATACAAGTACACACTCTGTGCCTGAGCATGCTACGGTCCAAGCTGCCTTGTTGTGAAGGCCTGCAATACAGAGCTAGTTAATGTTTACCCAGAAAATATGTAATTGCAGACTTCCCCCTAATAAACTGTTCCAGAATGCAGACCACAGTCCTTCTCCTGTAACATTATTATTATCTATAGGCCTCTGGGATTGCCTCCCACACACACACACACACACCTACACACACACACACACACACACACACACACACACACACACACACACACACACACACACACACACACACACACACACACACACACACAGACCTTTAAATATAGAGATGATACAACCAAACTAAAAACATGTTTAACCAAGTTTTTCGTAGCCAGTCCAGCTCGATGCAGAGCTGTTTTGTGATTAAACATCTTCAATATTTCTGACCAACCCATGCACACAAAACCACACCTGTGGATTAAGTCATTTTAAGCACCACAACTTTCATATGGAGTTAAAACAGATTTGGGGCAATGAACTGAGCAATGTCTTGCCTTTGCTTCGCAAAGGGGATTGACAGAGAAACAGAACAGCAGCAACTGTATTATGTGAGCATTTCATTCAGACCTTGCATACTGCCTGTTTTATGACTGAAATCTAATCTTAAACTCATTAATGAGTAAAACATATATAATACTCGTTGAACTTTGCCTAAAGAAACAATACAACAGCAGTGTGGAGAGTCTTGTTGCAGGGCAAACAACATTTCCTTGCATTGCTTCCACGTAAAGTTCCTTGACACAAAAAAGAAGCAACGTAAAATACATTTTCCACGAGTACAGATTACTCTCCTTTCCTTTTAGACAATAACTAATGCACAAAAGTCTGCAGAGGCCTATAAATATATATATTTTTTGTTTTCTGGTTTTATTTTGCTTTAAAGTGTGCCATTTCTTTTTTAGATAATACAAGATTGATATATAGGAAATGTAATGTAAAACCACAACAGGTGAATGTGGCCTCCAAAGTCAACAGGCAGTGTGTGTATAGAGGAATGAATCAGGCCCGTTTCGTGTTTTCAAACATGAAAATCATCAGGCCGACATGCTTTAGTTTGTGTTGGAGAAGGTAAATTCGTGCTGCCTGGAGAAAATCCCATTATGTGATGAGGAGAAATACAATAATGAGCATTCTTTTCTTCATTCCTGAAAAAAAAAACACATTTTGAAGATATATGGGTTTTCCATGACAGCAGTGATGTTTCTTAAACACAGGTTTATGGTTTCTCCCGGCAGCTCCGGAAGAATGTTAATATTCAGGTCAGATAAAAAAGTAACTCCCCGTTTCCGGCCACGGCTGTAATTTTTACACCACAGTGTAACGCTGGATGCCCCAATTGAGGCTGAGGTTGGCTGACGTCGCTTACATTCATGATTACCGTCTGTAACATGTCTTTAAAAGACCATTTGGGATGGAATTGTTTTATGCTGGATTATTTTTACATTCTACTTGGACTTTTTGTCATGTTGGAGCGCTAACTGTAGCTGGCTCCTTCATTTTCCTTTTCACAAAGACTCATTGGTTTCTGCTCTGCTTTTGCCGTAATAAGAGTGGGCATCTGCCACCAAGTCTGCCCAGTTTAATATATAGAGACAAATTGCATTACCTCAGAACTGAGAACTGTGTAAACAGCCAGGATGGCCATTAAATCATTACTGGGACTTTCCTTTGTAAAAGGTAGTGCACTGTTGGTAACTTGTAGTGCAATCTTAAAATGTTTAACAACGTTAACAACGTTAACAACGTGGTTTGAAAAGTAGGAATGCAATGTCCCCTTAGAGATCAAATCAATTAAAACCAATTGATTTCATCCTCCCACACAAACAAACATGTCTTTCTACTTTTAATGTCAGGAAGATGGGAAACCACACATGATGTTAATATACAACACATCCAGCATTGATGAATGAAAAACAGTCATGTATAATGGTCTAAATGCCCATTTGGCTTCCCTGTACTGATTCCATCATCATCATTAATGAAAGCGTTTCCTGGGGCTACATGCCTACACACAAATACTATGAATGCATTAGTTCCCACACAGCAACCAGTATCTTCATAAGAAGTAAGTGACGTGTCACCGGTTTTATTGGATAGAAAAAGAAGAAAACGCTGCAAAATTAGATGAATCAGAAAAAAGTGTGACTCGCATTTAAAAACAACAAGCACCTACATTATTAGGATCCCAACAATAAGCACTAAATAGAAGAAACCATTAACACTGACCAACACAACAGTGTCTCGACACCCACAGACAGATAGAGCATGCTAAATGACTTGAAAAAACGTTGTGTCATTCCGCAATTTGGTGAGACCAGACAGTCTCAATAAATATATATACCAAGAAATGCGATCGCCGTGCCATTGGTTAGTCTGGAGTGTGACATAATTTATGATTCTTTGTTGGGTTTTTACGCAGTGAATGACAATGGAGCAGATTTGCTGTCAAAGCGCTTTGCTGGAGCACAAAAAGGTTTGGTATTACACGACTAGGAGCCTGAAGCTATGCTAGCGGGCCTGTGAGGTGATGATCATTGTCAAGAAAACCTGTTTGAAAGTTGAAACAAAGCATCGAAGACATGCACATATTGAACATTTTACCTGATGATTGTGCTAGAATTTGCACCAATTTGCATCGTAATCCATTGTCACTGAAATCTTTAAGCACGATTCCAGTTGAGTATAATTTGTGTCTTGTTTTTGTAGGGAGTTTATGATAACCCTGAGCTCAACCAAAAAATGCTGAGATCTGGAAAGATGGCAACATTGAGACAACAACGTCTGACAAGACAAGGAACACGCCGTGTTGTAAACAAGCAAGCAGTTAAACCAGATTAACTAAACCCATCTGGAGGTTGAACCAAGTTCAAAGTGAGCACACTGCAGGTGAGTACAATGCCTTTAATCCAATACAGATGATGGCCAAAATGATGGATGTAAGACCATAGTTGTAATAAACTGGAATTATCCTTTAATGAAAGGAGCATTCGTGGCATATACAAGCCTGGGCACCCATCTGTGTCAAGCAGTGGAGCGAAGCAGGTGAGCATAATAATATATCGCAACAAGTCCAACCAAATTGCTTCCGATGCCAAAGTCAAATTCAGTCAGCGAAGCGCGGAGAAGGGAGGAGGGGTCTGTGGGGAGGAGTGTTTTTTTCTGCTTCTCTCACTGTGGGAAAAAAAAAACGGGGCTCAGGACATGCTGGCATCCCACGACACAGTGAAAGGGGGCGGATGGTGGCGGAGGTGGAGGTGGTGGTGGTGGGGTGCCTTTTCTTTCTTTTTTTCTCCCCCCTTCCTCTAACTCCACACTGCCTCGCTGCCCTCAACTCCGCCCCTTCCGTGAGCTGGGAGGTGGTCGAGAAGTGTGTGTGTCTATGTGTGTGTGTGGAAAGGGTTGGGGGGGAGGCTCTTATTGAAGCTGAGCAGAGTGGAACCTCTTGCATTGTCTCCCCTCCTGCACCCCACCCCCTTACTGCCTCACCCCCGTCTCCCTCCTCCTTTCTCCAGGGACAAAGAATGCCCTGAATGCCTGGCGTCTCCTGCAGTGTCAAATAACTAAAGGATAGGTGGAATGGTGGCAAGGGCCCAGGAAGAAGAGGAGGAGGAGGAGGAGGAGGAGGAGGAGGAGGAGGAGGAGGAGGAGGAGGAGGAATCTGGTAGTCATAGTTGACTTGAATATTTATGCTTGTCTTTATATAAATTTATGGAAACTGTCCATCCATCTGACCTTCCCAACAAGTCCTCATTCCAAGAGGACCCATTAGAGCATTTTATTTTAAAATCTAACACCTCGAAGGTTGTTTTTTGGTAGAGTAGTTTATCACTCTAAGTTTAGGGTTCGGTCATGTTTATGGTTTAAAGAAATCATTGGGAGTGTTGCTAGGATGATGCAAAGAGGAGTCAAAGCTGTCAAAGTCACAAACCTTTTCTACCCACAGCATCCGTCCTGACATCTTTTCTTGGAGGCTAAGCAGCGATATAAGAACACGTCTTAGAGACACCAGTCATCATTCTCGCAACCAACCAGAGACTGCTTGTCAAAAAAACATAAACACTGATTTATTTTGTCATTCAAGGTCTGAGATGACAAATATCAGAATTTTTAAAAGTACTGAAACAGCATTTTGGCCACACAAGTCCAGAGAAAACTCTAAACGAGAAAAATGAACTCTCAGTGCTTTCCAGAATCAATTTCATGTTTAGACAACTACAGGAATACTCAAACAACACCAAGAGTCCGCTAGCGGCTCTGTGAGGCTTTACTCAGGCACAGCGGAGCTTTGAGCTAACATGCCCACAATAGCATGCTAACATGCTAATGCTGAACAGGTTCTAAATAAGTACACTTCCATGTAGTACACTTTTACCTACTTGGGTAGCGTGTGAATTTCAACAGAGTAGTCATCACGATTATCGCCCGGCAAAATGCCGGCTCCTTATCTCACTTGAAAGTTGTATTAAAGGAGCAGTGTGTAGGATTTACTGACCTCTAGTGGTGAGGCTGCAGATTCGAACCAACTGAATATTCCTTCAGCCTTCTTCAGGTTTTCAGTTAACACGAAAAATGTGAGAGGCTCTCTCTAGAACCAGTGTTTGGTCTGTCCATTCAGGACTACAGGTATGATGGAGTTCAGCAAAACAACGGCTATGGCTTTTTCCTTTGCATTATAAAAAAGTTCCATGCTGAGACGATCCACATGCACTCGGATCTGCAAAATCTAACCTAAAGCGCTGTAATATGCATGCCAGGCCAGTAGTTGGCAGTGAAACATTACAACAGGTAGCCCTTCCGGTGCATGCAAGTAATCCGTCTCCGCTGATCACAGTAATGGTGCATCATGACTGTTTGGCTGCACACGTAATATGCATTTGTGAAGTGGAGTCGTAACGTCAGCGTTTCCACAGGAGCCGTTCTGCTCACATACACTGGATTTCACTCTGGACCCTGGTTTTTAAAGGTTTTCATTGGCAGCCCCTGATTCTGCAGGTTATTGACCTGATGATGGCACCCAAGGAAAACCCCCTAAAGTAAGGTCAGTTGATCGCCAAAGTCAGAAAGAGGCAACAATAAGAAACCATGAATGTCACGGATAAGTGAAAGATATTTTAGTCCTATTCTTGCCCATCCATCCAGCCTGACTGTACACAGAGGTATACAACCTCACTCTACAGCTTCCTGCTTGGTTACTGAATGTAGGTAGATTGAATAAGTTGGATTGGATAAGCACTGCCAGGTCACCCGAGAGGATAGCCTCTTCTTGGTTTTTGCTAGGAGGTTAGTACATATACATGACGACCCACATACTTTATTATTTCTCTTTCTCCCACAGTTTAGATCTGAATGAGTCAAACTGCAGTAATCCTCTTGATAGTTTGATTGATGATGGGAGCGGACGATTCCCTTTATTAATGTCATGCATCCAAATTAAATCCAATCATTCATGGGACGCTGCCTCGTGCACTGAGCAGCTCTGAATCGTTTAGTGGCAAAGGCCTGCATGTGTATTTTACTTGTCACTGCAAACATTTTTGCCAAAGCAGTGTTATGAAAGTGTGGTTTTAAAATGATGTCTCGAGAGTTTTGACAGTCACACACACACACACACACACACACACACACACGCTCTCCCTTTCACATGTACACACCCACTTGGTCATGCTGCAGCCCTATCATACAGCGAATGTAATGGGTGACTGTGCTAATTGCTGCAACGCTCCGAAGCAACAAGAACAGGGTGGCCTCGCAACCACATGAAATCATCCTATTCCACAAGCAGTGTGTACAAAGAAAAGACCATCCATCAAGCTGTCATGCTAACCTCATAGTCTTCCAAAGGTAGGAAGTGAGACTCTCTCACACAGACGCTGAGCAGCATGACTTCATCCGCACAGCACACCATCCATTACAGGCCACAGTTCAAGATGACACGGAGTCATTCATTCTTATACATCGGGATAACTCCAGTGGTTCCAAGTCTGCTGTCAGCCACAGGGGAGAGCAATGATTTGATGTTCAAACTGGCCAAAGTTGCCAGTACGCTCCTCGTGTGCCAATGTGGAAATACTCACTCCATCTGGTGCCGCACACCGATCAAACGAAAGAGGCAGGGATTACTTGGAAGTACCTTCTGAACCTTTTCATTTAAGTAGTCAGATATATCAGAGGTTATCCCAGAGATGAGGTTTTGACTGTTTTGACAGCATCTGTATATTAACCGCATCAAATCAAAAGGACTTCATTACATCCAAACCATCGGCGCTGCATGAAAACGCTGCATCTTTAAGAAATTAGCCCGAAGGCAAGTATGTTAAGTAGTGTAATTAAATCAAGAAACCACAAAATTGAGTTGTGAATAGAATTTGGATATGTTTTCTAGATGCATCCGTTTCCTCCTTCGGTAGGTCCAGATCAGTCAGAGTGCATTTTAGTTTTTAGAGGGTGAAGAGTTTTGTACCACATTTTTTTGGCAGGAGCGCCCTGAACGCCTTGAATTTATATATTAAAACACTTCTTCTATTGCAGAGTTCGCATTTTTTCTCATTGTGGTGGTTTTTGCTGGATACATGGGGCGACAAGACTTTACCGACTGTAGTTACCAAGATCTGAACAGAAAACAGCAGGAGTTTTAGTAACTACTGTATCATGGTTGATGGTTTGTGTTTAGCAAAGTAATGCACTCATTTGGTGGCTGCCGAGCAAAAAAAACAATGCAGCAAACTAAAAAACTTGCTATGTCTGACCAGGGTTGTCTTTAATGGCATCACTGATAAATGGCTGATATGCGGTGTCATGTATTCTACAAAAAAAAAAGACTCTTGTTTTGCCTTTTGAAAGCAACTTAACACTTTTGAGCTGATTTCCGTCATTTGTGTACATTATTTGCTTATAATATCATTTCTGTCCACATTTTATAATTATGTTTGAAAATAAAGTTGAATAAAATGTTATCTAACATGCACACAAGGCATTCAAAAATGATCAGATGTGATACTTGCGCAAAAAGCACCATTTTTTGTGTGCTTCATGGAACAAAAATGAGTAAAGGTGTGTCCAAAACAAACACAAACATGAGGAAAACATTTTCTAAACATATGATGTAGTGCCATTTCCTTGGCAAACACTGCTTTTGAATTCATTATTGCTTTAATTCTTGCTTTTGGTGAATGAAGGTCATTTTATTCAAGTTCTTGCCAGAGCATCAAACCAGTCATGGACCACCAGGTGGCGTCATGCAGATTCCCCAAGCTTTGGTGCCATTTGGCAGAACACCATCGCTGCTTACCAGCAGAGATAGGATGAAAGTTTGGCTTTGTGCTGATAGCTGGCAAGATATGCAACTAAACTTAGCAAATGGCCCGTTCTACAGAGGAAAACTACAGTAACTATGCCACAGCGTGAAGCAGTAAAAACCAAATGTCTTACATCTGTTGATCAAAACCACGCTGGGCTTGTGATATGAGAAAGCTGTGTAAAAAGAAAACACGTGGTTTGGTTTCAAAGGGTTTTTGTGGATAAAGTTGGACTTCTGTGCAAAGTTGCTCTCTAAACAAGGGAGGTTGAGGTTGCTGAATGGAGACTGTTGATATCAAAGTTCACAACCAACACAAAATGACTCTTAAAGAAGGGTAAAGGAATCAGATTGCTGAAGCTAAATGCCTCATTATATGGAATTGTTATCATACAAAATGTTGCCAAAAGGGGAACAAATTTCAGGAAAATTGAAGTAAAAGCAGCTGCAGCAAGAGACACAATGACAGACATATGGATGCAGCAGACACACGGTGTTTGTATTGAGAAATAATCAGGCTGCGCCTTTTTTTCTGCTCGCACTGACATGAGATATGATCTGCAGGATGGAGAGGAAAAGCAGAGGGAAGGCTTGAGAGCCAGAAATTAAATGGTTGTGTGTGTGTGTGTGTGTGTGTGTGTGTGTGTGTGTGTGTGTGTGTGTGTGTGTGTGTGTGTGTGTGTGTGTGTGCGTGTGTGTGTGTGTGTGTGTGTGTGCACAAAGAGACAGAGTCCCACAGTTTTACGAGATTTTCTCCCGTTTCCCCCTCAGACTGAAAAAAAAAATGAAAATCCGGGAATATTACTTCAGGTCCTATCAAAAACACAAAGTAGTTAAATCAGATGACTGGAAAGTGCACTTTGAACTCAGCCTCTGGCAGAGGTCCCCATTCAAGCAGAAATGTAAAAGTTCCTGTCCTTGGTGGGGGCCCCTGTTCGGGGTGTCCCCATAAAAAGACTTATAGCTGGTTACAGCAGCTTGGAAAGAAGCCCATAGATGGCCCAACAAGCCTCGACCAGCATTATTTCCTATCGGCCTCTTTGTTTGGTGAAGCCTTTTTTCTGGCAGGGTTCCTATTGCAGCGCTCGACTTCCCATTGAGAAAACAAGCCACCCCCCCACCCCCTTCACCCACCCAACGCCGCCCTGCAACCGCCACCGAGCATGGCACTCGCAATGCATCCCTCTGTTGCAAAACCCCAGGCTTTTGGCTTCCATGTTTCTATTCTAACAAATGAGCTCAAAGCTTGTTTATTCAGGTTGTATTTGTTTTTGTTAAAGCATCACATGAAACCTCGCTGCAGACAAACCGCATATTTATCATTGATTATTACAGGGCATGCCCCTCTCCAGGAGTCGTCGGTGTAAATGAAGTAGCACCTCCTGGTTATTGTTTTCGCTGCTTTTTATGAATGGGCCACACAATCAAAGTTCACTATTGTTTTATTATGGGGGTAATTTATCAGTGTTCCCAGAGTTAATGGTTTCCTTGCCTGTCTCAACAGCTTGTAAAAAACTGGCGCTCTTAATGAAGTTTGAGCTCGATTTCTAGTGAGCTGATAATATAACGTTACACTCCATTACCATACAAATTGTCTCTGTAAACAATTATTTTCAATCAGCTTTATTCATCCCCCATGAACATTTGGGGAGCAGAAATGGCTCTTGGACGTTGGACCAGGCTATTTAAAGTAAATGAGCCGCGGGGTTAAAACAGGTTGGCATGGTTCGGCATGTCAGTCACAGTCCAAAAGCAGAGCACAGTAGCACCTTTCCATGTTGCCCGGCCGCCTGTCAGCAGCTACATTAAGCCATTACACAAGTGTGGAAACCGCCCCTGTGGCTGGCCCACACCAGCACACATCCGCTCAGGGATACATACCATAATTATCCCCCCACTTCATACTCATCTCCCCTGGCAACTGCAATCATACAGCCCAAATAGCTCGGGCTAATTCATTACTTTGGTGGAGGGAAGTTGGCTGCCTGTAATGACACCAATTGCCCTGACCTAAATGCTGTAATAGGACCTCTCAGTACACTGGCGAGGAAATGGCTGCAATTGAAGCTCTTCCACTTCCTAGCAACCAAGGCCGGGGCCTACAATTTGAAGGGGGAAATGCTTTGCATTACCAGTGCCCCGCAGCTTGAAATGCACCCTAATGAAGGTAAAATTGTATGAATTAAGCAGACTTCAGGGGGGGGGGGGGGGGGGGCAACAAACAGAAAAGTGGAAGCATGTGTGTCAAATGGGTTTTCTCATTAATTCGGTGGCTGTCTAACGGCTAGATTAGAGCTGACCGGAATTTGCCTGGTCGCGCAATCAGGAAAGACCAGAGGGGAAACAAACACAGGCCGTCTGTTCGCTCCCTGCTGGACACAGAGGGAGAGAGAGGGGGGGAGAGAGGGAGAGAGGAGGAAGGGAAAGGTGGTGGAGGTGGTGAAGGGACACGGGGGGGTTCTCACTACAGTTCCAAAGAGTAGAGTCCAACATTTAACAGCAAACTGCAAGGGTTAGTGTTACGCAAGACTGACCTGGGTCAAATAATATTAGCAAATACTTTTTATGATGTGTTATATACTGCCTAGGTGCCAGATGGAGAGATTGCACCGGGCTGGACAAGACAGGGAGTGAAAGAAAGTTCAGACTGGCACAAGAAAGTGAATGTTTCTAAATGTGTCAAGATAAAACTCACTGTCTGAAGTCTGCTCCCACTGGAGACTCCAAACAGACTCAAATCAATACATTTGCAAATATAGGGTCGACTGCAAGGAGAGTGCAATGTGGATGAGCGTGTTTTAAAAGGTCACTTCTTCTAAATCACAAAAGAAAAATACATTTCTCACTGGCCTGTGGTGGGATTTAGCCTTTCAGTCATTTCTAAACTATCACCAATCCATCACTACTTCCCATACAACAGAAGTCTATGCATTCTGTTTGCTCTCTGCATCCACAGTACTGAAGTCATCTCGGGATCCAAACGCACGCTGAACACCGCCTCAACATTACCTCAACAAACACCACGGAACACAGGTGGCCCCGTTTTAGTGTTGGATGCCGTCCCCACGCTCCCATTGGTTGGCTCTCAATAAAAGCAACACTCTTTCTATCGGATCGTCTGTTGGAAAGCCTACCTGTGGGATGTGATGCGGATCCAGGCGTCTGATTGGTCGGGAGGCATAATAGTATCTGGCTGATCATCAGTCGGGAAGGATGAGGCCAAGAGCTCAACGGGACCAGCAGAGCATTCCAAAGGTGGACTGGTGAGCAGATGGAGACCAGGAGGGTTCATCTCCATGCAGACCAGGTGGAGGTCCAGGTGAACTGCCTCACCCTCCCAAAAACCTGCAAAGGAAAGAGTCAGAGTGGATATGACTGGATGTTATTTATTGGTTGTTTCTTTTGTTTTGGGAGTTTTTCAGAAACAGAAGGAACACAGTTTAGTTTAGTTAAGCGTGTTACTTTAAAGTAAAGTGTCAATGTAGATTTATGTGTCCAGTCCCCCACATGTGCACAAATCACACATAAACAACCGATCCAGACAAAACCGAACCAAATGTTCTTCTCATGAAGGTACTTTATTCACAATGAGTAGCGAGACAGTACAAAATCAGCAGCACTTACTTAAAAAATAAACTCAATCAGAAGCGTCACACATCTCTATGACTTTTAGAGCTTACTTGATATTCCACAGGTGACATCATTCTCCAAACTGTCGGAGAGATTTTCAACGTTGCAAAGAACATGAAAGATTTCAATGTCTGGAATCAATTTCTTGTCCAATTTGAAACCGTCAACAGGTTAGTCAAAACATTAACTATCACTGGGAAAACTCAATTTCCAGTGGAGTGCCAGTTTTGAAACAATCTTACTTCCTGGATGTGATGTATCTCCTGTTTAAACAGGATGTTGGGGGCGGGACATAATGCAGCAGGGGATCAATATGAACCAATTATATCACTTTGGGAAAGAGAAGCTAGAGTTAAAAATGTGTGATGCTTTATTGTTTAGGCCGATGTGTGCAGCATGATGAACTTTTCAAGAAGTTGTCTGTGAGTGAAGCTTAATAAAGTCCAATTCACCTAAATTTATCTTATGAAAAAGATATTAGACTACAGTATATGTATCTGTAGTCTAAAGCCAACCAACTACTTTGACATTTTGTGGGAGATTTCCGAGGTGAGCTTGCAATGTCAAATCATGACATGCTGCAAGACATTTATTATTTCCCAAACCTGTAAATGTCTCAGCAGCCCTGACCATAACCACACCTTGGACATAGGACGTGGTCTTGATTTATATTGTTTATGTTGTTATTGTTTTATACCGATTGATTTATTTGAGGTGTGTATGAACATTAGGGCATAATGTTGAAATGTGTCATTTTAAATTTGTTGATAGAATATTAAAGGGGGGGGGGGGGTATGTATTCACTATTTTATTTGTTTATTTTTTTTATTTAGTTTGAATGTAGTCTAAACCACAAGTCATGCAAAGTTACTGGAAAATGTATTTACCATTCAAAAAATATTTAAACTTTTTTTTAATTGGACTTTTTAAAAAATGTTAGTCAGCAAGCAATTGTTTAGAAAAAAAAATTCAGTTACAAAATATTTCTGAGTGGTGTGGACCAACACACCATGAGGTAGAGTACATGTGAACATATAACGTTGGAAACAGCTTCTATGTTCTTCTCAACTCAACGTGGTGAATTTGCCCAACTCATCAGGATTAGACCTGAGTTTGTATTGAACTATATGAGAAGTGAAATGTGTGCCTCTATTGTATTTTCCATCTGTGCGTGTGCTGTGCCGCGCTGAGAAGTGAGTCAGAGCAGCCGAGGAGCCGAGGAGCCCACCACCAGTCACTTCTGGCTGCTTCAAGTCACGTCACATAAACAATGGCACTTCATGGGGAGAGGCTCGTCTTCCTTCCTGCCTGGCTTCCTGTCGATCGTTCTGCCTGACTTGGCAAACTCAATGTGTCTTACCCCCGCTCTCCTCCTCCTCCTCCACCACCTCCTCCTCCCCTCCACCCCGGCACCCACTCCCCTACCAGCAGACCTCCCTCTCTCCTCAATCAGACAGCCAAGTTAGTCAAAACTGTGGAAGGGAAGGAAAAAGCAGGATGACAAAGAAGAAATGATAAATGACAACGACGCCACAATGGGCTCCTGTGGAAGTGGAACATACCAAGTCAACACGTAGGGTCCATTGACATGTAGATAGTGGTGGCGGCGGGGTGTGAAAGGATTGAATGTACTGTTTGGCACCTACAGTGCACTAAACTTTTAACCCCGCCCACGACCTCCAGCTCCTTTCTCATGCAGGCCCTTGTGACCAGATTGATGATAGCGGTGCACTTCCTCTGCAGGGAGCGCGACCTCTGCTTGAATAATAGCTGACCGTTGATTAGCCCGTCCCCATTAACATTCAAGGCTAGTTTTCTTTCCTGTTTCACTGTGTTTCCAGTCGGGAAAATGATGAATGGCTAAATTATTAAATTGGGCATTCAAGAGGAAATCATCCTCTTTAAAAGGAAATGGGTCTCTTCTCTTACAGTTACTATGAGTCAGTCCATCTGTCACCACATTTTTATTTGCATTTAATTCCATTATATTTCACTGTATTTTTTCATTCCCTTTTTTTAGTATTTATTTATATTTTATATTTTTGGTATGAAGGCGTAACTATTCCATCTGGTTGTTTATTATGTTATGCGTTTTTTAAAAGAGAAATTCATGCTCTGGTTAAAAACTCCACTCTTAAACACCACAGATTTGTCAGTCCATTCATTCATTAAGACCTGAAGTTAATTTTTTCATTCATTCAAAAAATGTAAGAATATAAGAAAGAAGTCATTTTAAATGGGAAAAGAAAATGTCATCATCCACAAAGCCTTAATAATGCAACTCCATGCACTCGGATGTGGATGGTTTGAATGAAAACGCCTTTAAATCATATGTGTAAGCACATAAAATACACTTTGCTACGCTTCCAGGAAGTCCTCCTTTTGGATCAAATAACACAAATAATAGCAGATGTGAAAGACAGACTCATCAATATAGGTCAATCCATGATCAATTGTCTGCAAGGTTGTTATTCACTTTTAGGGGCTATAAGCTCTTGCAGTGTTTATGGGGTGTACTTCCTGAGGACCCTTATCTGTTTTATAGACCTATGGGTCAATTCAAGATCAACTTGTCTGGTACAGGGTCGGAGAGAAAAGCTGCAACCTTTAGCATGATGGGTTACAATAACCACTAATCAGAGGGGGGATTTATTGCCGTTTTAATTGCATCCTGACAACCTTGTTTCCGTTTGGATTGTAGATAGTGGATGGAAAGTCACAAAGTCCAAAGAATACCTGACTGACTTCGCCGGCATACACGGGAGGCTGGGAAACGCTCGCAGGGAGGAAGACCAGTGGCAATTTCTATCTCTTTTTTGAGCTTGAAGCCTTCAGGGTCTTCATCTGGAGCTGAAGTTCATTCATGAAAAGCCTTTTGTGAAGCAAAATGTTCTCTGTCTGCCCATCTGTGTCTGTCTTTGTCTCTCGTTCACTTTGTCTGAGGCTCTCTGTTCTCATCTTAACTTCAGGACAATGTGTCTGTTGATGTTTATGATATTTTATGACATTTTTAGGCATTTTTGAAATCATGTTGGATCGTTCCTAAAGCAACATGTCCAGGAGTTTATATTCACTCGCTGCATATTTTTGTATTGTCTCCTTGATCAGTGTAATCGGGAGAAGCATTCCAGAGTCATGGTTTGATAGACACCCATTGCCGCACTTCTACGAGAATTTCCTGTTGGAACAAAGAAATCCTGTACACTTTGATCAATCATTTCTGTTTTTATTCTCTCTTCACATTCAACCTGCTTTCTCCTTCAGAGTTAGAGCTCCAGCTTCATTCCTCAATCATCATCATGACATGCAGCCGATGGTACGGAGTGCAAAGGTCAAATTCATAGAGCGTTGGCATCAGATGCAACAAAATAAAAAATCCCCCGACCTTAAAGTGATCACATGAGAACGAGTGCTGGGAAAGAAATGGAAAGAAACAGGAGGGAGAGACGTGGAAGGGCTTTTTGTTTTAAACTGCAGGCGCCCTGCCCGCCTTGAACGAGGGCTCTTTTAAGGTTGCACCTGTAAAGCATGGTGGGGGTTAGTCTGGAGGCTTGATGTGGGCGCAGTGTGTGCTCTAACCCCTCAGGAAAGGAAAGCATTAGAGGGGGCCCTTTGTTGTCTGCACTAGCTACACCTCATATATCTATTTTAAAGGCACAAATACAAGAGGGCAGCCTGACCTATCCCCTTAAAAAAACGGACCTTGGCAGAACATCTCCGATATTCCTGTAAAGGCAAATTGGGCGTTTGATTGTGGCCAAACGTGAACTGTGAATGTGCACCGTTGTAAAGAAGGCACTTCCAGACAGCTGGTTTCACTTTTTCGTTCACTCTCTCTTCCTCTCCCGCTTTCCTTTTGTTCGACCAAAGTGTTCCTCTTTTGATTCATCCTGAGTAATGGTGTGAGATTCGCAGGGCAGCTGAAGTTTCCTTTCAACTTCTCACACGGCCTCCACAGCTGGCCGTCTCTGGAGCCGGACCCTGGAACAGATGCAGACGAACAGCTATAGGCCCCTGCGTGACAGCTCGTTTTTTTTTGTGTTTTTCCATCTGCTTTGCAGTGCTGTTTGGCCTGCTGGAGCTGAAGCTATGAACAGGAACCAACATCATTTTAGATTCAGGTATTAACAACAGTTTAAGCAAATTGATCCACATCACTGCATCCATTTGCAGCATCTCGTCGACGGTCCGATATCGCCACCCACCAGGAACCAAGTGCTGCTAATGTTTGTGGCAAGAGAGTACAGTCAGGCTCTTTCTGCCTCCGAGTACCTGGTATCGTTTCCATGCTTCTAACGTGTCACTCTCAATGACGTTTCCAGGGGAAAGTGTTTTCTCTTGAACCCAAAGGTCACAGTTTCAAACAGATTTCCACACAACAAAACTGCATTGTGAATTACATTTTGAAGGAAATACTCTTTTTCGTGGAGTAGATTTGCCCTTGACCTATCACACAATTGTTTCAAATGAGTCTGTGGAAGTCCATGTAGGGAAGATGTTGGGGTGATGGGTGGGTCAAATACCATTGGGCTTTGACTCAGGAGACTGATGTTTGTGTCCCATGGGAAGCAAGTACTTTGGCTGCGTTTTTGTTTTGTTATTTATTATTTGTTTGTCATTTTAAGCCAAACCATGGTGTTTTGACCAACTAGATTTGTAGCCTCATTTTAAAAAGACAAATTTCCCTCAAAATGTAATTGAGAGTATAGTTTAGTTGTAGGGAAACGTAATTTTGTAGAAGACGGGGTTTAGTAAATCTCAGTTTCTCTGCTGCTTGTATATATGCATATAACATGCATTGTAAAAAATGTTTATATACGGTATATATTGCAGTATATTCATCAAAAATCACTAAACAAAATATGCATGTTGATCAAATATATCAGTATGGCAGGAATACATTTTAGTTTTTATGTACTATATATATATTTTTTTTTATTCAGAAATGCAAAATTAAAATAATATTATGTATGCCCATATATGGACTATGTACTGTATTTACTTTCCATATGTATTTACTTTCCATATATTGAGACTGCACACATTGATATGTGAGCCTTTACACAAGCCAGTCATCCATATACCATGCGTTCCCCAATCCAATTATTAGACATAATAGAAACTGTTAACTTGCTAAAGGTAAGACGGCCAAACACACTTTGGAAATAAATTATCAAATATTTCAAAAGTAATTTAAAGACTTATGTGTGGGCCAGATCCTAAAGAAATGTTGGAAGATACACAAGATTGTGAATTAAAAGGAAAATAAAACATTTAAATTGCTCTCATTATGCTGCCAAACTTTCCTGAGGTCATGCTCTGTCAGGAAGGCCAAATGATTGTTATACTTTTAAACCTGGAATATCCGACCGGCCTGCACAGTAGTCTACAACAACACTTTTGGGTTGCAAGGAAAATTACTTTGGAAATTTGGGCCCTCTGAGAGTTTGGAAAGCACTGAAGCGTTGTTTCTGTTCCACAGGATGGTGTGCAGGATTGCGTATCTGCATACTACAACTCCAAATATATAATGGTGAACATCCAGCCTCGCTTCTCTTCACTGAAAACAGCTTTGTGTGGCCAAACAGCAGCCGTCAGACCTCCGACAACTTGACAAACGCACACATGCCCCGGCTGAGCAGTGACGTAGAAAATATTTTCTCCCGGTGGTACAGCAGCATTTCTCTATACTCCCCCAGAGCTCACATCCTACGAGGTGTCGATCATGCCATAGTTGACCATGTCAGAGCCCTGCCAGGAGCTGTGATTGACAGGCCTGTTTCTGTGAAGGGGTGTGGGCTCGCAGAGTCAAGCTGGGTTGTATTATGGAGGGACGTACTTAATAAGATCTACAGCAGGGAAAGTGCCTGCCCTTAAGGTCCAATTTCCCCTTTGGCATAATACTGCCATTGAAGGTGATGGAGATAGAATCGTACCTCTTGCTGAGTTCGAAATTGAAATGTAAAAGACCAAGCAGAGAGGGAAGGGAAATTATTGAAATCTACTGGGGCTTTTTTTTTATATATATATATATATAAGAGCGAGGAGTCCTGATTGTCAGTTTTGGAAACAAATGACTATTTCTTCTGCGTCACATTCTGTTTGTTTGTTTACTTAACACCCTTGTTCTCTCTCACACACATTTTTTTCGATTATCTGCTCTTATTATTTTGCTTTCACTTTCAAAGCACCCCTCAAATTTGTACAGAACACCCCCAGCTCCAAAAACCTGGAGGGACAAATGCATTAAAACTGGATGAAAAGAGGGAGATTCGATGATCCAACCCTGTAATTCCTTAACACATTTCTAGAACCCTGTGCTTGAGCGTAAGCCTAAAATCAACAACAGATAAGCCTTTTCTGCGTTCTTTCTCTTTGATCTACAGCCCCCCCATCCCCTCCCTGCTGTAAGGGGAGGGGGGGCTTCTAAGCTTCCTGTTCAGGACACCCCTGCTTTGGATTTGGGGCTGGACACCCTGGAGGGAGGGAGGAGTGCAGGGTGCAGAAGGCCTGATTCAGTCACTGTAATAGGCTGACTGTAAACAGCCAGTAACGTGATTATTAAAAACATTTTGGAGGAACTTGATACAAAGCTGCCGTCATCTGTTCTGAAAGGCATTTCATTATTTGAAAAGTCGGACATGACTTGAATCTGTTTTGCTATGATGGTCCTCAGGCAGCTTGTATTTGGACTAAAAGTCTTGTCTTGACAAAACCCTTGAATATATGGATTTGCAACATGATTTATTGAGGTTAATAGCTGTCATCTTTATTTTATGTTGATGCTCTTTAGTAAGAAAACATGCTTCGTATGCCTAAATATGGTACAGCTTAACATTATACGTTAATACGTTTATACAAGCTACATGTGTAACGTGGAAAAAGCGGTTGCTGTTTTGCAAAAGGTGGAGAGGGAGAAGAAGTAGAAGAGGGAGCGACATGAGGTCAGCGGCTTTATGGAGGTAATCAGAGTTGTCTTCCTGTCTATTCTCCCCCTATTCACACAGCCTGGCCTTCATTCCCAAAGCGAAACTGGACACCGAGGGTTTTGTTATGGGTTTACAGCTCCGGAGGACAAGGAGGCAAACAAGACGCTGCAGAAAAAAAAATGGCTCCTTTTCCCCTGGAGTAGTTCCACTGCTGTTAAACTGACACTAAAGTTAGAAAAATAGTTTACGCAAAAAGTAAGACGTGACATCATGTTGTCTCTTTGATGGAGATAGTGGTTTGATTGTTGAGTCTTCCTGTTAAAACTAACTGAATAGTTTGTGAGGTTATACGATTGAGGAACATAACCACAGTGCAATAAGAGCCAAAGTTGTGGGTTGATGTCATGTCTCCAATTCCAAAGACTCAATTTGTACCCAGGGGGTGTCTGAAATGGTCTATGGACTTTCCCAACCAGCCAGTGAAATATTACCGATATGATTTGTTTGACACATTCTTCTGATTGTAAATCTACTAGAATGTGGTATTCGGCTAAATGTGGGAATTACTGAGTACCGCAAATAAGGGCAGACTTAAGATCAGGAATGAACTGCATGGTAGGCTATGCTAGAGGGCAACTGCCTAAACTGGTCCTTAAAAGTGAAGCCAAGGCTCAAGTGCCTTAAACCTGCAAACTCTCTGCTGGCCATCAGGAGGCGACTCCTCTGGTTGCTAAAAAAGTCTGATTGCATTGTCTATGAAAACATTAGTCTACGTCATCGTACACGGGCAGATTGAAATGGTATTTTTCTTAAACGTATTATCCTTATGTTGGCTGCAAACCAGGTAGAAAACGAAGGCCAAGTAATCCCCCAGGCCCTCCTGTCGGCCGACCACACAGCAGACTCAAAGGTCCACTGATAGTGGAGACTATCTGTGTCTGGGGAGGCTCTTAAAGGTGGGGGGTGGTCATCGGGACAGGAAGGAGGAGGAGGCTTTGGAGGGTCGAAGGGTGAGCAAACCGGCAACTGGCAGGTTAACCGTCGTACTGGAGATGGGATGGAGGCTTTCGGGGGAAGGTCATGGAGGGAGGGAGGGAGGGTTGCAACTTGCAGCCGGTGACTGGCTGACTGATGGAAAAAAAAGAAAGTCCCTCATGACCCCCACCCTGTTGCCCCCCAGCCGAGAAGAGCCGGACGGGACTAAAGCCCCCTATTGTTGTCCCCTCACACAGGATCACCAAGGCCCCGGCAGTGAGAGAGGGACGGGGGGTTGGAAAAAGGATGGGGCTGGTGTGTGTGTGTGTGTGTGTGGGGGGGGGGGGGGGGGGGTTCGGTCCGCCAGCTCAAACACAATCGTGTGATAGGACTTGGCCCTATCTAATCAAGGGCAGGAGGTCACTTCCGAACAACTGGGCAATAAAAGATTATTTCTGGCCACATAACAGAGGAGCCGTTGGAGGGGGAGAGAGAGAGAGAGAGAGAGAGAGAGAGAGAGAGAGAGAGAGAGAGAGAGAGGAGGAAGGGAGGGAGGGAGAGAGACAGCAGAGGGGGGAAGGGTGGCTGTCTGTGAGGAGAGGAAGTGAATTGAAAAAAGCCAGCAGACGGGAACCATCTGTCTGGATGCATAGTCTAATCTCAAAAAGAGAGGGAATGAAGGGGGAGGAAACGGTGGATGAAGAAAGAGCAAGCTTCTTCTCCTTCCTCGCTAACAAACACACTAATCTATCAATCCATCTCTCTACCGTTCTCGCTACTTATTTAATGTGCATATGAGTTTTTTTCTTGTTGTCCTTGGTTGAGATATCAAAGGGAAAAAGAGAACAGAAATGGTTGTAGGGGGCCTGGAATGCAGCAGCAAACACACAAAACTGTCCCCTGAGGCTGTTAAGAGAGGAACAAGGACGTGATCTTGTCAGAGTTACGCTATGTGAGAAAAAGTTTAAGCAGCCAGCAACTATCAGGCTCCTTGTGGACTTTTTCTGAAAAGTTGTTTTTTTTTTATTTGAGGAGGTGATTTATTTATTTTTTGGAAGGCATTAGTCATTCTCTGATCTTATTGCCATTTTGGAAATATCCCCTACTATAAGCTTTCTGAGCATATTTGGAGATCAAATCTAACGACTCCTGACAACGGACTGTTTCCAGCAACAGTCTCCAGTAAGAGCAACACTGAGACAAACACCCTGCTGATTTAATTAGCAAGCGGAATACAAAATCACAGGCCGGCCTATTGGGGCCTGAGAGAGCTGCCAAAGGCCTTTGCGCTAACTTTGCAGGAAGGAAGTGTCACTTTGAATACTGATGAGTCAATCGCGCTGATGAAATAGAAGCCATTGATCAAGAGCAAATCTCGTCCACAGCTGGAATAACGCCTGGCCATTAATTACAAAAGGGAACTGAATGATCGCCAAGGGTTGTGTGTTGTATTGATCAAGGGGCCTCCTCCTTCCTCCTCGCCGCCATCATCATCCCCTCCAACTGGCCTTTGTCCATAAAAATGGCAGACAAAGACAAGAGACAGGAAGGGGGCTCGGAGAAGAATGTGGTATCACAGAGGTAGTAACGCTGCATAGACACATAGCAGGTTAGGACGGGGGGGTGTGAAGGTTTTACACCACTGTTCCTGTGGGTGGGCGTGTGTACCCAGGAGCAAATGAGAGGCTCAAGCCCCAATGAAACACCTCCATCCTGAATGGCCCTCGACACCTGATAAAACACCAGGTCGTCCCTACAGGCACTTTATGGCTCCTGAGAAGGAAAGAGGCTGCTTAATGACTGTCAAAAGAAACGCCGCTCGTCTGACAAACAGGAAGCAGCCAGAAGCATTGAAATGTTTTCTCCAGCATGAGTTCGTCCCAAATGACCAGATTTTATTTGGTTTGGAGATTTTGGCCACTCCTATTTCATACTTCCCTCAAGTACAAGGAGAAAAATGTTTTTTGTGCTGCTCAAAACTATGAAAATTACATTTCAAATCTCAACAACATGTGTTTCCAGAAATCTTCCAGTTATTTGAATAATCGGCAGCTTCAAAAAGTAGTTCCACGTGATAATTGTTGATAGTGAGGTTTGTGGATTATCCATAGCAGACAGGACCGTTTTCTGGAAAGACACTTTTAAAAAAAATATTTAGTTTTTCAATGCAGCGAGCACCAAAAACAATAAAAAATCACATTCTCTTCCATTGTCTTTGGTGTCGAGGCCGAAATCTCACTGGAAACAAAATCTTAGTGAGCCTACCATTGATAATGAAGTTTGTATGGGTTTATATGATCTAATCTTTCAACACATCCTTCCATGAGAATTTCTAGATCTATTTTCTGCACATAAACCAGTCATACCACTGTAGAAGTCAACCACGAGGAACTGCAGCTACAATCATGTGTAAGTTCTTCAAATGTTGACCGCTTGGACCTCTCAGAGCCGCAAAATGCATTGGACTTTTCTGTTGTCAAGCCAAAAACAGCCTTTATAATATCATCTCTGTTGGGTGAAAATATCCCATCTCCAAGTTGGGGGTATTTCTTACGTTTTAAGTTCAGTTGAAGGATTACATGTTCCTCTGTGGGTTGAGAAAATTCTCCAAACCAAACCTTTTCTAAACCTGTTATATAAACTCTGAAACACATGGTGGTCGAGGCAAACACAAGTCTGCTTTTCTTATTTACAAAGGCGTTTACATTTTGGATATACATGTTTTTTTTTACCCAACAACAGCAGTGCACTGTTTGTGTAGTTTTTAGGACATAGTGAGTTATAGCAGTGACTTTATCAGGACCTGCACTCAAATGTTTTATGGCTATCTGATATTTTTTTTCAATGTCATTCTAATCCTGTGGAGGCCAACTGTGGATGTTGGAGCGGTTTCCAAACACATCAACTCTCCCCATGTCCCTCCAGCATGCCGAGATCATCCAAAAAGCAAATATCTGAGGAGATAACTTCCATAAACTTTGGTCATTAAGCTGAAGTCCTTCCTCTCCAAAAATCCACCGCCCCCACGTTTCCCCTGATTGCTAATTTCTAATTATATGCCATGAGGGGAAATAATGGAAACCAGATGAGGAGGCGGAGGAAAGCAGGACTTTTGGTGATGAATGCTGTGGAGGAGGACGACTGTTTATAGAGTATCCTGCTGCATTGCGGCTGTGCCGGCAGCGGTGCCCTGGCTAAGAAAAGGACTGCCCCGGTAGGATGTGTGGGTTGGAGGTTCCACCATGACTCACTTGGTAGTCATGCGTGTTTGCACTCGTATGGCCTCAAAAAAACCTGAAAGCTGCAGCGAGGGACCCGCCAAGCCTGACAACTCTAAATAGCATTACGTGGGTGTGTGGAGCGGCTAAATTTACTCTGAAACAAGTGCAAAGAGAAAGAGGAGGGGGGCGTTATGACCATTTTTGTCGCTGAATTACTTAATACTGACTCATATTTCACTTCTTTTTTTATTGACAGTGGAGTGGTAGCCCTGTGATGCGGTTGCAGAGTAGTTCACGTGGCAGGGTGACGGAAAAGGGAAAGAAACTATGCGCAGGCCGTAAAATGTTATTTTAGACACCTCCGCCGATTATATCACAGATTTAGGAGACATGTTAAGGACTGGACGGAGCCAACATGTGGAAATGGTGGGAGTAGGATCTGTTTCCTTATTTGGCTTAGGCTGGAAAATATCAAGTAAACACTGTCTTCCTGTTCACCACCTCCTGAATACAGTTTAGATCTCTTCCACCCCTCCTCATCCGTACAGGGGAACTATAATGAAACCTGAAAAAAGCCTCCTATTGTTTGCTATCATCCAGGAGCCAGGAGCAAATGGGGCTCGAATTGCAGCTCTGAAAGGTAACAGGAAATTGACAAATCGCTAATCCACTCTTAACTATTCAGAGCAACAAAAGGTACATTCCACCAAAAAAAGGGGGAAAGAAAGGCACATTAAGTACAGAAGGGCCCATTCGGAGGGATGGTTCATTTAATGCAAACTGCTGACAAACTGGAATAAGACTGCGTGCGAGTCAGTCTGAGTGAAAGCCTGCTCAGCTAAATGACAAAAGCAACAAGATACTTCCTTTGTGCTCATGTTTACCGTTTAGCTACTCATCTGTGAAGTATTTAAACCTTCTCCTCCAAAGGACCGCTGCAGCTTTCACTGCGAAGGGGGTTTCAAGCTCATGTTAAATCAAGAGGTTCATATTCCTGTTTTAGCCCAACTCTGAATCCAAAGATCCCAGGCCTGTTGCACGGACCACCTGAGGGCACGGTCGTCACATGTAGCTGATTACAGATTGTTGCTTCCTTGCCAACCCTGCAGTTTTTTCCAAAGCTAAGCAGCAGTATATGTATTTTTGTTATTTGTCCCGGAGAAATTCCTGGTCACAGTTTGTGTTTCCCCAACTGTTGGCATTTCTGGCTGACCAACCAACTTTCAAAGTGATGATCTCATCCCCTGGGGGCCCGGAGGTGGGAGGGTGGGTGTCAGTGGGGGTGGGGGTCAGCGGACTTCCCAAGTGATAAATTCACTGACAAAAAGAGGCGGCCAAATGAGGCGAGGGGGGGTGGGGGGGTGCATGGGTCGAGGTGGGGGCTGGATTTGCCCCTGTCGTTGCCTTTAGTGCAGGAACCACGCCATAAAAGCCCAGCATTGATAGCCCCGGTTTATTATCTTTGAACAGGTGGCCCGGCTACTCGTAATGGTCGCTCTCATTTCTGAAGGCACACACTGTCGGGCTCCAACAATATGGAGACCATTTGGGAGTTTGGGAACATCCCGATCTAGCGGCGTTAAAGCCCGGGGAGTAAACTACAGCGCATAGTTTGGCGGTGACTTGTGGTGAGTGGAGTTGAGGGGGGTTTAGAAGGAGAGTTGCTTCCTGTGAGCATAACTCGTGGAAACGTGGAGACTCTGTTGATGCTAGCAGCTTCGGGGCTAATCGTGTCAATGACCTGTATTGTTTAGCTTTCAAGGTTACCGAGGAGAATAGCAGCAAAGAAGCCCTCCAAGAATGTAAACAGTCACATTTTGAGCTACAAGCTGTTTCTACTCACTGCTGATTTTTTTTTTTTACCAGGAATTCCACACCCAGCGTGAGCATACACTCACACACACACTCACACACAAACTCACACACTCACACACACACATGCATCCACAGAGAAAACACTGATTTACTGTTCGCCATTGAACTCAAACTGGTTAAAATAGACCCACAAACCCTTAAAATCAGTGAGATCTTTCATTCCACATGCAGGTCACCGTTTCCAAGAAGTTCAATCAAGACACCAGACAGGGCAGTTTTCATTAATTAATATATTTTCTGCATTAAAGTTAACATAGTTTTCTTTTGTGCCACCCTTTAATTTTTTCAGTAAGTATTTGATATTTTGTTATATTCAGACATGAGTAAATTTAAGACTGTCTCTTGCAATAAATATCATAAAATAATAGAGCTTCACATAATAAATATTTTTTACAACAAAAAAATGTTTTAACAGACATTTTTTCTTTTTAAAAAATAGCCAGAATTCCTCTTATGGATTTTGAGCATACAATTTACACAAAAATAAAGAAAAACAAAACGAAACATGGGAGAATGCCACAGAATGTGTTTGACGAGTTCAGATGGGTGGAAGGAGAGAAACATATCCAAGTGGAGAAAAGGAAAATAAAAAAATACTATGAGATGGATGTGCTTTCGTTAATGCAACATGAGCATAGGAACCACGGTTTTAGTGTGGTAGCAACCAATAAATTCAAACATACCTGCTTGCTATGAATACCAGGTAACAGCTACATAATTGCCCTATAGTAGACCGTCCTTCACAGATCTGGTGAGAGGCAGCTGCCACTAGGCACACAGGCCCAGAGGAAACTGCCTACCTAAAACGGAAGTAAAACTTATATATATAAAAAAATAGTGTTAATGAGGAGCTGAGGATAGACATAGAAACAGTTAAGGCAAACACTGGTCTGTAAAAACATGGTCCTGATCCAGAGAAAATAAAAATAATTGAGTGGTTTTCGTTACTCCTTTGCTTTAGCTCCTTAGGGTTCCCGCAGCGAGGAGGGGGAGGCTGGTGGGAGGTGCTTAGAATGTTTGATAAACATTAATTTGTGACTATCATCATCATTATCATTGTCATCATAAGATCCACATCAAGAGTCTCCCGCGCACACGCAATCACAAACACACAGGGGCGATCAGGAAGGCTTTTCCTGGGTCTGTGGGGCCCAGCTCTCCAGTTTGCAATAGACAGTGTTGGAGTTCTTGCAGCGACAGCCGGGCCTGTTCACCCGGTCGTAGCAGCCCTGGCATGCCTTCAGACACCCCTTGACAGGTGGGTAGCATAGCAGACAGGGGAAGAGTACCGACATTAATCCCATGCACAGGAAGCGAGAGCAGCAGTGGGAGCGTGACAGCGAGCAGGGCTGGTCAGCGCACGAGTCCCCCTCATCGTCATTGGAGCAGTGGTAGAAGATGCCCTTGACCAGGCACATGCACGTGCCGTGCTCCAGCGCGCTCTCGGCCGAGCAGAGGCACTGGCCGTTGCACGCCAGACATGACGGCAGGCTCCTGGGAGCCGTACAGTCACTGCACTTGCACTTCCCACAGCGCTCGCAGATGAACTGGTGGCCGGCGGCAGCCACCACCCCGTTGCCAGGGCCGGAAAAGTCTGATTTACCTTTGCCCTGCGGCTTGAGTGGAGCCTCTAGTGGAGGCTGATGGAAGTGAGGTCCCTGCTGGGGCTGTGAAAGGGCCTTTGGCTTGGGCTGAGTCCGAACAGGCCGCTCCGCTCTGTGGTGGTGCTGTAAGCTCATGCCGGGCCTGGTGGGGGGCGAGCGTGCCAAGAGTCCCTGTTCAGAGGAGGCACTGCTGTTGCTCCCTGAACTGGCAGCACTTCCTGTGCTAGTGGAGCGGCTGAGCCCCGGAGCCCGGGACCCGCCGTACTGCTGCTGTCCCCCAGCCACGACCACCACGCCGCCCCCGATGTGGTGGTGGTGACCCGACGGCCGGTGCTCATAATTGTTGTTCACATTAACGAGGATGACCTCGTGAGTCCTCTCCTGCTTGTCCTGGGGCCTGGGGGCCATGCGGGGTGCAGGGGGCCTCCGTACCACTGAGGGCCCCTCGGTGTACTCGTTGTTGGAACGGATGGCCTTGATTTGGTCCAGGGAGAGAATGGCGGCATGCTGGAGCTCCCGCTCGTAATCCGACCTCTGCCGGCTCTCTAGGGAAGGCTGCTGGATCACCACTAATGAACCGCCGGGGCCATGTTGACTTTGGAGCTCCATCTGGGGGGATCACCACTTCCGACATTCACCGTGGACTTGGCATGCATCGGAAAACCTGCCAGAGGGGGGAAGAGAGGCCGGGGAGAGACAAAGGAGAGGCAGGGAGGGAGGGGACATCATCAGACAGAGCCAAAACATGGCATAACTGGCAACACACACACACTGTCCTGATAGAAGAGGGATTAACATGGCTGTTTCAAATTCAAAGCCAAGTGGAAACCAATCAGCCTTCTATCATTATTCCTGAACAACAACAGAACTATTATGCAGCAGCAAAAAATAGCAAGTCTCAACCTGCAGCGTTGTTTAAAGTGAAATAAGCAATATTTGAGTCTTTAAAGTTGACCCAGACTGTTTTCATCCTGTCAACATGACAATATGTCACATTTGATCCCGCTAAGTGCGGCAACACGAGGGGGGGTAAAAAGTTGACTATTAACAAGCCTTTTTTGTACCTTCCTGCCCAATACGCACACATCTAAACTTCAGTAGGCCCTACAAATACTTTCCCTCCTCATTTACATGTGTATGACTAGTTAACATTTAAATGCAGCGCGGCGACGAAATGAGGACACGATCCAAGGGAACTAAATGAGCTGCCTCACTTAGTATTCTATTACTCCACCGAAAAGGACTTCAGGGAAACGGGGGGGACAAAAGTAGAGCAAAAAAAAAGAAAAAAAAAAAACCTAAGGTCAGAGCGAGTTCCGAGTAAATACAAACTTTGGTTGAAGAAACGATCCGAGACGCTCGAAAGTTGTCGGGTTGAAAACGTCACCTTCCAGCGAGACGCGATATCTCGAGGTTTATTCCAAGCAAATATTGTGTCCAATAACCGCGTTTGTGCCGCGAACAGCAGCAGGAATGTGCGTTCGAGCCTTCGTGGATGTTATGAAGCAACGCCGACCTGCACGAGGCCAAAACCTCCCCGCGACACGCGCATTAAACCTCGCGGGGAGGTTTTCTCCTTTTAACAATCTCATTTTGCGCTCTGCAAATAAACAAACTCGTATTATTATTTTGAATAGTGAACGCGTCAGGGCTCAAGCGCGTTCAAAGGAGAAGACGTCGTGCGCACGCAGTAATAAAAAGCAGGATCCTATAAAACAGAGAGCCGGAGATCAAGAGACATTAGAGGACGCGTACAAATAGACGGGGGAAAAAAAACTTATGAATGAAAACAACCGCCGTGGGGGGAAGGGTGTTTGTTACAGCAGAGCCACGGAAGGACACGGGCATGGAAACCCATCAACTTCATCAGCTCATCGAGATTCATTTGTGTTTTTTTAATTTTTTTATTTCGTTTCTGTGCCAAACACGTAGAAAATAACACAGACAGCGTTGGGCTCTGTGCACCAGTGTAGCAAACGCATTTACACCACCACATCGGCGCAGACTAGGTGGCTGCCTGCGCTTACTATCGGATAATAAACACCGTAAACGCAACACAACACGCGTAAAACAACGGTGTAATAGTCCGGATGATACGTACCTATGTGCAACCATCCATAACGTGGAATCCATTAACGGAGCAGCCTAGCAAAACTCCATCCGAAAGGAAGGGGCAATGTCCAAACGGAGACTATGAGGTCTGATGCATAACATTCACCGCCTGTTAATCCAAGTGCGAGTGTATCCCTTTGCGTTATTCCCTTTTTTTCTCCTCTCTCTCTCTCTCTCGGTTTAGTTCAGCAGGGAAGTTCAGCGCGGGTTACGCGTGCATTTGGTCCCAGGATAAAACCCAGTAAATCCACGGAGCTCTGATGGAGGAGGGAGGGAAGGAAGGCAGGCAGGCACCCGGAGAGCTGCTGCGCACTTGGGGAGGCCGATCTGTAGGCAAGCTAGTGATAGAAGTCCCGCAGGAATTGTTGTAAATTTAAGAAAAATTAAAAAAAAGGAAGAAACGCGTCGGAGCGATTGGAATTCAAACACGAGCGAGGTTATATCCAGAGACTTTCTCCTCTTCGGGTCTGTGGCGGAGCGTTGCGTTCGAGTCCCGGCTGTTACTTTGTTGTTGAGGAGTGTGCGCTCGCAGGAAGCGTCGTCTGGTCGCAGACGGCGGCGCGCTCTCTCCAGCTCGGCGGGCCTGTTCAGCACTGAATGAATGGGAACGCAGGGCTCAGTGTTTGCTCGACAAGCCAACTCCCATTGGCCATTCACTCCACTGAAAAAGGATACATCGCATCCGCTCCTGATTCATTGGGCAGATGTGGAAGGCCGGCCGATAGAGATGTGTGCACTAGTTAAGGTGGAACGGCTTTTTATGTGGCGCTGGCTCGGCGAGGGGGCTCAGGGAAGAAGAAGAAGAAACAACTAGTTGTTTCCGTTCTTGTGGGTTATGAATAATGATGTGAATAGGGTTAATGTGACTAATAGTGGTGTAACAAACGCACCATTTACTTGTGAGCTTTCGGATTTGTCATTTGTTTGGTGCACAGACATGGAATAAAAAGTCAAGTAAAAGCCCCTTTTATACATTTATTTTGACTTTTTTTTTCTTTAGCTCTGCTTCTAAAATAAACTGAAACACCACGTTGGTCCCTCAAAGATAGAAGTTATTATAAGCATAAGGGCATATTATTAATCTACAACATAAACTGATTTTAACTGAAATAAAGGCTTAAACTTACAGATAATTATATTTAAATGAGATGCTCACATACTTTTTAAAACACAGGACCAAAGCCTAGCTGTTTGTTTCATAGGAGAACATGTGATCAGAACAGTTCATACACAGGGGACCATGACAAGATAAGGCATTTGAAAGCAAAGTTATAATCTTGGTGGGATTTAGCAGTTTATAACTGACACCCACACGATATGACTCAAAGTGAAGCTGGACCCCATTAAAAGAGCCCCGCTGGTTTGGGAACCACTCTAAGCTGATAGATGATTATTCTGGGGGAACATCAACAGGATGTCTTGAATGTTCCCATTACGTGTGTCTTCATCAGGGGAAACCAAATGTGTCACGATGAGTGTGCAGCTTACACAACTCTGATATGGACATCTTCCCATCGTTTGGAGAGTTTCATGGCTCGATCTTTGAATGGCTGTAGTGGAGGGGGGGTGGTTGGTTGGTGGGTTTAAAGCGGGACCACCTTAAGAAAAAAGCAGCCCTGCAGACAGGGGGAGAGACGCCCCCCTCCCCCTCCCCCTCCCTGCTGCCGCCCCCTCCTCTCTGTTCCTGACTGTCTGGTTTGATTGGTGTCGCGGATGCGCTACATCCGGATCCATGAGAAAAGGAAGTTCAATACAAAGTCAATTTATCCCATTCAAATGGAAAAATCAATAGCTGAATGACCTCCAGAGGCATTTCGGGTCAGCAAATGCTTGAAACGGAGTCAGCGGACTGTTAAAGCGACTGTGTGGCGCAGGAACGACGCCTCACACGGCAGTTTTAAAGGCTGGATGGTAAAATGCAGCTTCTTGGTGATAAAGCAAACCCTGGTAGACCGACAGATGGCCGCCTGGATCCCTGCTCTTAGTGGTCGGAAGTGCGGACGGAAATCTCACGATTACAGCAATTAGCTGATTTTCCACGGATGGATGTGATGAATGTACCAGCCGTGGCTGCAGCAGCTCCCCAAACCGGGTTTTTAAGAACCATCCGGGATTATTGAAGGGGGTCCAGAAGGTCCCCAGATAAAGTCTAATCCCACTATTTAATTCCGTGTATGTTAGTGAAGGGGGGGGGGGGGGCACATGGAGGCTGATTAGGGGGGCCATGCTCTCAAAACGGTTTAGCAACTTTATTGCAATCTTGTCAAATATGGGCATTAGTGTATTTAATGTTAACATTTCTAAATGTTTTTGTTCTGAAAAGATACAAATAATAAACTAACAGAACAAAAACATTTTGTTGTGGACTACAGTTTTGGGAAAACACTCAAAACCTGGTCCCAGCTAAAATGTGTAAAAAAAAAAAAAGATAATTAATCTGACATAATTCAAAAGTTTGTGTATTTTTACAGAATTTTTTGTGCAGTATAATTCTGCTGCGAACTCTGCATTACACTCTTCTAAATATCAGCGTTTATGAGCTTATTACTTCTTGCTGTATCTGTTATACACATTTAATGCGTGTAATAAATTATTCATATGCTGAAAAATGACACTTAAGCTCATTTTTCTGAGCTGAGCTAACAAACAGGTAGTGTGTAAACCTACAATAATAATAATAATGATAATAATAATAATAATAATAATAATAATAATAATAATAATAATAATAATAATAATACAAAAGATTTCCACACACACTTTGGGGACTTTTTTTATTTGGCATAACAGCAGACCGGGGCAGTTGAAAGCCTTTTCTTTTAAAAGTAGCTGCTTGGTTTAGTCCGCAGCAGCGTGGTCAGAAGAAGCACAGGCCGCTGTGCTGCTGCTGATAGCTGATATACGACTGGATGAGAGAGTCGGGGATCCGGGGCTTCACAGTGTTCAGGGCACTTTCAAAGTGTCTGGCCTCGACGTGCTGAGCTTTGATGTCCTCTTGTAGGGCCAGGAGGGCGGCCTCTCTGCATACTGCCGTTATCTGGGACAGGAAACAGACACAGATATTCCACTGTCAGGCAGAGCGCTCCATCTAGAACAGCATCGAGTCACATGAGCACAGTTAGAGGCTGATCGACTTCCCCCGCAGGCTGTGGAGGGGAGATGTGTTACTGTGCTGCCACGACACTTCAGTCATCTGCCTTCAAACATCAAAACCAAACACAAATCTAACCGTGTCTCTGTACTAAACAGACCAGCGAGATGACTTTAGCGCAGCATGTAATTATTGGAATTTTAGAATAGTTTCAGATGAGTCATGTAAAAATAGGTGCAACAAGAGTCGTCGTCATGCAACCCTGAAATCAGTCTACAGGTTGGAAGGAGCGGACAAGAAACAAACTGAAACTTTTAATCCATTTTGGAAAAGAGCAAGTGGAAATTTAATTGGAGGTCCTGGAGACAAACATATAACCTGATTAGATGTCCAAAGAACATGAGCTAACTCACAAACGAACAATGAATTTGAATGAAAAGACAAATAATCAACTAGACTGCATTATACTGTTACTGCCATGTAGCAAAGGTAGAAAACAGGGTTCTGCCCTTTGAGATTTAATTGAGCTAACAGGGTTTACTTCAATGAAAGCTGTACTTCTGCTGTAGCCTCTCCAGCAGCACTGATGGAATTATGCAACGGCTGTCACAGAGGAGTGCTGCAGGCAGTGTGGCTGACCTTTGGGAGAGATTCTGCACACGGCAGAGCAGTGACTCACTTCCGAATCGGTGGCTACGGCTGATGAAGGCCAGGCACCTTTCCCAGCAGTGCCACCCTCCTCTCTTTCTAGAAGCACGGCTTTGTTCTGAGCCGAGGCAGCTCACGCAGCTCCCTCCAACGAAAGCCGCGCAGGAAACTATTCGCCTGCAACAACCTCTGATAACGTCCGCCGGGAGGGTAGTGGGACAGGCGGTCATGTGATGCGGCGGAGCCGTGGAATATTGAACAGTGAAAGCATGCATGTAGAGCAATGTGGCTCCACTGAAATTGTTCAGTGGACCGAAGCGGCTCTGGTCGCCGCTCTTCCCTCTGCTGCTGCACTGCGTGACATGCAAGCTGATGGTGAATGGACCAGGGGCGATCCAAGGATCAGACCTTTAGGGGGGCTCAGACCTGTAGGGGGGCTCAGACCTTTAGGGGGGCTCAGACCTTTAGGGGGGCTCAGCCTGCAGGCCTTTCCACGGGGATAATGAGGAGCAAGCCAGCGGGAAAAAGTAGCAGTGGGGGCATGTAACATTTTGGCTGAAACAGCTCAATTTGTTGGCCTCTGGCACGGTTCTATCATACACACTGATCTTAATTATTGCATATTTTTTGATGAGTTTGCCGCCCTGATAGTTTACAAGTAGTGGAGAGTTACTCCTCGTGCATTGTAGGCCAGACAGGCTATAAATAGCTATTCATATTTAAACAAATATGAATAGCTATTCATATTTAAACCCCGCTGAAACCTGCCTGATCAGAACTTTCATAACTACGAATCATTAGACTTTATTTATTTAGCGGTATGGTTTAACAAAGAACGTTCAACAAAGAACGTTCACTCTCTTACACACAAAGCAGAAAAGAATGACTTAATGAAGGGAATGTAAACCGGAGATAAAAGGTCAACCCCCTGCTAAATCAGGATACATTTCACAGGCTAATAATACATTCATATTTTCCATATATTATATTTCAATTCACAACAATACAACGTATTATGAATGCCTTTATGAATAATACTGGATATTACACCCATTTAAATAAAGCCATTTGGACGTGGAATTGCTCCTTTATTTAAAAATAAAATAATAGGCATAATAATCAATAAAAGCATATTCAGCTGGAATATCTGTATTGGAAACAAGTACTTGGAGTATTGTAATATTCTTCACTATGCAGTAAAATGCACAACATTAAAGTCAAGCTCATAAATCACCACGTTGAAGGAATGAACGGAAAGATGCGATGCACAGAGCTGGTGGAGACAGGAAAAGGTTGTCAAGTGTTAAAGCACATGACGGTCATGGTGTTCTTCAAGGCCAGAGAGCAGAATGAGGGGAGATAACCGTTTGAATGTGCTCTGACCCGCTAGCATGCACAGCACAGGACAGGTGCTTTGCAGATGTCAGGATATGAGCCCCCCCACCCCCCACCCCCCCAACCCTTCTTCTGTTTCAAGCCAACGAGCAACATGATTTAGGCAGGGTAAACACACAGCGCCAGGGTAATTTTGTATGAGGGTTTCCCATCATTCAAGTCATTAAGGCCTGTCAGTAATAATGATGCAAAACAATGAGGCCATGCATCCTTGTTCTCTGTTTACAAACGGAATGAGGGCGAGCGAGCAAGGAGAGCAGTCGGCGAGAGAGAGGTGCCACATGTTGAACAATGTGATTGAGTGTTGTTTCCAAGCAACACCCGTAAACAGGAACAGACAAACGTTGCAGCACAATCAAACTCTAATTTCTTATTTACGTTGAAAGGTTGAGACATGTTAGCCTCCCCGCGCTTCAATGTCATGACTCAGCATTTAATAATTATTTGGTTGTTTACTTCCACAACACCCCTCGGTTTTAATAAAAAAAAAAGGGGTGGGGGGTGTGTCCGGAGCTGCTCTGAACCACACACACACACACACACACACAGGCCCCCACATTCATGGTCGCTGGGTTTATGAGCTGGTCTGTGAAGGCGATCAACAAGCCAGTGTTTCCCGCTGTGTGTTTGCCCGTACAGGCCTTGAAAAAAAATAAAAGCCACAAAGGCAAACAGGGCAAGCGAAAGAGCCAGTTTGTTTGTAAACGTGAAGGCATTCCTAGACCGGAGCCAAAAGACCAGCGCCGACCCCCCTCCGGCACCACCTTGATACCCCTGCCCCACACCCCACCCCCCCAAAAAAGCAACCCCTTAAAGATGGCCCCCCGCGCTCCTGAGAGGGAAAACGAGGAGGAAGGAGAAAACTGCAAATGCACAGAAGAAAGATGTGTGTGTGTGTGTGTGTGTGTGTGTGTGTGTGTGGTGGTGGTGGGGGGGTGGGGGGGGGGGGTGGGGGCGTCGGTGGCCAAGAGTGCTGACTTGTGGCAGGCCAAATAAATTATAGATCTCTCTTTTTTTTAAATAATTTTTATTGCAATGCAGACATTATTTTTCATTCCCTTCATAAATTATGTCAGCAATCACTTAAATATATGGCGAGGGCTACGCTGATGCATTGCAGCGGCTGCTCTCTGGTGATGTGGGCGAGCTAAGAGTTCCTGGAGGTGGCACGTAGCCAGTCGTACAGGCAAAGCAAACAACAACGAAGAGAGAAAAAAAAAAAGCAATCATCAAGAGCCTCTCAGTTTGGAGACGGGCTAAAAAGCTGCTGACTCAAGATGACCCGAAAGATAGTGACTCAAAGAGAGAGGTTTTGATGACGAAGCAAAAGCAGTTTGTACAGTGAGCCTCCACTGCGAATGCATCGGGTTAAACAGTAATGCCTGTGACTCGCTCCGAAATATTCCACCAGTCATTCTCTTTTTGTTCAGTGGATGTTTGGTGATGATGCGAACGTTCTCTGTGCGACGTCCAATTTTATAGGAGTCTGCTGCATCTTTTTTGGGGGGCAATTATTTATGAAAATGACAGAATCAGTCATTTGTGATTATGGCTAAAATCAGTTTATGCTTAACTGACAAAGACCTCTAGTGACTCTTGACTCTAACTTTGACACAGGAGACCCGTGTTCCTCACCCATTTCATTACGGCCAATAGCTGCGTTCCCTTTGAATTCCCAACCAAGTTTTAAGCAAACCTTTGAAATGCAATTTCGGAGCATTTCCATCAACTGGTTTGGAGCAAATAAACTAGGCTGCGTAGTTTTTTTGGCGGTATAGACTACGCTCTCCACATGGCTATACTACGCCAGTAAACACAACAGAAGAAGAAGTCGAACCACATACGACCAACAAGTCGCCTTGGCCGATCAAAGAGAGATCAGGAATTTGTTCCAGATGGAAACATTTTAATTGTTGTTGAATTAAATGTTCGCTATTGGCAGAATTAGATTCGGCAAAGACATTTCCATGTCCCATTTAGAGCATCAACTCAACAAAAAACCACCTCAAGCTAGCGTAAACACAATTTTTTGTGCAATTGAGGAACTTTTTTTTCCTAATGCAACAGTTAAAAATGTGCATAAAAATAAACCATGGCTGATGTTGGTTTCTTTCTAACACGCTGACAAATAATGCCAACGTTAAAGAAAGGTTTTTGTACTTCAAGTTCCTATGGAGTAGACAGAAGTAGCAGGAGCAGCAAAAACATGAAGGCACATAAGCCTTATATTGGGTAAATACGAAGCATAATAGTATAATATAAAGCTACTAAAGTATAATATTCATTTCATCACCCCTTGTCCTGACCAGAAGCATAAAACTTTAAGCTGCTTCCTCCACCACCAGCAGAAATGTCCGGAATCCTTGTGTCAGTCATTCCACCTTAATAAAATGTCAGCCTCTGGAACCGCAGAGCTTTTAAATGGGTCGCTGGAAATGTGATAGATACCCAATTGGAGTGCCCACCACATCCTTGTTTCCACATATTCCTCTAATGACAAGTTTCCCCTGGTGGTTCTCAAATCCCCCTGAAAACCAAGACTCGCATGCACAAAATGCACACACATATTATTAAACACTAAAATGTATGCGAGGACATGTAGAAGTCGTGCTGAAAACGATTACTCTTCAGAAGTGCTGTCAATAAGAGTGAAATGCATGTGGTGAGAGGGAGGGAGACAGACCACCATAATGACTGGTGGTCATTGCATGGGGAGAGGGAAAAGTCATCCAGATCTGCTTTTGATCTTCAAGCGGGCTTAAGGTTCGTCTCTCCGGAAAGAAGGAAGGAGCGACACAGACGGGCAGAAAGCGATCCTATGTAGAACTCATTATGAAATTACATTTTTTTCCCGAAAATACTATTTTCATTTCCAAATTCACCTTCGGGGGGCAGACATGTGCCGAGTGGAATGGGCGGGAGTAGGAGAAGAAGAAGTACAACAGACGTCAAAGCGCTATCATATAGAAGAATCATATAGTCCATCAGGACCTGGATCCTGCTTCAGTGAGGTGTTGGATTAAATGGACAGAAATATGGAACGATTCCACTGGAAGGGAAGAAACATGGACTCCAACCAACATGGAAACTACTGATTTATGTTCTATACTGTTTCAGTAAAGAGAATGGGAAAGTGGAGGGGAGATATCAGGTCAACAGTAGACACCACTTAGAGGTGGAGCTCAGCAGTGTGTCAAGTTGTTGTAGTTATGAATCAAAATGAATCAATTAAGGAATTATTGAATTGACTAACATTAATTGTGAAAGTGTAAATGGTTTTAGAACATTATGATTGAGGTATACGATGACCATCATGCTCACTAACTTGTTGTTTGGGCTGATGCCATTAATGACACAAATATCCCTCCAAAATACCACATTAAGACACCAAGACCCTGAGGAACACCACAGAAGAAGCCATGCTGTGATTTAGTGTCTCAAACCTTTGACATTTTGGAGATTTCTGCAAGAATTGTATTGTTTGATGATTGGATGGCGAGCTCATCTGTTCCTTAAAAAGTGTTTCATTGTCAACATGAAGAATGAATCCTGCTACAGCCTCTCATGTCGAGGTTCTTGGAGGGTTAAAGTGTTTCAACGTTGTAACTAAAGGCTTCATAAATTCCTTATCAATAATGTATGTATTGGTAATGCAGGGCATCAGGACATGACATTACTGCCATTCATGACTCCTCCATCACTTCCTGATATCTGCTAACGTGTTATTAGGAAGTGAGAAACCTGTCATTATCAATGGGTTTTATATACACTTGAAGCTACAAAATGGATGAATTATTAGACAGCTGGACCCAATAACCTTTATTAATCATTTACATAATATTTAATGGTAAGCTTTATGGCTGATTAGAAAGTGAGAAGCACATGGGTATTTATTAGTGGATTATTAACTGCAGACTTGACATTTCAATTTCTATTATAAGCCATCAAGGCAATTCTTAGTAAATAATTGATAAAGGGCAATGGGTTTAGCTTTCTAATAAGCTATCAATATAGATTTCTGATACAAAAGTGACTATAAATGGCCTTAATACAGATTTTTTATGATTTATCAGTAAAGCCATGCTTCTTTAGAAAGCTGTAACAGTGTTCTGTATTCGTATCTGACTTTGATTTCTAGTATGGTGATAAAACAAGGCAGAGGTCCTGTAACGGGGCTATGACATTAGGACGGGCACGTGCAGGGCTCCTCTTGCTCAGGGCTGCAGGCCCTCGCTCGCCTCCCGTGCTTCCAGCCATTAGGGTGCCACAACACGTCACCCTGGATACAACAGCAGCCTTTATGCTCTAGTGGTCACTGCCCTGCACTTTCCTCTGAAGCCACAACTACACCCTACATCATGCTGCTTGAATGCACACAAAGCGATACCACGTTGGATGCATACTCCGAATGATATAGTGCAGCACATCCAGCCCTGTATCTGAGGTCCTGTTGTCCTTGTAAGATAAGACAACACCAAACTTTAATGACCCCTCCGAGAGGGAATTAGGCCGTCGTAGCAGCAAACGGTAACGAGATACAGCGAAGAATAACAGAATATAAATAAGAACATAGCAAAGTGGGGGGTTACACAAACACACCTCACACTTTTTAGCACGAGAACGTACAAAGTATCAACATCTACATGGGAGTTCAAAATAGCAGCCATTTGGAGGTCATGAAAAAATATAAGAATATAATAATAATAATAAAAAGATACATGTGCAGCATGAAAACGGGAAAAATAGAATTAATGTGTCAGAATAATTGAAAATATATAAGAAATAAAGCAAAGATTTGCAACAGCATTCCATATCTGTGGACTATATTCATACCACAAACACACAAACATGCACTTCAACAAACGTACATGCCTCCTACACATTCGCAGTAAATTATGTGTGCAAATCTATATTTTTCCCTGCAGTATTTCCCTGGAGGAAGTGAGAAGTGGCGCGTGCCATGAGACAACCTGTTCAGCATGACGAAAATAAACTCTTCTCGAAAGGTGGAGGGGGTGAAGAAGAAAAAAAAAAAGAAAAAGGCTTGCGACTGCTGGCAGCGCATACCAACGTTCTCGGGTCAAATCTGTCTGGTGTACTTTTCGCTTCCTACTTCAACAAAGGCGCTCAGTGAGTGTATCAGACGGCCTTAATGAAGGGCTTGTTAGCCGGGCTACCGGCAGCAGATCCACTAGACCCGGAGTGTGTGTTTACTATCAATCCGCCCTTGTGTCTACAGCAGGCTACATCCAGTACTCCCCTCCTCCCTCACCCCCTCCCATCACACACAAACGGCCACATTTACAGGAGCGAGCCCCCTCCCCTCCACCCAACTCTCCCTCCCCACCTCCCACAAAACCTCTCCTCCATCACAAGTCCTGCACACATACTCTACAGTGCACCTCCACACACACACACACACACACACACACACACACACACACACACACACACACACACACACACACACTGCACTTGCTCGGTTCATGATGCACATGTGCGAACACGCTCATATGCAACACACTGCACTTCCAGGACCACACAGAGGTTAATGGAAAAAACAGCAACTGATATTGCTGACATTTTAACCATAAATCAGGTCTGTGTGTAAAATCTCAGCAAAAACAAAACAGGAACAGGCTAATATGTTTAAGATAAATAGCCCATTCTATCCATCCATCCATCCATCCATCCATCCATCCATCCATCCATCCAACGTTATAGACTCCAGAACACAGGGAGGCAAATCACAGAATCCCATACTTAAATTGTTTGCTAGCTGACCTCCAATCCCAAAGATTATATTGGCTCTAAGAGGTGCTCTTACACAATTAAAAAATATAAACTCCCTCCCGTAAAATCGCCCCGACCGCACCACAGTATCGCCACTGTTACGAGCCATGCATCCAATTTTCGGAGAGGAAATGAAATAATATATAAATCAAACGACGTTGGGGGTGTGGAGCCCAAACTCTCGACCAGAAATAAAATGTTCCATCCTTCGAAGAGGCAAAGAGGAAGTGTCTGCAGTGACATGCCTCCGCCATGAGAAACAAGGCCTGACCACAGCTCCATGCGAAACCTATTTAAGATTACAAGGCGAGAGAGAGAGGGGGTGGGGGTGGGGGGGTTAAAGAGAGGGAGGTGAGGTTAAGCATGGAGGGAGGAGAGTCACGTGAGGGGAAAGGGGGAGAACGGAAACATGGCACATGACCATAAATAGCAGTGTGTGTGTGTGTGTGTGTGTGTGGATGAACGTGCACATGCTTGTACTCTCAGTAGAGGAATTCAGATTCCATAGAAACTGTGATGATGAAAGTGTGATGGTGTGGGCTTTTCCTCGCCATATGTTCCAGCTGAGACAATAGAGACGGGTGGAGATATTACACACACGTATTCCAGCAGACAGAAACTCTTTGTAAGCTCGCGTACGAGCAGCCCCGTGATATAACAGCTAAAATGTTCCTTTAAATTCTCAGTCTTGACTGATTAAGGCTCATGGCAGCGCGACATCTATCTGAGACGTGCTTTCTTGCCACGCAGGAAATGTCTGTGACTCACCGATAATACGACAGGGGGGTCGGTTTCGGATGGAAACCTCCTACAAAAGCTACCAAAAAGCTTCCATGTCAGGCACTGGGGTGTTATCGTCTCAGGCCCCTACCCACCTTGTGTTTTGGAAAGACCTATGTGGGATAGCACCTGTGTTGGGGCTACACAGTGTTAAGGTTGTCTGTGGGTGGGTGGGGGTGAGGGTGGGGGTAGGGGGGTATAGCTGGGCCTTGCCTTTAAGGGCATATTTGTCCTCGCCCCTTAATCAGACGAATGAAAGCTCGACATTCTCCCTGGACTTGGGGAAGGCAGGGATGGCATATTTACCAAACACACCCACGCTGAAGTGACCTGGAGACTCAGCTCTGTGTGTGTGTGTGTGTGTGTGTGTGTGTGTGTGTGTGTGTGCGTGGTAATGTCAAGGTAGGTAAAACTCCACCTGTGTGATGTGCTCCACTGAAATGCTCTGTTTCCTGTTGGCTCCATCGTCCGTACATGTTCATATATTAAGATACAGTTTACCTGAACACACACGTCGACTGTTCACACGTAAGAGTGACTTATGCTGCTTTTCAGCTGTCGCACTTTAATTTAAATGGAATAAAACACATCTCATACTGCAATATGTAATAAATACACACCTTATTAAACATGTGTAACATAATATACACATACTACTTAGAAATTCCCTTTTATATCATATGACTGGCGTGGCCTCTGTATTTCCCTCCGCTCCACACTCCACTGTAAGCTCCTTTCAGATCGCATCTCCTTTCACACTTTGGCATCCATCTTCCCTCTCACTTCCTCTGTCCTTTCCTACCTTTCCACTCTTCCTTTCTTGTTCCATTTGTCACTTCTTTGGCTTTTTCTACCCACATTCTGTCTTCCCTCCCGGCCAAGAGAAACAGAACCACTAGTACGCTTGAGGGCTCATATTTCCCAGGAAAAATTCAATTTGTGCTCACCATGTACTCGCACATAAACCACAGCGAAGGATTTATATATAAAATGTAAAATTGGGGCCGATCAGAGGCATTTCCATTTCGGGCCCTCGCCGGCCTTTTGCAAGCCACAGCGGCAGCCACGCTGGCTGAAGCCATGCGGGGGGAAATGTTTTCTTTTTTAACCTTTATTTAACCTGCAGTGTCAACTGAGAGCAACGCATTCACAATGACATGAGGCAAAAGGCGAGCTGGAGAGGAAGTGAGGCGAGGTGTTTCACAGTCACGCAGAGTTACGGAGGTGTGAATGGCTTTTTTTCCCCCCTCGCTGCCTTTGTCAAGCTGTTTTTCCATGTCGACTGTGTTTTTGTGAGTGACGGCGTGACCGCTTCTGTGGTCAGCCACATTGAAAATAAAACACACACACACACACACACACACACACACACACACACACACACAGACTAGAGGTTACCATATTTTGGAAACTCACTGCCAAGTTCAGACACCGTCCGACACGCATTCCACCAAAGCTGACATGTTTATTCGATGATGATTAGAGATCGTTCTCTTTTCATAGAAAGCCCGGGATTGATGGCGTACATCGGCCGCGTGCGTTGTGTAATGTCGCTGTTGTTCAAACAGCAACACGCTGTGTTGATGCACTTCTCCTGCGCCCTGTGTCCTTGGTGATAAAAATCTTTGCAACAACAAATACCATGTCATAAATCAGAGAAACGACGCGCGGAGCCAGAGAAGGAACAGCCGCAACCACAACAGGTGTTAAGAGGAAACCATTTGTCTTCCTGTGAGGGAGGCTTCGCACTGCGTGTGTCTTCATGGTGCGTGTGCGAGCTCATTTGCAGATTTATTTTAATGGCTTTTAATTGTTGCAAACAAGCTTCGGCAAATCCAGGCTATTTTAAAACGAGTGGGTTGACAAAAAAAAAATCCTAATCATCATTCCAAAACTGCTTTTATGTTCTTTAACTGAAAAATAAAAATGCCGCTTCATCAAGTTCCAACTCAACACCTACTTTGTTCACAGGGAACTGCAGAGCTGCTCAGTAATCTAGGAAAGGGGGATATTAAGCATCACAGGCGGCGCATTGACGTCAAGGCACACTGTTGATCTGCCTGATTTGTCCATCCTGCATTGGAACAGACTTGTGTGAAAAAAGAAAAAAAGAAAAAGTTAAGAAAACAATTGCGCCAGTGAGTTTGAATGGCTGTCAGCCAAGCGTCTCAGACACCTGGGCTTCGGACCAAACAGCTCCCCCCCTGTTGGAGGGAAAAGACCCACCGCTATGGAGGTCGCGGTCGGTCAAAGGCATCTGTGACTGAACACAAAGATATTCTGATAGCGCTGAATGCAGCTTGAGGTTTTATTAAAATGCCTCAACAACCCCCCCCCCCCCCCCCCCCCCCCCCCCCCCCCCCCCCACCTCCTCTTCCAGGGGGATGGATGTTTCGACGGTGTGAGGGCTGGAGGGAGGGAGGGCAGGCGGGGGTTGGCATTGCCTGATGGTCGGACGTCACCTCGACGTGCTCCGGATCCATACAGCGACTTCCAGTTGCGTTCTTACTGGGTTCATGTAGATGTAGGGGGGGTACTGATTTCTTTTGTCAACAACTTGTCAACATCTGCTAAATGCTCATTGCTGCGGTGTTTTTGCACTTCACCTCCTGGAGGTCACCTGCCAATCACACAGCCGAGGGAGGTCTGTGGCGGACTCGGTTTAAAGCTTGAGTTTTGGAGAGTCGCTCCACTCGAGTCCCTCGGTTCCTTTCCTGTTTATCCCCGACAAAAACAAGAAAAAAACCTCAACCGCACATGTGCTCAACCATCGGCAAGGAGAGCAGTTTTTATCTGCGCGTTGGCATCACATCTGCCACCGACGTCACCGTGGGGGAGTTGCTCGGGGCAGTTAATGTTTTTCATGTGGTTTCAAAAAAACGATTTCACAGGCGAGGAAAGACGATGTCCCCATTGTCTCTCTCAGCCTGCAATAATACGACACTAGACCCGATTTGAAAAACCTGTCTCCCTCCATTACACTAACATTACACAGGTGTGTGTGTGTGTTTTCTGTGTGTGTGTGCATGTGCGTGCTGTTTTGGCATGCACTATTTGAACTCTTTTGATCCTTTGTTACATAACTTCTCCTAAGAAAAACAACATATTGATTCATTCCTACATTATAGTATCGAGCCTTACACTTTTAATCAACCCCATCTGACCAAGTGAGTGGACTAAGCTAACAAGGCAGCACGTTGGAAAGTCGAAGAGACGTCCTACTGAGTGCAATTTGCACGGAGCCGTAACAATGTCCACAGAGGGAGCATTAACCAAATGGGTTTGCAATACTGAAAGGCTTCTACAGGATCAGTGCTTTGCTCTTTCTTTACTTTCTTTTCAGCTACAGCTCCTGCATAGACACAATCTTTATGGAGCTAAAGACTACATGAAGTAGGATTCACAAGCACATCATGACATAATGTGCAATTTGCTACTGATTTAGAACTCTTCAGAGTCTGTGTAAGAAATGAGTTAATGCGTACATGCACTTGTTGGCAATATATAAGTTCAAGTTCAAGGTTTTTGTTGACTAAATTAGTATAAGTGTGCTCTCATTTCTACAGAAATGTAAAATGTTTTAACTATAGTAAGAATATTCAGTCCAGAATTTGTATACAGATAAAAAAAGAAAAGAAAACAGTGCATCACTATTGCTTTGAAAAAGGTTTCTGACCGAAAGCTTGCTTTATAAAATACACAGATTCTGCATCGAAAACGAGGTTACAAACAAGGCCTGGAACTGACTGCATGTGACAGGGTGCAATAAATCCTCCAGGTCTTTTCCTGTCAGGGCTTGATCATAAATAGAAGAGAGAGAGAGAGAGAGAGAGAGAGAGAGAGAGAGAGAGAGAGAGAGAGAGAGAGAGAGAGAGAGAGAGAGAGAGAGACAGAGAGAGAGAGAGAGAGAAGTGGAGGAGCATCACACCTTCCTTTAGGTTAAGCCCTTCCTCGTCTTCCTCTTAGAGGCAACACTGTGATTACAGTATCAAATGTTGCTTCTGTTTAGGAGAGTGATGGCAGAGGTGAGGAAGGAGAGCCGGCAGCAATTTTCTGTGAGTGTGAGTTAAAGGTGTGTGTGTGTGTGTGTGTGTGTGTGTGTGTGTGTGCGTGCGTGTGTTGGGAAACCAGATGTCACTCCAGCAGATAGGAAGACAGGTGATTTTAACAAGCGTCTAGCTCCGAGCTGACAACAACTCTGTCCTACTGCATGACCCCCCCCCCCCCCCCCCACTCCCATCGACCCTTCCTCCCTCGCCTCTCAAACAAGTCTGAAATCTCAGGAATGTAATTAAAGTCAAAGCTTCAGGTAGACAGTCAGACTGCCAACACTGAGGTGCTCAGTGCGCCTCACCTCCACAATGATGTACGTGTCGTAGGAACACACTCGAGTAATCAACCCCCCTCATTGAGTTTTAAAGGGAGAGTTGTCTAATCTATGTAATGATAAACATTGTAACAAACTCCCTGAAAATGTTGGGGCAGAGGTGACCCAATGGTTGAAGAAGTGGGCTGTTAAACCGGGTGATTAGATTGACCCCTGGACCAACAGAGTATGTGGGCAGGGCAGCGGTTTTTAATCCAACAAGTTTACATCAGTCAGTGACCAACAGATAAGGCTGATTGTACGGGCAACTTGTGAATGTGTGTGAATGTGAGAGCATGAAGTAGGGGGTGGAATAGTGTCACCAATTATATCCCCAAAAACATCCTCACCAACCTCACCAAAATACCATATAAAATAGCTAGAAAAAATGATTTAAAATAAATACAGTGCAAATAACAAAAAAATCAGAAATGGACTCTCACTGTCAGTCCCCATGGTCATGTCACAATAGAGATTACACCGTGTAACACTGCACACCTATCTAGAGCCTGTGTTTGGCTCATCCTAAGCATTTATATCTGAACACACATAATGCTGCTTCTTTCTAGTGTTGAGTCTTTTGGTTGTTGCATGATGGCTGGATGGATGGATGGATGGATGGATGGCTGGATGGATGGATGGATGGATGGATGGATGGATGGATGATGGATGGATGGATGGATGATGGATGGATGGATGGATGGATGGATGGATGGATGGATGGATGGATGGCCAATTTCATGTGACTAGTTTCAGGCCATAAAGCAATGAGGTTGGTTTAGACCTAACAGAGGAAAACGAGCCATGGTTGCAACAAATACAATAAAAAATACAGTAAAACCTTAATATGATTTATTGCTCAAACAGTGATCAATGCAGCATGCTGAATTTGAACTAAGCAAGTTGTTTCTAGGGAAGTGAGGATTTCAACCAAATCACTGGCAATCGCTGTTGACAGAAGATTTGTCACATGACTGCAAAGCCTCCATGGGACAAGTTGACAGATTGAAGTGTCGGTGAGAACAAGAGAGGGAGTGTCGGAGTCGACAGTGTTCATGGTATGAAAACTGAAACTGCTTGGTGGCCTCCAGTTTCAATAAGCATCTTGCTGTTGATTTACGACACCCCTCATCCAGCTCGCTCCCTGGCAGCACGGAGCTTGACGCACGGCTGACCGATGCTCGTCGGCTGCGGCTCACCCAGCTGCCTACTGCATTCACAGTTAGCATGCCAAGTCAAACATAAAGGCTCAGTGCTCTGTCACACAGAGATGGAGACATGCAGCTCCTCTCAATGTCCACATTGACGCAATATCACTCATTCCTCCCAGTTAAATAGGTATTGAAGTTTGCCTGAAGATGCGTGGTACAGGAGATTATCCTGACACTGAACGATAGTGTAAAAACATACAGTATATATATTTCTTTTATACAAACATATTGATGTATAACACTGCATGTTACATCATAACTGTTACTTTGAGACCATTGTTTGGCATCCTTATTTGCATTAACCGCATTGATTCTAACAGTTCCCTTTTTCCAACATGAACTCAAAACATTATTATTATGTTACAGGCAAGAAAAGCTAACATGGTAATAACATCTTCCTATACTTGATAGTCTCATTTTCACATCATTATTGTTATACTGTATATTATATCTTAACTGTATATTTTATCTCAACAGTCATGTGTTAATATCCAGGATGTGTATATACTGTATATTTATATGTACATACATTCCTGGTTTGATTCCACGTTTTTGGCCACATCTAAAAATCCACATAGGCAAGAACCTTGCTGATGCTATCTGCCTACCTCAGGCATGAGTGAAACCAATATGCGACTCATACCGGCCAGGACATCGCCCAGATCAACAAGGTCCGAGTCTGGGAACAAGGGCTACTGGAAAACGACATGGACATGAACTAGAGAACAGATTGTGGAACGGTCCACTGAGAGGGGGTATATGAAGAGGATGTGGGATCGATGGTTGCTTTGAAACCCAGCATCTTAGCTAACTAAGAAACAACTACTAGCACAGTGCGCCGATGTGCGCAAAGAGAAACTGCTATCACAACTCGAGATTGAGAAGGTGCAACAATGCGCAAGGGGGGCCCAGGATGGCAGATTTGGCTCCAAGCCTTGGTAATCATGCTTGTCAATTACCAAGGGACAAAGTGATGTGAAAGCAGTACTAAATGCTATCCCTACCCATACATGAGAACAATGAGCTGATACCTAGTACAGGAGCTTGGCTATAATATGAACAGCATAAGGCATAAGGAGCGTTAAGCCTTAAGGAGCAGTATCCGCCATGGAAAAGGAGGCTGGTGGCCAACACGTAAGCCAGCTAGCAGAGCTACAGAAAGGTGCTATGAAATAACTACACTATATTGCCAGAAGTATTCGTTCACCTGCCTTGACTAGCATATGAACTTAAGTGACATCCGATTCTTAATCCATAGAGTTTAATATGATGTTGGTCCACCCTTTGCAGCTATAACAGCTTCAACTCTTCTGGAAGGCTTTTCACAAGGCTTAGGAGTGTGTTTATGTTTAAGTATGTTTATGTTTATTCCAGAAGCAAATTTGTGAGGTCACACACTGAAGTACTGTTCTCCTGGAAACCGCCAAATCCAGACTCAGGTTGCCAGATGGAGAAGCGCGATACGTCACTCCAGAGAACACGTCTCCACTGCTCTAGAGTCCAGTGGCGGCATGCTTTACACCAATGCATCCAACGCTTTGCATTGCACTTACTGATGTATGGCTTGGATGTAGCTGCTCGCCATGGAAACCCATTCCATGAAGCTCTCTACACTGTTCTTGTGCTAATCTGAAGGCGACATGAAGTTTGGAGGTCTGTAGCGATTGACTCTGAAAGTTGGTGAGCTCTGCGCACTATGCGCATCAGCATCCGCTGACCCCACTCCGTCATTTTACGTGGCCTACCACTTCTTGGCTGAGTTGCTGTCGTTCCCAATATCTTCCACTTTGTGATAATCCCTCTGACAGTTGACTGTGGAATATTTAGGAGCGAGGAAGGTGGCATCCTATCACAGTACCACGCTGGAATTCACTGAGCTCCTTTCACAAATGTTTGTAGAAACTGTCTGCATGCCTAGGTGCTTGCTTTTATACACCTGTGGCCATGGAAGTGATTGGAACACCTGATTTCAATTATTTGGATGGGTGAGTGAATACTTTTGGCAATAAAGTGTATCTAGGAATTACACCAAACTCTCCATACCAAAGGCACTGGAGCAAAAATAAACCTCACAGCTCGCCTGAAGAGGTACACTAGAGAGGAGAATAAACAGGATGTTCTCCACAGAACCATCCAGTGTACTCCCAGTGGCAGGGTAATAGCATGAGAACAGACCCACCCAGGGCTGAGACTGAACAATACTATATGCATATGGGAGAAGGAGGCACTACATAACACCAATTCTCAGTGGATCTGAGAGCAGCACCAGGCCCTGGTATAATCCACTTCTACTGGCTAAAGAAACAAACTGCATTCCATTAACACCTGGCAGCACAAATGAACCAGCTGCTGATGGATGGGACCCACCCAGAGTGGTTAACCCAAGGCTGGACAGTCCCGATCATGAAGGACCCCCAGAATGGAGCAACTCCTTCCAACTACCGGCCAAGTAATCACCTGCTAAGTGAATATATGAGACAGCAGAAACCCGGTGATGAGGAGGAGGAGGAAGAGGGGGAACCATCATGGAAGGACAATCCCCTGCAAGGCATGTACCACCGACAGATGGAAGTCGCACAGGATAGCACAGAGGCACGAATCATGGCAGCACGAATCATGGCAGCACAAGAACAGGCCCTGAGCACAAGGGTCAATGGAGACTTGGGTCTACCACATCGGACCCCCAGGTGCAGGCTGTGCAAAGATGCCCCTGAGACAGTCCACCAAACACTAGCAGGATGTAAGATGCAGGCAGGTACATTGTACATGGAGTGTCATAACCAAGTGGCTGACATAGTATACAGGAACATCTGTGCAGAGTATGGGTTGGAAGTTCCAAGGTCAAAATGGTAGGTACCACCAGAGGTGTTTGGGAATGACCAAGCTAAGATCCTTTGGGACTTCCAGATATAGACTGATATACTGGAGATGTCTAACCAACGTGGTTGTGGACAAACAACAGCAATAGTGATAGATGTAGCTATCCTAAGCTACAACAATATCAAGAAGGAGGGACAATTAGCGTTAAAAAATAAGGGCTTAAAGAGGAGCTAGAAAAGATGTGGAGAGTAAATGCACCATGGGTTCCAGTGGTAAGTGGAGCACTCAAGACTGTAACCCCCAAACTAAGACGGTGGCTCCAGCAAATTCCAGGAACCACGTCCGAGATCTGTCGAGAAGGGCGCAGTCCTAGGAACAGCTAAGCTAATCCTCAGTCTCCCAGGCCTCTGGTAGAGGACCTGAGCTTGAAGGAGGAAACACAAGACATACATATACATACTATACTGTATAAGTCAAAACTCTATTTGCACCTTCTTCTATTAATACTATTTAGAACAAGGAACTCATCAGCAGCTGAACTTTGCAGTTTCTTTTCAACACATTACCAGCAATATTTTCTAGAGTGGTAAACTACTGTATTTAGTGCAATCTCATTTACAGTAAGTGGATGATCTTGCTGCACAAACAAACATTCTTTGGAATTGGGGGGCGGTAACATCCTCCAAAATGTTTCTCATCCAAATTGGTTAAAAAAAGGAAAATGATGAGCCCGTAAAGATGCGACCAATCACAGTCAGTGTGTTTGCACATTTACTTGTTTATTTACTTGCTGCATTTGTCCCTTGGTGCTCTTTTCCTTGTAAACACAGCATTATCTTTAGTACTGTGTTGCTCTGTTTCACTCAAACTTCCCCTCAGTGATCATGGAAAGTTAAAGTTTCATCTCATCTCATCTGATCTATAGCGTTGGTATGTAAAATATAATCCATACACAGGTGAGACCCGGCTTTTTTTCCCCCACCTATGAACTCTTATCAGCTTCACTGTGGCATTTCTTTGAATATTTGTGGGGTTTCAAGAACTCAATGGCAAGTGACTGCAAACCTCCATTCCACAGATGAGACAGTACACCAGAATGCCCGATGTCAAACACAACACCTGATAGCGGGGGATTGGTTTCTTACTGCATACCTCCTCCAGGTGTACGCCTGCTTTAGGCTGCTTTTTGGGTGGGGGCTGCCGAGTCAGGATCAGGGATATGAGGAGGCCCTATAGATAACCTCAGACTGCCCTCGAGAGGATCATAATGTCAAGAGAAAAGACGGAAACAGCTCAACACCTCGCTGTCCTGATCAGACTTGATTTTAGAACTGATAAAACGTTTTTCTGAGCTTGCTGAAAGAAAGGTTGGAATGCACACATGCATGTGTGTTTAAGGGTGCTTTCACAAGCTATCTTTCGTTTGGCTAATCCGAATCAAGGTGAAATTGATACATTTGGTTTGTTTTCAATTTAGTCTTGTAGTGCACAAATTAAAGCAGAACATCTAAAAAATAATAATTTGCTGAGGGACATGTACGAGGGATCAAATGTATCTTTTGGGGCTAGAGAGATGTCAATGTTTTTTTTACTTTGACTCGACACTGATCCACTGTGTGCAGAAAAATCCATTCTCCTCAACTTTATCTTGAATGACTTTATACATGTCACTTTTTTGGAGGGACTTCAGTACAGTCCTTTCGGCCCAGATGTCAAGGGAACATCGACAACAGTTGGCTCTCAGACTCAAGTTAACCTGTCGTTTATCTGTTGACCATCTCAGAATGCCCGAGCAGGCAACCCTTAATCCCCAGTGTTTTGGTTCAGATTCTTAATTAAGATGAATGTTACAAAGAAAATCCTTAGTTATGAATCAGTGAAAGGTTTATTCTGAAAAGTTCAACTCAGGTATCTTATTTTGAAAACGAATGTATGCATGTGGGGTTCAGGTAGAGTTCACATGGATCCCGTTTTGGAATGGAACAAAAACCAAATAAAGAAATCTCTGATGTCAAAATAACAAAACATTTTGAAAATTGGTGGATAATGCTGAATTGTTTCAAGATCCAAACACTTCCTCCTGCACTATTTCAAGCAATCAAATGAAAGAAACAACTCATCGCAGATTCTTCTCTACACGGCAGCGCTCACAAACATGCCACACAGAAAGCATGACTGGGACAACAAAGAAATCTGTGTTTTCAAAGCTTGCCAAGGAATGGTAGTGTTGGAATCGTTTAAAAATGGTTGTTTTCTGAGCCTGTCAGAAGACCAGCATGACATTTCTATTATGTCCATAACCCTTGAAGTCTAAATATACAGCTGGGATTTGCATTCAGGGGGAAAGATATACTGTACATCTTATGGGAATGTTTTTCTTTTCTTCTGTCGCTTGGTGTATGAACTATGAGTCACGTTGAAGGCCAAAGACAAACATGATTTCTCTGACAAAGAACAAGACAGATATAGAGAGAACCAGACCCTGTAGAGAAAACTCCCTCGAGCATTTCATCCCGCAGTAAATAACGTACACAGGGTAAAACCTACTAAACCTTGGTAAATGAGATTATTTGGCCAAACAGTAACACAAACTTTTGAAAATTTCGCCATTTTCCCTCACAGTTTCTTAGTCATTTGTGTCGTGGAGGACGGTAGCAGTTGCTCTGCCCACGACAATGTGAATCACACGGCAGACGAATGCACAGAGACGAATCTGTCACACAAAGGAGTGTTTGTACGATTACTCCCAGCGTGCGGAGAGATCACGAGGGCGCTCTGTGACACAGTACAGACACGACACACACATCATGGAAAACATCTCGCTGCAATGTAGTTTCTTATTTGGAGGTCAGCGGCAGTCAAAAGATAAAGAAGTAGGCTTGTGAAGGCACAGTTGCCAGATTGGATCCTTGTGCGCAGCGCCATATGCATTAGGTTATAAAACTTGATCTTTTGTAAGATAGGACAATGGTTTTTCAGCTTGAGCTGACAAGAAAAGTTGATTGCATGGTTGCAAAAATAATATTCAAAATCTGGCAAGAGAAAACCACAGTAGATGGCTTTGATTATTTCAACAATCAGATCACATGTTGAAACAAAAGCAAGAGTGCAAGTCTGTTTTTCCCCAAAGGCGAAGGTTAGATAGATAGATCAAACTGGGACTTGGGTTGGACTGCATGTGATAAGAAATAAATGATACTCGTTTATTGGTTTGTGTTTTGTAGTGGTGTGATTGATGTCATTTTGTAATTTTTTGGTTCTCTCAGGACAAAAGTTGGATGAAGATAGATTTCCTGTTGCACTCATTATAAATCAATCAAAGCAAAAGTTACTCACCTCCGCTCCAGAATACTTGTTGGTCCGAGTCACCAGGTCATCGAGAGACACATTCTGGGCCACGGGCATGTTGCAGAACTGGAGAGAAAATATCTCCTGTCGGGTCGGAGCATCTGGAAGAGGCACAAAGACGATTCGGTCAAGCCGACCTGGACGCATCAGAGCCTGTGGGATGGAAAACAAACAAAAAAAAAGACTGTCAGCCTCTGGTTTACCATCATTTATCAAAAACTGTCACACGGCAGTATTTCAAGTTAAGGCTTTCACATCAATACTGAGCTTCAGTGGAATCTTCTTTGGCTCGCTGAGAGTAACACATGTTGAATTCAACTGGAATATAATTATTTTATTCCAGCACATCTTTTGTGCATGATCATGGTCACAGAAATACTGCCAGGACACTACGGCTCTGAACTTTGAGCATGGTTTATGGTGGAGGATCTAGGAACTCGAGCTTCCTCTACTCCTGCATTGACCATATCCCTCTTTAGACAAGACCACGAAACGAATGCCTCAAATACAAACTGTCAAATGGAAGTTTACCACTGCCGGCAGTCAGTGTGGAGACAATGTTGACGCTATCTGATAAACCCTCCACTTCCTATAGATCACATCTCTGTGACCCCAAAACAGTCCTTGAGTACCCAAAGCCGCCGCTGTCTCGCTTGTCAGACGTCATTAAGTGGCAGGCGCCTCTCAAACACAGACAGGCAGACGGACGGACCAATATGCTGTGTCTCCGTTTGGTTTCCTCAGCCAGCCAGTGACGAGCTGTGGTATGGCTTGGTATTGTTTGATTTGGGTCGTGCAGCCGTTTGACCAGCCTGCTAGCCGGGGAGCGGCGGGGATTTGAAAATAGCAAAATGCTGTTGACTCGCCGTGAATAAGCATTTAATTTCAACCCCGGAATAAGGAATCAACAGAAAAAACAAACATCAACTGGAACTGACAGTTTCATTGTTGCCCCCCCCCCCCCCCCAAGTCTCGAGGAGGCCTCGTTGTAAAGACAGTGGAGCCCCTGGCTTCGGGCCAGACAGGCCACAGCGGGGCTAAACCCCGGCCAGCGGAGACGAGGCAGGAGACACACGCAGACGCAAGCCATGCAGGAGGTCACGTCAGGAGTGATCAGTGAAGGTTGGAGGGACCGGACCAGCAGCCTTTGAACTCTTGTTTACATAGACATCACACTGCTATTCCTGCTTCTCTGCATTCATTACACATCTGCCAGCCTCCCTGTGTCTTTTAAATACACAGTCTATGAACAGTTATAGTTTATCAACCCGTTTGCTCGATTGGTAAAGCAGGACAATCTGCAAAGGGTTGAGAATTTTAGGAAAAGTTCAAAGTTATAGTGAATTACTAACTTGGAATTATTATTTATTTATAATTATGTTATTTCTTGAGCAAAAATGTTTCAGCTTCTCAAATGTGCTGGTTTTCTGCTCCTCATGAATGGTATGTTGGACTGTTGGTCAGACTCAACAAGAAATCTAGGGATGTCCACTTGGGCTAAATGCTTAATTGATTAGTCTGAAAAATACAGTGCCAGTTGAAACAATAATGATTAAGTTAAATTAATGATTGCATTTCTAACTGCCGTTTCCATGATCAGGAAAACACTTTTAATCCATCATGGACAGGAAGTACGTCAAAGAAAGAAATAATGGGAATTTGAACATCCCCACTGGACCTTGTGATGCTATTGTTTTGTCACCTGCTGCTTCCATGGTCAACAATCAACCTTAATGATAGAGAAAAACATTACCAGTTGCAGCTTTACTCAAGGTACTATGACAGAAACCATCAAACAGCGTTTTGCCATTTTGCATATTAAGTCCATCTGCTTGCAAAGTGTGCCGGATGCAATTTTAAGAGTCTTGTTTTATGGTTTTCTTTATTTCCCCTCTAGATAACCAATTCCCGTTCGCTTGGGCGATGGACAGTTTTCCTGCCTTTTATCTGTTGATTTTTTGTGTTCCTGTGTGTGGAACATGAGAGGATGGAAACTGGAGACAAACATTAGTAGCTACCCTTAGGTAACCACAACAGAGCCATGGCTGACAAAAGAGCAATGGATCATGAGAGGAAATGATCTGTTTTTCAGGTCTCTGGATTCTTCCACCCCTTTGAGGAGAGAGGGTCTGGCTGTGGGTGACGAACAATCGGTATGAAACGCATGGAGAGTAATATTGTCAGTGTGGTTCAAAGCGGGGAACAGGATGGCTGTTGGAAAGGCCTGCTGGAAGATGGATGGATAGCAGGTTTCAGGGCTGCAGCGTTAAATTAAACTCATAAGGGCTTGAGACTTAGGGAACTTGTTATGATGCGTATGGCAAAACAACTATTAAAAAAACATGTGAAAATGGATTTCGATGTTACGGTTCTTCCCACAAGCTAGGTTTGTGTGTGTGTGCGGGTGGCGACACAGGTGCAGTGGGGATTGTTGTCTGTGGTTGTCACAGCAGGTCGAGCCAGTCGTGGCAGTGCGTATTGCACTATGCAGAGGACGTGCCAGGGACACTTCCTGAGTTGCTCTCCCTGGAAGAATCTGTCGGCTGAACGCCAACACAAACCTGCTGACCCCCGGCTAAATCACTCAGACACTCCCATGCACGCTGATAAACAAATACATGTAGCATGCATGATTCCGGTAAACATCCTTCGGCCATTTTTCCCCCTCTCGTGTAAAGAAGCCGACTGCTACTATCAGCCGTTAGTACTCTCCACACACATAATGGAGAAGTGCCCGTGGCTTCCAGGCGCTCAGGCTCCAAGGGTTCCAAGGTGCTCCCAAAAAGCAGAGCCGACCCTCAGCTTTGAGACTGCTAAACTCATCTGACTGCCCTGGAGGGAAAGAAAGGTTTTTTTCCCCCTTTCCTCTCAGCAAGAGCAGGGGGCCCATCCATCACTTAACAAGATACACTTCCTGTTCTCAAGGATCCGGGGGTGGGGGTAGGAGAGGGGAGGGGAGGAGAGAGAGGAGGAGGTAAGGGGGGACCCCGAGAGACAAATACTTGGCTTGGCATGTGGGGCAAGCGTTGACGGGCTCTTTTCATAACGGCATCATTCCACCTGAAGTCTTGGCTTGACTGGCAGAGGGCAAGGGGAAGGAGAAAAAAGGAGAGGACAAAAACCAGCCAGACCAACAGACCCAGACAACCCTCTTGAAAGGACTAAAGGACCAAAACCCTACAAACAAACAGAGATAAGTGGCGTGGGAGACAGAAAAGCACTATCAACAAAATGCAGTCTTTTTCTTACTCTGTCTGCATGACGGATCGTATCCACCTTGTTACACCGCTGACATGATAGGCATCATTACACATGAGCCATTAGTAATTAGAAATGCCCTTAGGTAAGAAATACCAACTAGCTTTAAGTCAATATTGAAGCATTTATACGCCACTCAATCTGGGCAAGTGCACAGCAAAGTCTGATGGTGAGAAAGTTGTGAAAAACAAGTGGGGCCTACGCAGTCAAGCTGATCAAAACACGCGGAGAGAAAACGGAGAGAGAAAAAATAAATAAACCTCATCCGCTCTCTCCGTGGTAAGTTTCACTGCCGATAACAACAGTAATCATTCCAGGCATTGCGATCCTCCTCAAGAAGTGATTACCCCCTAATGACAGACGACTTCCTATCTGCGAAGGCCAGTGCCTCTCCCTAACCATCAAGGAATGCTGGGAATCTTCTGCTTGGAGCGTTGTTGCCGAGCACATTCTTGGCCGGCTTCAATCTGACCTGCTCTGAGCTACGTCTACAAACTGTTTACAAACGGACGCCCCCGCAATTCAGGTGTCTTATTGGGAGATGGAAGTTTAGACACGGCACGGCTGAATCAAGATCAGATCTGCCTCGATGCTCGCCTCCCTTTCAGATCAAACTAAAGAAATGATAGGCAACGCTGGGTCCGTGACACGAAACATGATGACTAAGATCATCCCTTCACATGTGGTGAAGTCCTTTCTTTCAGAACTCTTTGTTGTTGGTGCTTTTTTTCCCAGTGTGCAGGATGATAACAGGCCATCCAGCTGAAGAAGTGGCTTGCCTGAGGAGACATGAGTTGACTTTGTTCCCTGCCTGAAGGCATTTGCTGTATGTGGTTTCCTAACCTGTCAGTCCGCAATCCTCAGAGGCCTCGGTGAGTCATACCGGCTCGGAGATGGGCCACCCTGGATTTATGCAGAACACACACCAAACAAAAAATGCAGAGAGCGCGATGGGAACCAAACACTCACAGAAAGGTCAGGGAGGTCTACTTCTGGAGTTCAGATTTGGGAAATGAATACAGGTTACTGACTAAATACCAGTAACAGTTGTTCATTATCAGGTTAAAAAACAAATCGCTTAGGTATTAAAGTTACTTTCTATTCCTCAATGACAGTCTAATTAGCTGTTAAATCAGTTAAAGTAGCTGCTAAAATGTCGGATATGGCAGAACATGTTGTGCCTTGATGGATTTCCCATTCTCTTCGGGGAGAAGCTCTATTTCAACGACGATTTCAGACTTGTCCACACACTTGAAGACAGATCCAGGTTTGTTTCTTGCATCGTTCAGAGGGAATATATTTTCATAAGATACATTTCAAATGTGCTATTTCTGCATATTCCATGACAAGAAAAATTACTCATGAAAGTTTTTTGTACTTTGATCTCTGTGCTCAACTTCACAACATTGACCTGAAGTTATAAGCAATGATTTGTCCAATATGAGTATAGGTTCATTGAATTGTCGAACAGCTTCTGGTACATGAATCTGTTGGTTGTTGGTGCGGACCTTTTGGGGCTTTTTGGAGGCAAACAGTTGTACCATATTTCATGGTCGACCAGAACTGGATTTTTGGTTTTCCAATTCCTTCAAATCCCACATATAGCTAAAGCAGATTTACACTACCTGCTGAAGAGTTTTGCACACAACATCTTTCTCAAAAGATGACATAACTTTGGATGAGGCCATGCTGTGTCCAGAGGGACACTGGAGCTGCTTTATGTCAGCCCTGATTTTGATGTGGTAAAGGATTAGCGTAGGAACAGAGTAGGGAGAGAGAGAGAGAGAGAGAGAGAGAGAAGCAGCGTTGGCAACCAGTCAAAAACATGAGAGGCTTTCACTCTGGATTTTGCCCTTGAGTCAAACTTGCATCCGGCAGGCGAGGCCACCGTACGTAACCCCATACTGTCCCACATACTCTGCAGTGCAAGGAGGAAGTCAAGATTTGTAGTTTCTAAATGGTACAAACCATTTGAACAGGTGATATTTGTTCTTAGAACATTACATGGTAGAGCGACCCATTTGGAAAAAAAGCTACAAAATGCAGTCAGCATGAGAGTTGCACAACATGTAGTTGTGGAGGAACATCGTTAAACTGCGGTTCCTCTTTTAATACTTTTAATTGAAATTTTTACTATAAAACATTTAACTAAAAGGCTTTACAGCAACATTAATGAATACATTTCAATTTAATTTTCAAGATCATAGGAATCCCTATATAAGAGCATAGAGTGCTGCAGGGATGACATTTTTGTAGACCAGGAAATTAGTATAATACTTCCCTCAACAAATAGTCAACGGCACTTTTCCCTTGAATTTGGGATTATTGCAGAAAATAAACTCTGTGGCAAGAACACTTTTATGCTACTTACTTACTTACTTACTTACTTACCGGTACTTACCCTTGTTCACCAAGATAAGCTTCATAAATGAACACCACTTTTATGAGTTTTGAAGCGTGAATCCAACTTTTGGCAGAATTTAAAAGCAAACGTTGGAAGCAGACCAAATTAAATGATGTGAAAAGAAAGAAGGTGACTGCACAACAAAGATGCCGAATAGGGACGGTTTTTAGACAAACCCCTAGCAGGATTATCTAAACCACTGTATTTGCATGTAAAACTGAACTGTCGGTAGTCACCCCACATTGCTAAAACAAGGGAGTAGACTGTCATAAACTGACTGAGTAGACATAAACTGCAATGACGTTGCAAATCATTTTGGCTAATCTGGGGCGTTGTTTGAAACCTGCATGGTCTTTTGACTGCTTGTGTTTCTTGACCCGTTTAGCTACGTCACTGTGATCTTAGCAACAAACTAAGTACAGTGTTATTATTACTGATTGCGAAAATGGTTGCGAAAATAACATCTAAGCCGTAATAAACCTGAAGTTTTCCTTTAACACATGCAACGTTTGGTGTTTGTTTCCATCCTACAGTGTCATGAATTTACACATTTTCATTTTTAGCATGTGTGGCCCCAGCAGGAGTCAAACTCTTATCCTGGCAGGGCCACAGAGTTGTGTGTGTGTGTGTGTGTCAGAGGGCGGGTGTTGCTGAGCATAGGGTCATTACAGAATTAGATGTCACACCTCTTTTACCTTTTATGGTGTGTGTGTGTGTGTGTGTGTGTTTGAGGGTCACAATCATATGGAGACCAGGTGAAGAAGCTGAGATGAGGGGAGGTAGGGGGAGAAGAAGTAGCAGCAGCTGTGTTGCTCTCCTTTTGGGTCTGGGGTGGCGGTGGTGGGGGGCCCTCACACCCCTACAGCTGCCCTGGGGGCCGCAATAAAGTCCCTGAATCTGTCAAAACAACCCCGACTGGCTGGTCCTCGCACCTCCACGAAAATAAAAATAGCCACGGCGAAAAGAGCAGCCTTATTTTGATAGGAATCGGTAGGCAGAGTGTGTGTATGTGTGGCGAGTGTCGACCCCACCAGACAAAAAAATAAAAAAGGTGAAGAAAAGCAGAGGAAATTAGAATGAGGCCATGTTGAAAAGTCAACTCATTGGAGCCTAAAATAAAAAAGCAGTAAAGCGGCTGCCATAAAATATATGTATGTTTGCTTTACAAAGAGGCATTTCCTGTGAGCTGTCCGCAGTTCGCAGTTTAATTCTATGGGCCTTGCGTTCGGTGTAAACCCGCCAGGTCTGGTTTCCATAATCCACCCCAGAGCCTGTGGGCAACCTCCAAACTCCCCGGTCGAGTCACTCGCTGCCTCAGACAAATCGCCAGAAACAACCAGCGGCCGGAATTTTTGCATCAAGTACGTATTCGCATTATTTATTTTGCCAGATGATCGTTTTGGTGACACCGACATCGCAATATTAAAGTAAAAAGTACAAATTAAATTTTTACATCATCGCATAATCTTTCTCAATCAATTAGTTAATAATTTGATCGATAAAACACCATAACTATAGTTCCGTATTCAAATGTATTATTCTTGTCCAAAACGCAGATATTCAATAAGCTAAGACAAATAAGAGAAAACCTAGACGTAATCATTATAATTTTATGATTTACTTTTGTGCAATAGTCATATTTGCTGAACAGAGCACGGACTCAATGGAATCTCCGTTAGCGTTAGCCATTAGCTCTGTGCAGCCCAGAAGCAGAGAAGACATTAGCAGTAGTCTTGTGTTAATAAATGTACAGTCTCTCACACACACACACACACACACACACACACACACACACACACACACACACACACACACACACACACACACACACACACAGTTGAACTTGGGATCACTTTGAATCTGGCAACACTGCTTGGCGGTGCATTCAGAGGAGCAGCTCCCAGCATGTTTTTGATTCAGGTTTGCTAGTCCGTTTAAAGCTTCATGCATCCACATGAAAAGGCGGATGCATCTTTGGATTTCATGAATCAATGTTGGATCGTTCAAATAAAGATCGATCTGAGCCAGAAAATGCCCTTTTTTTTTACCAAGCCCGAGTAAATGTAGAGAAATACTTAACTATAACAGCAAAATATCACTTTAAATTTGCTCACGCATAGACTCAAGATTGGCATTTTTACATGAACCTCCCACTCCCTTCCTACACACACCCTCCCACACAGAGCCCCCACTTCCCCCCAGACGCAGACTGCAGGTGCCAGGCCCACCTCGGGGTCCCTGCCGGGCTCTCGTTAGGCCTGGTGCCATTCAGGCGGCTCCTAACACGCAATCCGGAGTGCTTTGTATTTCTCTGACAGCCCTTGTCATCCTCTTCATGTAGTGGTGGAAAAAAAGAAAGAAAAGAGGAGGACTTCAGGGATTATTACTGAGAAGAATTTGACAGAGCCACAAGGCTGAGATGCACCTTGCACCTATGGCAATTTTTAAAGGACTACCAGTGGTTTTGCTTATTTTACTTGTTCAAAATGGCACAATCATTAGTGCTGTCTATTTACCAAGGCAGTAATTGCATTTTTGCCTTGTAGAGACTTCTTTCAATCAATAATATCATGTATTAACAGTAAATAAATGGTTTGGTTTTTTTCTTGTTTTACTATCAAAGAAGCAACGGTTATGGCTTCATAGCGATGAAGGCCAGAGAGCCAAATACATGTTATCCTGTGTAAATAAAGTTAATACATTTCTTGTTACAGAGAGTGACCCTCCAAATAATTATTCATTTGTTTGCTAATTGTTTTTTTTAGAATATGATGAAAGATAAAAGAAAGGTTCAAAATTATTTCAAGGCGAAAAACGCTTACCAAAGCGTTTTGAGGACAGCATCTTGGTTTCAATTTCTATGTTCAATCCTTTCAAAATGTTATTGACAACTATACTTTTGCACCATCTATTTATTGTAAATGCTATTTGGTATTTCAATTTTGCTTCACATTTTTTGAAAGGCTGTACCACGGTGGAAGAAAAAGGGGTAACATATGCCAATGTCCTAACGACCGAAAGCCCAATAGCCTGAAAAAAAAAAACACCCCCAAAACAAATGCTTTTTATTCCCCATGCAACAAACACGGCTAATTTTTATGCAAAATTACTTAATTGGACATTCCCCCTCGCAATATTTTTGTTCCTACCACGTTGATGGCATGGCCCAACCAACTCTGCCTCTGTTACGGTTACCCTGATATTCCTACCTTATTACAACTTATATCACTCCCTATGTCTAAACCTAATTAACCCAATCAACGAAGGCATTAAGTAATAAGTGTCAGAGTGGTGAGTCAGTAGGAAAAACTACATCGGAAAGGTTCGATGATCTCTTTCTGCGTAATAATTAGCCATGTGTTTCTGTTTGTTGCAAAGAGAGCGTGTATTTTCGGTGCAATGAGTGTTTGCTTTTGTTACCACGAGCTGTCAGAAAAATGGACGTTTTTGGTCCAATGGGATGCCTTTTTCTGACTAGTGGGGTTTCCCAATAATTGGCCGTGGAACAACTGTTAGCCCTGAGAAAGGGTTGATAGAAAAATATCAGTTCAAGTACTGATTTTGGCTCTCTTGACTGCAGCAGGGTACATTACAGCACTATGGAGCCTTATAACAACATCAACACCAGCATTATCACCTGTACTATAAACACCTCCATCATTCCTACAACCATAATCATCGCGAGGCCCTGCTCAATGTCTACAGAGGCCACCAACAACCTGTTTGCAACTCCCCTGTGCATATACACAAAGGCTTCATATTAAGGAATGTGTGCAACACACACATGCACGTGCACACACACACACACATACACATACACACCAACAAAGAAACACACACAGAGACTTGAATGCTCACATATGCCGCCACTCACAGATACTTACCAAAGAGACAAACATAAACAGGCACATTGCTGAGTGACAGAGCCAACTCCACCAGATAAGTTTCCACTTCCGTGAAATCTAAACATTAGCTTGTTTACCCTCGTCCTGAGCCGAGACTGGGCCGGCCTGAGAGCCGTGTGTCTCTACATGTAGATGTGTATGTGTGTGTCCAAAACACGGGACATGTTAATAGAGTCAATACCTCAAGAAGACATAGAGGCTAAAAGACAGGGCAAGATGTCTCGCTCGCCTGCCTCATCTCCTCATCACGATGTCAGCCATGACACCTTTAACACGGCTGTCAACAGTAGGAAGCTTTTATTTGCAAAGCACTTAAACTTTAGAATGAAGTTGATTAAAGTTACAAACACAGCTGTTGCCGGGACAATAAAACCTGACACGTAGTCCAATGACGGACAGACAACTAACTGTGTCATTCTAGAGTAGAATGGACATTGGACGTTTGTTTCGGTCACTTGACCGGTTCGGAAGAAAATGGAGCTCGGCACCACATTGACCACAGAAACACAATAAGTAAGCCAATGGCATCAGGACACATAAAGATGGCTGCCCGTCCGACCATCCTGCAATGTTGGTTTGAGTGTGAATGTCCTTTCTACTCTCATTCTATCTCTAGGTTCCACACTTTGGCAGCCATTTAGGCAGTAACACAACCAAACGTTGGCCTGAGCAGATGATCGCGGCTTCAAATGAACATTAATATGAGTTGCTAAGCCCCATTAGCTTGTTGGCTCTTAAGCAAACATGGCTCACCCTTCCCAATTTCAGCTACAAGCAATAATGCCTTAAATAAGAGGGTAGAACTAGTTAGTACAAGTTTTAAGGGAAAGTTATAATTATTTCAAAATTGGAAAAGTGGGGTGGTTTTAGACTGGAAAGCTCTGTCAACAGGGTCATGGGACACACTCGCTGAAGGAACCCATTGTGTTGAGTGGTGTTCATGCTTTTGTGGCTAGTTGTTAATATTTTTGAAATGTCGTGTCTGACTCTAGAAACTCTGAATATGGTTCAACCATATGCACTTTCACGTCTGACTGCACTGCACACTAAAAATAAAGAGCTACGTGTTAAATGTAATCTACAACATCAGAGCAATTAGCCACCTACTGTAGGAGATAACAAGACGGAGAAAGGGAGAGGGAGGGAGGAAGCGGGAGAAAAAAATCCCCCACCCAGCATGTGAAAACCTGTGTCAGATTTCGCCACAGACAAGGTCACCCTCTCTTGGTCTCGCCTCAATGCCCCGGCTTGGTAACCGGATCTGGTGCAGGACGGCGACAAACCAGTTTTTGTCACAGCAGAGGTGCCCACTTGGTTTACATGCCCATTGTGTTTATGACACCTCTGCATTTTTATTTCTTTCCTTGTTTTCTTACACCAAGGGCCTTCAATTTACCTGTGAAGGGATTCGAGGAGTTGGTAACTATGCACAGCTGTGAACACCGCTTCAAACACACACACACATGTGAGCGCACAAACACCAAAAAAACAAAACAAAAGGTTTGTCCTGATTCCAGAGCCAAAGCATCATCATTGGTGTTATGCTGCACAGCCAAGTTAACACTTGGTATGTTTGTAATTGTGCTGCCTATGAAACTGCACAGTAATCCCTTCCAGCTGCCTCCCTCACTCACCCATCCACCCTCCTCTTCCTCCTCCTCCTCTCTCCCCTTTCAGAGAAACTGTAGCTGCAGCTCTGAGTATGTTTTCCATGGGCCCTGGTGGATTCATCCTGTTGACAGCGCCAAGCCTTTTATGCATCGAAAACACAGTATTCCCTTTCAGGTGGAGAGACGATGGAAGGGAGAAGGGGAGCTGGATTGTGGATGGTGGCGGTGGTGGGGGGGGAGCCAAGGACGGTCCCCGCAACAGACTTCAAAACTTCAAAATCTTGGTCCTCATCTCTTCATACACAAAAAAAAAAAATCTAGTGAGAGACAGACAGTGAGAAGGGAGGGGATGAGGGATCAAGCGAAGTAGAAGAGGAGGCCGGGAGGAGGAGGGAAGGAGGGAAAAAAACAACTACGGCACAAAGGAGTGCGTAATTAAGACAGGAAATGGGAGAAGAGAGGAGGGCTCTGGGGGCTTTCAGAAAGAGGCTGGCCAGGGTCGCTTTTCCAGAGAGCGGAGGAGTGGGGCCGATACCCGAGCCGTCTGAATGGGAATCAGATAATCTGTTAACACAAGGCATGGCCCAGATCCTGCCTGCAGACTGACATGGATAGGCCAGTTCCTGTTCCAATCCGCTGTGGTGGCACAAAGTGTTGCCAAGGCAACCAGCTGTTCCAGCCAAACTTTGCCTCTCGCTCCGAGCCGACGGCAAAAAAACGACAGGTGGGGCTGCGAGGCGGGTGGAAGCAGCACTGAGGCACTTGTGAACACACACAAAGCTAGCTCAACGCTGACACGACACGACACAGGGGTAGGAACCTAACACCAGCCGCCATTCAAACCAAATGCCGCTGAATTCTGGAAGTGACCAATAAGGTGGTCTCTTCTTTCAACCGGTTATTCGAGTAAGAAAAAAAACCGTTACCGGACACACCTGTCTTGGACAAGTGAAGCATGGAGTCATATCTATTTGTGTAGCCTTAATTGTTCTTGCCCAGGTTTTGAAATCGGAGGTATTTATTTCCATCCATTATCTGTATCCGCTTATCCTATTTAGGTTGTGGGGGGGCTGGACCCGATCACATCTGAAGACAGGGTACAGCCTGGACAGGTCACCAGGCTGACATACAGAGACAGATGCTCACATTCACACCAATTTAGATAATCAATTCACCTATCAAGCATGTCTTTGGACTGTGAAGGGAAGCCGGAGAACCCGGAGAAAACCCACACTGACACGGAGAGAACGTGCAAACTCCACACAGAAGGAACCCAAACTCCGGCCCCTCTCGCTGTGAGTGCTAACCACTACGCCACCGTGCCATCCCGGGCATTTATCTTCTCTTCAACTAGCTATTCAGCATTCGTGCCAACCTTATCAAGTGGATATACTGTATATTGTAATTTTATTATGTTTATCTATTCTGTACACATGGCATCTATTGCATGTCCGTCCTGGAGTTGCATCCCTCCTCCAGAGGATTCTTCTGTTTTTTCCTGTGGATGTTTTTTTGGCGGGATGGCGGGGGTCGAGGAGGGTGTTGTTAACTGTACAGAAGTCCCCTGTTGCACAATTTGTGATATTTGGCTATATAAATAAAATTGGATGTGGTATTGGCCACAATGTGACTGCTCCTCAAATGTATAGTTTCTGCCACTAGTTACATTTATTCAGGCACGACATACTGCCAACTCAGTTTTTAGTGCTGCAGCAGTTCTTGTCAGCCTCATGTTGGCATACATAAAAATAATTTCACTGAGCAAAAGTGAAGTATACAGATTTGAAATGTGGAAAAAAAAAGGAGATCACTGGCATTGAGAAGGTGCTCGGTATCAGGGAACACTCTGAGTTAAGGTATTAAAATCAGTGTAAAAGTTGGATTGGTGCACATCTTTGACCGCTTACATGTGGAAATCAAGTTGACTACCTGCCTCTCAATATGATAAACTGCTACTCTGATCAATACGGCTGCTAACTAGCAGCATTATCACATCTGGCTAAGCGATCATATTTTTAGTAGGCCTTCTACGATAAAACACGTTCTACGTTTACACAGGCTGGAACTCTAAAAACAGAGCCCTCAGCCAAATTCAACAGGTTCCCTTTTCCACACTTCCCCAAATGGTAGATTTTACAACTTTATGCTCATTTACATTTTTGTGTGATTTGTCAGAGTATCATTTGGTGCTGCTGCTCTAAAAAAAAGGGGTGGGCCAAAACCGACTGATCTACCTGACAGTGGTGTTGGTGTCAATGAGGTGTTAGGATCAAACTCTCCCCACAGCACCATAAAAGTGTTATTTACAATGGCCTGAACAACTTTATAGATTCCCCTGGAGGTGAAAAGCAGGCCACAGCTTTAAATCAAGGGTGGTTAAAGGTTGCCATTTCACCCTTTTTCAATTTAAGCTGCGTTCATATTTTAAGAGTGGTGACTTAACAACAAGAAGGAACAAATCTCCGGCAATAAAATCCCACCATGTTGACCCATGTTGTTTCCAAGCCTACTCTTTGATTACTGAATATCTGAGCGGGAGGAGATAAGGGAGAAAAAAAAGAATGAAAATTTAAAAAAAATACACCTCCAACAGGACCTCCACCTCTGCTCCCACTTCAAGAGCAAGGTGGTGCGACATGCAGCGGTGTACCGCAGCTCAAACTTCCCCTTCCTCTTGAGGGGAAGCCATTTTATTGTGTTCCACTGAGATAATTGCCAATCCTTTAAATGAAAGGGTTTTCTCAGTGCTCTGGTAATTACTAGATACGCAGCAAGGGTCTGGTGAAGGAGGGGGGGAGGTAGAGAAAAAAAAGAGAAGAAAACATGACAGGCAGGTATTAAAATTCAATGGGTGGGGCAGGAAGGAAGTCGAGAGAGGGATGTGTTGAAACAGAGAGAATGAGGGAGGGCTGGAGGGAGGGAGGCACACTGTGCTGCTGTAGCCTACGTTTGGGGTTGAGGAAGGACATGTTTATGGTCTGAGGGTTGGGCTTTTTATTTTTTTTTATCCGGTAGAGCAATCCTGTGGCAAGTGCCAAAGACACATCTGCTCCTGGGCAATCCTTTGCCGCGGTAAGGTGATTTATGTGGTGCTTGCTGACCTCTTTTCTGAAATCACTGGTCTTTTTTAGGAACTTCCCATCAGATTTGGAGCAGCTGAGCTGAGTTGAATAATTCTTTCAGACAGCGCAAATTACATACTGCGCTTCCTACTCAGTATGTTGAGGAATGTCTCTCAGTGATGATGGAGAGATTGAAAACCAAAGCAAACTGTAAGTGCACATGCGAGTTATACACCTCAAAGGTTTCGGGATACACTGGCACAGTTTCACAGCGCCGCTCTGTGAATCACCTCAGGTAAACACACACAGGCCAACAGAATAATTGTGGGGTGCCGTCGGTAGGATTACACACTCATTAACTATTGCCGCTCTGCCGTTTGTTGAGAATACGCCAAACTTCAATGTCTAAGTTGACATGGTAGCGCAGATTAACAACAAACACAGATTAAAAAAAAAAGAGGTTGGTTGTGCAGCAATCTAAAAAAAGGAATCAGCATCTTAAAAGGTGCATCCAGTAGCACGCCTTTTCCTGTTAAGGCCTGTTTCTGATGTGATGTACTGCATGTTCTGAAAATGAAGTTTGGGAAGCGGCTTTTGCCGCAGAATGGATAGAAAACGGTGTACGAAAATGCAACCATATTGGCAGATGATTGGATGATTCTGCAAAACCCTGGAGTATAGTCTGGAAAAATATTTGTATAATTATTCATTTCTACTAAAGACTGTGAGAAATGGACCTAGTCACTGTGATGTCACTAATTGGTTGGCTTTTTACAAACAGAAGTGACACGAGAGTATGGAGCTAATTAAGACTGAACATTGAATGAGACATTTTAGTAAAGGTGCTACAATTGATCGGCCAACAATAAATAGTTTGATACGTGTCTCTATTAAGGCTCATTGGAAGACTCGATGATTCTCAATTGAACCAATCCGCTACTCATTTGTCTGCTTTCTTGCCTGCTCTTTGAGCCAGCCACCTGCAGTGGTAGGTTCTGTAGTCGTTCTGATGAATGTTTTCCATGAAAACACACTGATAATCAAAAACACATAAATTATATATTTTGTATGATATAAATTAATCTGATTCTGATAAATGATTAACATGCATTCCATGCTTGCCAACCCTATTGATTTTCCCTGCAACGAGTGAGGACATATCAGTAATAATGTCTGGTGAAAATAATTCCCTTTAAACACAATTTGAATTGTATTAAAATTCAACATTCACATTTCCTTCTATAAATGATTTTTTTTTTTTTTAATATCTATGTGAGCCTCCCTTTTTGTCAGCGTAGCAAACCATTTGTTCTCCAAACTGTTCTTTGATCACAGTGAAAATGCTGTTTCGAAGAGTAAATTCCAACAAATATGGATTGTAGCAGAATATTGTGCGATCTACAACTATATGTTGTGAATTTTGAAAATGATTATTATTATCAATCTTTTTTACAAAGTAAGATCAAAACACAGAAACTCTTGAGACCAGACGACGCCTTGGTAGGGACCTGTCAATCAGAGGATAGCCCTAAAGCATACCCTGCTTCATCATCTATTTGCTGCTAAATGGACCAAAATCTACTAAATTAAAATCCTACTGTATTGAAGAAGACTTGAAACTAGAGATTGAGACCATAAACTAATGTGTACAATGTTTACTAAGGTAATAAATCAAGTATGAAGTAGGGTCATTTTCTCATAGACATCCATGCACTCACACTTAATTTTGCACCACAAGGAGTTGCCCCCTGATGGCCAGTAGATAAAATGCACGTTTAGAGCATTTCAGATTTAGCTTCACCTTTCAGAGCCAGATGTCGCCGCCTGATTTCTACAACATCTGTACAGTGGAACTATGTTATTTTTAGTGATACTCACTCTTCTAAACCTAGAAGCAAGAAACTGTCCCACAAGTCTCCCAAACGTTTGGAAACTTACATATCGAAGAAGGCAGGTCATACATTGTACGCTTGCGGTGTGTCTTGTAGAAAGGAACTTTACAAGGTGTACATTAGTAAGGTTTACAGTATAGCAGACACACGTGGTCCCACAGTTTAAGTAAATGTAGCTCCAATCGGGCAGTTGCAATTGTCCTCTAGTGTTAACAGGTAAGTCTCTCTATCTAGACTATATCAAATTATCTTTTTACATGCCATCAGGTATCATTTACACACTTTCCCCTGTGGTCCCTGACCCTGGAGAATGGCCCTTCAGATGCCCAAAAGAGGCCCCGGGCTTGTCAAAGGATTGCCTGTTGAGGGCCTGTTGGCCTGGTGGAAAAAGGTGTGCTCTTAGCTTGTTATGTGACACGGAGGGGAGATAGGCCAGTGGAAGGTGAGGGGAGGAGTGTGGGGTGGAGGGTCAAGGCGCAACAACAATGGCCCCTCTCAAGTCGGGAGGGCCCATCAGTTAAGTGTGTTTTACTGCAATTTGAGAAAGTGGAATTTGGTCAAATTGGTGTCCTCTTGAGTTCCGATTGCATGAGTTATGTGACCTAGGAAGGGGGGGTGGCAGGTTGGGGGTGTGTATAAGGTGGCTGGTACTAGCTTAATTGATACTTTCAGCTCTTCCGAAAGAGGAGTGCGACCCTCAGTAGTGTTGAACAGCGGCATTCCAGGTCAGACTGGCTGTCTCCATGGCGACGGCCAGGGGGAGGGTGAGCTCTGCCATTCGTGGACAAGACTGGATGCTGGAAATGGATATGGAGTGACAGGTCAGTGCCATGGGCCACATAACACTGTGCAGCCACAAGGCTTAGGCATCCTTCACTTGGGCAAAGAGATTTGATAGGGGGGTTTATCCAGAGGGTCAGAGGCCATCACAGCATCACAGTACTGAAAGCCAACACGGTGGACAGTTATAGATAATCAATGCTGTACCGCTTGCAGTTAGTTGAGAAAACCGATGGCCTCACTCAATTAAATATTCTTTACAATTATGTTGGGCAAAAATAGCCCCTAATTTGGTGAAATCTTAATCTGACCCATCAGGAGGAACATCCATCCAAGGAATAATGCAAAATAACTTGATTACTTGAAGAGAAGTTACTGTTGGGTATTCTTGGTATTAAGGTTGGCATAGAGAATTAAAAATGATGAATATTGTCCAAAGTTGGCGCAGAATGGCAGCTCAGATTTGTAGTTGTTAAGTTATTCTTTAACCAGATGCATTTTATATTGGCAAAATATTGTAAACATGCATCTATTTAGACAACATTTAATATTTGAGAAGTTTGGCTTATTTTTGGTCCTGTTATCACAAGACCATCCCGAGCTCCCAAAAATGAAATTCTCACAATGAGACTGCATTGGGAATTATGTTCCAAGAGCAACATATTTTGTCATGCATTACATAGCTCTTGATGTATCTCAAATTAGTTTCAAACGAGTCTGTGTAAGCCTGCTTATGGAGGAGGTTGGGGTGGTTAACAGGTCCGAAAGCACAGGGCTTTCACCCAGGAGACCGCTGTCCATGTCCAAGTGCTTTTTGTGGCATTTTTTGTTTTGTTTTATTTCTTAAACATGTTTTTGAATCAGTTTAACACTGCGACCACTGGAAAAGAGTGTGTTGAGAGTTTCATTGTATAGGAATGTCATTTTGTAGGAGATAGGTTGCAGAAAACATATTGGTCTCAAACCCAGTAAAATTTACGACTAAAAAAAGTTTTGTACTGAGAAATAGGGCCAACATTTCACATCCTATCGATAACACACTATCGTGGAATTACAACAGCATACTTTGTGTCGTACCAGAGCGAGTTCAGCAATATTGCAACATGATGTGGGCTTATGTGGGCGGGGCTCCTCAAGCGCATGACGCCGACATAAAATCAATTAATCAAACAGAGCTGACCCATCGACAGGACACAGAGATCTCAAAGTAATAATTGTGATAAGCAGTCATATGTATTCAGTCAACTCAGCAACGCCCTGTTTGCAGAGACATACATCCTTCCTTTTACAAGGGGATATTATTTTACAGTCTCCTGACCTTGGGTACGCTGAGTGAAACACAACACCGCCCACCAGTCTATTTCTGTATTTGTCTTACAGTAAGCTGCCGGTAATTGAATCATGCTCTCCAGGACTACTAGACATGAATGGTGCTGTGGACACATTCAGACTTAGTCACAGTGGTTTAGTAGAAGGCCTAATCTTGCGGCTACTGCGTGTTGGTTGACTCCAATTATGTTTGTTTTTTTATCGCCTTGTTTTTATCACTTTGCATGCCAAGTTGACTTCTAATCCGTATTAAAACTTTGCCTTTAGACAGTTTTGCGCCTCATTCCTTAATAAGCTCTTTGAATTTGGCTCTTTAGACTCATAATCCTAAAAGATAAACCACGTATAGAAGTTTAGTGGCGACAGCAGTGTGTCACGTCTTTAGAAACGGCACAGAAATAATACAGAGAAAGTCCAAGTGTTTTTGGCACCAGGGTTAATTTTTCATGACTCATATGTTCAGTACGCGGTGTCTTTTGACAGATAACTCCCAAGAGGTGCGAAGTGAAAGAAGAGACACCGCCAAAAAAGTGGACTATCAAATGCAGAGAGCAAAGCTTCTAAGCTCATCTCTGCATGGAACTGATGCAAAAGAAGTTTGGCGGATAAAGAAAAAGTGCCTCGACTTCTGTCATGTCTGCTCTGTAAGAAATCCACAAAGCAAACCGCACCTCTGGTTGTGTAACAACTCCGGATCTAGGTGATTCCCTTTGGCAAGGAAACAACAACCCTTAGTTTCTAAAGATAGATAAACTGGTCTTTTCGCATGCTGTCAACTGCTTAATCTCAAAACTAACAAACCGCAAACTGAAAGTCACTGGCTTTCCAACAACAAGCCTCCGCTCCTCCACCTAAGGTCAGGTTTGGAACTGCTCATTCACCTTAGTCGTGTTCATTCAAAATAACTTAATGAACAGAGCAGCTGTACTACAATGGCATGAAGGTGCTCATTCAATTATAATAATGAATGATAATAGTCCAATGGAAAAGGATATGAGACATTATTGTCACCTGGGTAATTTATGCCAACTGTTTTTCTACTTGCCTATTTTCACATTTCCTTGAAATTTGTTAGGGGGAAAAGTAATAACTGGTTTTAAATTTTGGTTTCGGAAAAGTAGGCCATCAGAGAGGATATCAAAATATAGTCTGCAAATGAAAAACTTTCCTCAGTCAAGGGAGCTTTCAGCGCCAAGTGGACGGCCACATGAGAGCCCCCAGTTTGGACAATACATTTCCCCTTATTTCTGCAAATACCCAGAATTACTGCTTCAAGATTACACAAACAACTCCTCTTAAGGCGGTTGAGAACAGTGCTGCAGCATTGCATCGATCACAAAAAAAGTAGTACTTCTCTGCAGGCCGCCATCTGCTTGCAATTATGTGTAAAAATCCTTTCTAAGAGCAAAAGTCTCCAGAGATAAGCATCTTTTGGGCAAAACTTTCTCAGATGAGGGTCCTAGCTCTAATTTACGCCCATTATCTATATTAATGTCCTCAGTAGTGCAGTTAGGACGTTTGTGAAAAGGCCGTTTGGTAATAGCAGTTACAGTAATACAAAGTTGGAGCTGCCTTCACTTGGGGGGTCCTCAGGATGTGGAGGGCTGGAAAAGCTGCGTTATCACGTAGTCAGTGTGCGTTCAGGTTTAGCAGGCTGTTGCAGTCTGGGCTGTGATTAGGGCTTTGATAAGGCATTGTTGATGGGCTGTAGAAAAGCGTTTTATCACTGGAGCATAATAGCGTGCATAAAAGCCATGAACCTGTGCTGAATAAATATGAGGTGGCACACACCCACAGAAAGACAAATGCGTGTGTGCACATATGCACCTTCTGTTCGCGGCACCTTTCCTGCAGATTATCTCTGTGAAAGAATGGCGGGATGTAGGGGCTTTTCCCCCTCCCTGCCTCTCTTTCTGTGTGTGTGTGTGTCGTATCTCCGTGCCTCCCCCTCCACACACACACTCTTTTGGTCTCTCTCTCTCCCTCCCCATCTCTCTCCACCTTTCTCTTGGTATATTCCTTCCTCTCTGTCTCTCCCCTCCATGCCTGAGTGCAAGGTGAGGATCACAAAAGGAACACCTGGCAAACACGGATGTGGTCCTCCTCGTCTCATTGTCACCCCCCTCCCCCCACACACGCACACACTGCTCCTCCTACTCCTCCCCCGTTCCTCCCCCCGTTGACTCCCTTTTCAGAGAGGTGCTCGGAAGAATCGCAAACAAGGCTTTCAGCGGTAGGAGGAAGAAGAGGATGAGGAGGAGGAGGAGAGGTGATTGGGGCCCACCACCACCACCACCTCCACCTCCTCCACCACTCGCTCCCTTCATCCCTCCCCTCCCTCCTCAGCTCGCCTTTCACACGCCAGGAAGTGCTATTCAGACCAGGAGCTGCATGTACATGTCCCTCTCAACCAGTAACACCTCACTTCTTTCTCTTTCTCAGTGCTTTCATATGTGTGTGTGTGCATGTGTGTGTGTGCGAGTCTATGATTAAGAGAAGAAAAGGAGGAATCTGATAAGACAAAAGCAAAACAATATGGGAGAAAGAAAATAGAGAAAAGGTAGTTTTATCTGATAAACGCAAATGTGACCCGTGTACCATTCCCTTATGTTCAACTTTTACAAACATGAACAAACTTCATGTGCTCAACATGCTCAACACGCGGAGGCTGGAAAACTTTCCACTGAGATCGATTCCAATGAAACGCAAACTCAAAATAATTTTATTATGGCACATTCGCTTTATCTCTGCTCCAGCAGCTGACAGTATAATGGCTCCACAAACAGAGTAACCATATACAGCCATCTAGCTGAGCTTCTATATATCTTATTATGACTGTCATATATATGACATAAGAAGCCCAAGAATAAACTTCACACTTAACAATCTGAAAATACTTCTTTGTTTGGGCTGGATTCCACATAACCTTGGCATTCACCACATACTGTGCAGGGTCATGCAAACCTTGTGTTAAATAAAATGAGGTGAAACAGTAGATGGTGCTTATACGCTGGGTTTTTCTGATCTTGTACATAGAGGAATAGAGGAAAACCATCTAGGTTTCAGTATTCGGGCCTATATCAGTGATTGTTTGATTTTCAAACAAGTTTCACTAAAACATTTGTAAAAGCAATCTAAATCAATGAAGATGCAATAAAACATTAATCCGGCTGCTGATGTTTGCAAATGGGATTTTTTATTTTTTTTGACACCAAAGACAGATTTTTAGCAAGGCCAGAAACATATATATATATTTTTTTAGTTCATACGTTCGTTCATACTTTTGCTTTTAATCAACCCAATGTTTTTTTAGAGCAGATCCATCAACAACAACAGCGGCTGGAAGTCGACTGCTACAGCCAAAGAGTTGGCCAAGTAGTAATTTCTCGCCCATAATAAACAGGAAATAAGAGTCTTGAATATAAAGGATGTCCTATTTGTCTTTTTACCCATTCTCTTTTGTAAACAGCAGGCTGTACTTTTGGAAAGAGAAAACAGATGTGCTTCTGCACGCATGTGATTGATTACGCAGTTTTACCAACATAGTGTTAAATAAAGTTTTAATGCGGTTGTTGTCGGAAAAAAATCTGTAAAAATATCAGGGGTTCAGCATGATTACTATGTGAACACTAAATCCATGTTGTAATTAGCAGGATGAGTGCTAGTAACGAGCTAACAGCTAACGTATGGAGGCTCAACTGTGTTACATCAGGATGCGTTCATGCTTTATTTTGACAACATTTATATGCATTCACATACAAGCTGGACGAAAGGTAAAGAATGGGCAGGACTGTTATGTACACAAGTAATGAACAATAGATAAATTAGATAAAATAAGAAATGAAATATAGATAAGGATATTATAATACATCATTAAAATGACCAATGCCAACATTTCTTTTCACTAAAAATACAATGTGTTCTTTCTTAATCATTTGAATTATGTGGGTTTCATGCAAATGGACAATAGATGAATATAAAAAAGTAAAAAGACAAAATGTGTAACTTTGGACAGTCAACACTCACTTCGGGAGGTTGAAATTATTTTTCAGGATGATGGTGAAAAGACTTGCAGCTGCTCCAAGAAAACACCAAAAACTATCTATATCAGCCCATATGGCTCATCGGTGATCGGCGGTAAAAAAGTGTGATCAGAGCATATTGAAAAGTTTCAAACCTGAGTTTAGCCATCTGTGGCATCCATATTAGAGTTCTCAACGGGCCTGAAAATTACAGCCCGACCCGACCCGGCCCGCGGGTTTTTAAACCCGAACCCGACGCAGCCCAACACACCAGCATGAATTGTCGGCCCGAACCCGACCCGAAACCGACCTCCCGCGCGCCTGCATTGTTTTCCTCATACACTTGTTATCACGATAACATGAGTGGATGGACTGAGGCGCGTCCTCCTCTCCTCAATGGTACGGCCAGCCACACTGAACAGTCTCTCGCTGCTGCTGCTGCTGCTGCTGGCTGGCACACTGAGCACCTGCCGCGCCAACTGAGCCAGTTTAGGATAGACACTGCTGTTGGTCTTCCACCAGCCCAGCAGGTCCTGGTCGTCACTCATTGTTGGCCTTTGACGGACGTATCTGTCCACCTCATCCTCGTCTGTTACCGTCTCACCCAATATATTCTCCCACTGGTCGAAGCGCGGTGTCTTCTTTGCAGCGGGAGCGGGTGCTGCTGCTGATGTTGACGCATCATCTGTCTCCTGGCTCGCGTCACCTGGGCCTTTTTTATTTTTTATTTTTTAATGAAATGTGTTTTATAAAAAAAAGGAAGCCCGAGGCCCGACCCGACCCGGCTCATTTGCGTATTTTTTCGGCCCGGACCCGGCCCGAAACTTCGGGTCCCGTCGGGTTTGTCGGGCTGGACCGACCCGTTGAGAACTCTAATCCATATTAATAATGAGGGTGAGACAACATGAACTGAACAAATGGGGATGAAGGTTTACACCTTTGGACAATCTCTCCTCAGAGGCGTTCATAGTGCTGCACTCAGTTGCACAATGATGGAAGCAGCTTGAGAGAAACGCCTGTTACCTTTTCACCTCGGCTCACCGGGCCTAGTGCATCAAGTTGGGATGCTTGATGGTTGAAGAAAGTTATACAAGTTGCCGATTCCAGCTCTGACATTGGAAAGAGGCGGGGGAAGGGGGTCAGATGCTGTTCACTGATCACAGGGAAACATACTGAGGCCTTAAGGTTTATTAAAATGTTAATCGATTCATCAATCAGAAGAAAATAACAAATTAAGTTTTGATAATCGAGTAATCATTTTATATTGTTAAATTACAAGGTAATACTTATAAATATTACTATAGGAGATTTGGTCAGTTGGTCAGACAACAAGTTAATTACATAGAGAATACATTCAGTAATTGCAGTGTAAGCTGCACCATCGAGAACTCAAACAGGGAGTCATATTAATGTCTCCTACAGTGACTCACATTAGTCATATTAATGTCTCCTACAGTGACTCACATTAGTCATATTAATGTCTCCTACAGTGAAAACTGCTGCGAAAACCTACAAGGTCATAGGTTAATGTCAGTAAGTCCTCTACATGTACTATTACTTATACTACTTTATACATGATTTATTTTTGGGTGATTAATTGTCAAACTAGCTGTTCAGTGTCTTCAAGTGTTCAATAAATATAACGCCAAACTGAGACTCCCTGTCCGTTTCCTTTCATGGGAACCTCACACTGTGAGGGAGAGGACAATTCTCAGGAGGGCGCTCCCTAGTCAAAGCCTTTCTCCTGTCCTACCACCTTTTGTAAAAGCATAATAATACAAGAACAGAAGAAGAGAAACCATGACAAAACACCGGAGAGAAAAGGCCCGTTGTTCCTGAGCTTTCAAAGAGGAGGGAATCAGGGCCTTGACGCCAGCAGCCCAGTTAGCAGCGCTCGACGTGATTAAGCGTCATTCACACTTCAATGCAGGTACTGGTATGTTTAAAAAATTTAAACAGGCCTGTTCCTTCCTTCCCCCGAGAGTCTTTGTTGGGGTCGGGATGTTGTTGTAAGTCCACCTCTTCCCTCCAACAACAGATATTAAAGTTATCACTGTTGAGCATCAGCAACAGCCGACCTGCATGTGCTGGGTGGAGGGTCATGCAGGTGTGTGTCAGGTAAGGGGAGTGGTCTGTGTGTCATGAAGTGTGTGTGTGTGTGTGTGTGTGTACTGCTGCTTTGTACATGTGGTGGAAGTCCCAGACACATCAGAAAAAACAAATCCTGTCATGTCTGTCATTGTTTATATCATCATCCGGAGGTGAATTTCACCCTGCTGTTTACACGGTAACTGGATGAACACAAAATAAACTATTATGCTGTGATTTCATTGCAATAAGCAGACGAAACGGATGCAAAATAACCAAATAATGTTGATAATTTATAAAAAGTCTGAAATCATGCATTGCCAGGTTTTTCCGTTGAACATGCTTGGGTTCGGATTGATCAGAGCTAGGCTATGCTAACATTGTAGCTGCCCCATCAACACTCAAAATAATGACACCTAGGCATAAATATGGCTTCAACATGGTTGCTGTTGTACCAAAGATGGTCTCTGTACAGATACGAGGTATCGTAGAGCTCTGGGTGACCACAGCCGGATACAATATGATTCAACAACGTCAGACAATAGCAGAGTCTCAACACTTAGAGGCTTTTGCGACACAGCATCCAGCTAATTTCTCACTGGAGTTCAAATATTTCCACTGGAAAGTACACGAATGAGGAATGACTTTGTGTCTTTGCATTGTGACCGAGCGCCACCAAAAACGTTCTCTCTGCCATCCGACTTCCTGTTTACACAGGAAGTAAAGTGCCTCTTGGAAAGTCAGCAAATAGGGAGGGATACAAAGAAGAGAATGGGTTGTGTGTGTGTGTGTGTGTGTGTGTGTGTGTGTGTGTGTGTGTGTGTGTGTGTGTGTGTATCCGCCAGTGCCTATTCATATGAGTGCATGCTTGCTCCAGGAAGACTGTGACAGCTTTACTGCGCTGTCAAATATTTATAACCTACAACCTTTTTCAGAGCCTCTAACCCAGGGTCCCGGCCTGCCTCCCTCCGACTGAGGCCCTCACCACAGCGGGCCCCCACTGTACTGTAACTCGACTGCACTTCAGGCCCCGTAAATCTCTGGTGAGGGGACGGCAGTGTGCGTGTACGAGGCTCCGACTCCTGCTATGACAACAGATGAGCCATCACGGTCTTAAGAGCGGCTATTTGCCTGTCAAACTTAATCTTGGCTCGCAGTTCGACTGGAGGTGGCTTTTACTGTCTGTCAAGAAAGAGAGAGAGAGGGAAAAGGAGCAGAGCGGATATTTCAGGGGTGGAAAGTGGTGCATACCATAAATAGCTCCACTTTCACAGCTAGGAATCCCATTTTCAGTGGGAGGCATGATTTTTTTTTTCTTTTCTTGTTGGACTGACTGCGGAAATTACTATTTATGTACCAAACACTGTGATGTGTAATTTGGGAGATCTCGTTTCAAGCCTCGCGTTCTTGCAATTTAGATAATATAATACATACTGTATTGTATCCTGTAATTGTTTGGCATCGACACCCTCAAACGCACCGTCGCCCTCCCTCCTTGTGTCCCCGAAGGCCACGAGGTGCCATAAGTGCCTCGGATATCTTCATCTAACAAATTACTCGCGTTCATGAAAGCATTTCCACCGTGTGGTGTCGGAGTTGTGAACATATTTCATGCAAACACCTTAAAGTGCCTGTTTGATTATAATGTCTCCATTTACACTGACTGTGCACTTTCTTGAAAGAAACTGTATTTCTTCCGCAGAATATCCTGACTAAGAATATTCCATTCAAAATGACTTCTATGTGCTGTTGAAGGCATTTTCTCCTGCATCTATGATTTGAAGTAGATTTTTTCCTCACGTGGTCCCAGAGCAAAATAACTTATTACTTTTTTTGTCATTCTACGCCAAAGAAAAGTCCTCAGTCAAAGGTGCGCGCTGTGTAAAGAGGCAACTGCTTTTCCAGTTATCTTCTGCATCTCAGCACTTCTCAGAGGAACTGCTCACAGTAATTCATCCGCATTGACAGCCATATGGTATACTGCTCTGCTCCGCAAACACTCTTTAAACGCTGAGCCACCGACCAGGGAAAGAGTAGAAAAAAGAAAACTCATATCCTGACAGGGCCTCTTTCCTGCTATCTCAATAAGAATGCAAACGTTTTCAGACACACTGCCAACGACACACATCAAAAAAAAAAAAAAAAACTGAAAGAAGTCCATGCATCTATAATTTGACCATACATCTATAATTTGTACCTATCGGATAACATTTGTTTATCTAACCATCGGTTCCAACTGTGTTTGGGCATAAAGGGACGTTAATTGCACTGTTGGTTTAGTGACCGTTTCAGGGAAACGGAGCGGCATGTGCCGCCGCTGACGGAGCTGGAATGTGGAGAAGTATTTACCAGTTGAAATAACTGCATTATGGCAGAGGGAACAGACAGGAGACATTGATTATTTAATTTCATTTGGATGGCATGCTGTCTCAGTCGGTTGTATGGCAACAAACTTCTACACATGATCCTGGAATGCTTGTGAGATTTCACAGTGAAAACTTCAGCTTAACTTACATCTTTTAACCAAGTAGGAGTGCCCTGCTGAGCATCCATCCACACTAATGGGGATTTTTGTTTTGCTTAAACCAATTTTATTTTGTGTGTACTGCAAAAACTAAACTCATCAAGTTATTATAGTCTATAAATGACTCCTACACATCTTTTTGGAAAAATTGCCACCTAATTTAAACAGAAATGATTTCAAGAATTTTCTATGGGCAAAATGAGATAAGCATAAGTCAAAGTATGAAAGTTTATGAATCGCAAAAATAGACATTATTGTTTATAATTGAGAGAAAGTGAAAAACACCAAGGTGGTATGAATATCCCTTTCTCATGCAAATATTTTGGAAACCCAAATACACCTTTTTTCCTTCTCTCTTAATCCTGTCTTGTTTTCTGAAACTCATATTCAGAAAGAACATTCAAGTTGATTGTATTGAAACCAGCATGAGTTTCCCCATGTTAAGCAGATTCAACGTTTTTTACCTTGGGGTCATGGGAGTGTCATATGTCAAACTAAGTGCTTCCTGAGGTTAGCCATGTGCACACACCGAGTCAGTGTCACCTTTAAATCACAGTTCACTAAATGCCAAAAAGCATTCCACTGCAATTTGAGGGCAGGAGAAGTGAATGCAGATATAAACCTGATGCGATTACATTACTGTACATTTGAGTCTCTTACCCAGCGGCGTATTGTACCCAGAAACCGTACGATCACAAACAGCCGTGAGATTTTGTTCCACTAAAATGTGACAGAAGCAACAACCAACTTCTTGTGCATCTCTATGGTGATCATACATGATGTCGAGCAGCTGAAAGGGAGCAAATGCTTGAAACACAAAGATTATCCAAACTCAGGGAACCTCCTGTTAAAAGGAAACTACTACAGCAAAACCTGACAGGAAAACAACTATAAAATATGCGGTTCGAGTTGATCATAAACATGCCTAATTAAGAGTGCTATTTGCGGATCAAGATTTCCTGTCCTGAGGCTACGATGTCGACAGTCTGCATTAGTCAATCCAGGGTAAGTTTGCACCGCAAGTACGCGTACCATGTCTGTTGAGGCAAACCCAACCAATAATGGCATAATCAAAACAGAAAGGCAAATTCCACCAGGGAAATCCACTTTGACATAAAGGGATAGCTATTTTCATCTATTATCCATGTCATTTTTCCAGCAGATCATATTTTGGCAGCAGCATGACCCAATGCAGGAAGTGGAGGGAAGTACCATAAACAGCTGTACGTGTAGAAACATGGTCTGGCAATTAATTCCCGGATTCCTTGACTCAACGTTAAAAGATGCACAATTGTGTAAAAACATGATATAATCACAAATAAACAATATTGTTTGCATAGTTCCAAATGAATGCTGAAAACATTTTTAAACATTTGTTTAAAATATATCTTGTACTTATTTACTTTTCCAATAAAAGTAAAACAGCGCGCTCCAATAAAATATCTTGGCCATGCAAAAAGAAAAAAAAATTATGTCAAATCCTGCCTCATTTTCCTGGAAGTAATCAAACAATTACAATTACTACTTATTTAGTCCTTACTGATTTGTTTGTTGAAACAAATTAAGAGTGACTTTTAAATTGCTGAGCATTGTGTGCGTCGTCATTTTCATTTTTCATTGTGGATATTTTAATTATACATTTATTTGCTGGCCTTCATCCCCATTCCCCCGTCACAAATCCCCAGCTCCTCTCCATCCTTTTGCCGGCAGAGTAGTGGCATAGACGCGGGGGGGCGGGAGTTGCCCAACCCCTCCTCCCCATCTCCTCCATGGTGTTTATCCACTAATTGGGCCACTTCCTGAGACAGAGGCCAAACAGGGAAGGGAGGAATGCATGGCAAAAGGCCACTCAGACAAGCTAGCGTCAGGGTTGGGGGGGGGGGGGGGTGGGGGTGGGGGGGGGGGGGGTGGGGGGTGATGGGAAAGGGAAAGAGGGGTGGGAGGGCTGTACGGAGATAAACGGGGCAAAAGATAGAGAATAAAACAGATAGACAGATGTTTTCTTTATCTTTTCTTTTTTTTGGGGGGAGGGGGCAAGCCTCTGTTCATGACATAACATATCATATTCCGCATGAGCACCTCCTGGCACGGCAGATCAGCGACTCATGCAGCCTGCGACGTGTGCCGGCGGCGCTCACTATTAATACATGCTAACGTTTCGCCTGCCACCCTGGCTCTCCCTTGACAAAACGGTAGTTTTAATGGGAAGAAAAAGCGTATAAGTCTTTGGGCTGACAAATGGGAGGGTTCGTGCTCGTTTTTATCCCGGGTGACCATCTATGCGCTCGGTTTCGTTTGATGTGCTGGCCCTTTGAAGTTGGCCTACAGGGTCTATTGGTGTTTTCCTGGGGTTAGAAGTTGAGCCCCCACAGCATTTAGGACTTTTCAGGCCAGTTAAGGGATGCCAGATGAGGATCCCACACCGCTGCATTGGTTTGCGTACTATATATGAGAGAGTGTGCCAGAGTGTCCTTCATTTTTCACAATAATAATAATAATAATAATAATAAAAAAAAAAACATGAAAATATATCTGGGGTAAACTTTGTGTATGATATTTGGGGTAGTGAAAAAATTATTATGAATTGTCAGTGGACATAAAGAAAAAAGCTCCATTATACAGGATTGATTGATCTAGCTGAAATGAAAGATTCCTTTTACATCACGTCTCTGGTCACACTGCACTAATTTAACAAAAGAATAACTTAAAATAATGTTTGAATATTTTTATATTAAAAAAATATATATTTTCTCAACCAATGCTATCATGACATCCATTAATCATTCCGCAACTTTTAGCAGCACATAGCTAGAGAAGGTTGTGGGCTAATCTTTTTAACAATAAAATCAAAACTCCAAAAATACATCACCATAGGGAAGATAAATACTCTTGAAATACCAATTCAGCTTGACTTTAACTCAAGTATGACTTCAGTTGGAGTCCTGATGGGTCCGCCTCTTGCTTTGACCAATGAGCAAATGCCTACATCTTTCATGGAACTGTACACTGAAAAGTCACAGTTCTAACATGAAACTGATTATGGTACATGTGTTAGTCACGTGAAAAATGCATTGCTATGCATTCTTTTCTGGGAATGATTGTGATCACAGACTTCTAAAAATCTGATCAGAGTTGAAAGAAAAAAAGAACATGGAGGCCATAGGGGTAGGGAAGACTAAAACGCAGCTGGACTGGTGAGAATGACTCTGAATAAACAGACCAGACCAATCAAGGAAGGGGGGGGGGGGGGGGGGGGCAGACACAAACCTCTTTCCTGTTGTCCTAAATAGCAACAACCACGGGAGCTCTATCTCCACCACACTTCCTGCCCCATCGGCTCCTGGGGACTCTGAGAACAGGGGGAGTCGGGCTGCTCAGAGAGAGGACACTGTGTCGCAGCATTGGAAATCACCGATGTACAGACAGCCGGCATGGTGGAATGTTTGAGATGTCTTGATGACGTGTTATTTGTGCAACCACCGGGAACATTTCAATAAAGGCTAGCAGCAGTTAGGAGGCCTGGGGGCACCTTACCCTCCAAGATCAGCTGGCATACAACAGTATGGTATATGTCACACTGGACACCGATGCTGCTGGCCGTTGGCTGGCGTGTTATCAGAAATCACACACTGGGGCGGCATTATGTCACCGTTGTTTGGTTCAGTGTGAAAAAGCAAAGCCAGCATAACAGCAGAGCTTCTTTTATCTCTGTGAAAAGGGGCTAATGACATTGTCACGCAAACTCATGAGTGAATCACACGCACTGAATTTCTCACAGTATAAAGTACTTCATATGTTATGGTTGATATTTCAGCTCTTCTCTTCCATGCACACTCATTTTAAGGACCAACTTCAAAGACACATTCCTCCAACATGATATAATGTTCCTCCAAGAGAAATGGAAAGCCAGTCCAAGATTGGCGAAATAAGGTAGAGGGGAAACAAAAGAGGTATATAAAGGAAGGTGTTAATGAGAATTTGGAATTAATTTTTGGGTTGTTTTTAAGTTTATCTAGAGGCTACTTGATTTAAAAATGGGGTTGCATGTTTGAAAAGCGGATGGTAGATGGCGAGACAAAGAAAAATCATTATAGGCTACACCGCAGGAGTTGCGTGACGTTCGACTGCTGTCCCCAGTCTAATGGCAGATGTGATGCGAGTCTGCAGGTGGCGTGCAACAGCCCGGGTCCTGGCCAATGGCACTCCAAAACAGGATGTCTGAAACTCCCCAGGCTTGGGACTTCCTTTCCCGGAGCGCCACGGCGCAGAGTTCAGCCAGCTCCCAGCCCGGAGGAACACATTACAGATCTGGCACGTGAAACAGTCTGCAGCTCACAACTGAACACCAGCCCCCCCTTCCTTTCTCTGGCCCAATCCCCTCTTTAACAATTTAAAACTACAGAAATAGTCCCCCTGGTGCTTTTCCAGAGGAAAGAGCTCTTTTTCTACATGCTTGGTTTTGCGTCAGCGAGGGCATTGAGAGTGTACCCTCCGCACTGTTAATGAAACTGGGCCTCGGCAGCCAATGTGCCAAATTAAATCCGATGTGCCTTTCCAAAATAGAAAAAAAAAAAGAGTTGCAACCTTGACATGAACCACAAACGACCGTAAAGAGGATGTGCGTATCTTTTATGGCAGGACAGAACGGACAGAGCTCCCCAGACACAAAGCCATAGATGATTCACATTGATCTGCATCACAAAGTTTTTTTCAGCCACAAAATGATACACTGAAGCATAGTGTTTTATGATCCTGCACTCACAACTTCCTGTTTGTTAAAAGATAACCCGTACCTTGCAATATCGCTAGGCTTGTAAACTGCAAATATTTGGCATAGGTTTGAAAGACATAAATACCCCTCCCTGTTCCTCCACACACACACACACATACACACACTGCACAGTTCTGCTAGCACTTCTTCTCTGAAGCTGTTTAAGGTCTTGCAGCTGTGGAGGCTGTGTTCACAAGCATGAGCTGCATTAATACCATTAGCAAAGATAGATGAAAGATAAATTTGCCTTTGAAGGAGTGGATAAAGTGGGGAGGAGGGGATTCAAGAATAAAAGTGGCCACATTAGAGAGAAACAGCAGTCTGCTGGGGGCTAAAGGCCAGGCTGGGAGGGTGAGCAGTATCCTCTGGCCCTTTACAGGCAGGCACAGCTTCTCCAATTATCCCCCTCCGTACCACCCACCCACCCGTTCGGATCGCAGTGACTTCATTAAGATGGCACGCCGTTTGGCCAATGTGGTTCCAATCGGGGCCCAAACTGTACATAAACCCCGCAGGAAATGCAGCTGGGTGACAGACTGTCCAAAAATAAAGAGGGAGGCAGAGAAGCGAGGAGGCCGGGTGTGTACGTGGGGCGAGGGCTGAGGAAAATAAAACACATGTGAGGCGACGCAGGAGGGGTGGGGGCATGATTAACGATGCCGACACTTTGAAGACAGGAAGACACCTGGCGACCATCTTGTCTCCGTGGGCCCTGGACAGACGGTAATGCTTTAGTGTGTAGGAATTAGGCCCTACGCATCTCCCAGCTTTAGCACGGAACCGCTGGCCAGATGGGGACTAAGCCGGGGGGATTGCAGAGGACTCAAGGAATGAGACACGACTGCCGACGCGACCGACTGCAGCGGAGTCTCCGTTGACTTGGCAGCGTGCTTCAAGAATGATGGATAGCATGCTAGTCCATGCGCTAGTTCACTTCCCTTATTGACTATGAGTGTGTTAAATCCCTCCCATACGGCCGCGCTCTGGGAAGACTAATGAAGTGACGGGGCTATGTGTATTTTCCAGAAAGGATACTGTACATTTCCTGCCTCTGCCGATCCATAAACAGCCATTGTTGTATCGTGCCTTGCAAACAAACAACAGGCGCCTAAAAAAGTCTTGTGTCTGCGTCACCTTAAATATACAGCATAAAAACCCAGCCTGGCATGACATATTGACTGCAAATATGAGTTTTGTTGTAAACATCCTTGTTTAAACGTCCCTATCGTTTTACGAAAAACCTAAATAGGATGTTTAAGTATCAGTAATGGTAACAATTTCACATCTGTGAACTACAGCCTTCCCTTGAGCTTTTGAGTTCAAACTTTACAGGATACATACAATGATTTCCTCCCATTTTCCCCCATGAAAAAAAGACCCTGAAAACTGTATCCCCCCCCCACCAATAAACACATTGTAAAATGTTAGCTTCCCAAGCCAAAGATGGCAATAACAACTTCTTGACAGGAAAAGTGGCGACACAAAGCTAGAAGTAGAGCTGAGAATGGCCTGAGGGCTGCAGCCAACAGTGGATCAGGCTTTAAGTTAGAGCTATTAGACCAAACGGGCGGGAGGACGTTGGGGAGCTGGGATTGTTTCTGTGGCAGCAGCGTCGAGTGTCTCTTCCTAAGGTCGTCTTTGTAAGTAATTGGTCTGGTAGTTAGCCACAGTTAAGCATCTCCACAGCGGACCCTGAGGGCTAAATCGCTAGCAACGTTGTCATTACCAGGCTCCCTTTGAAGACGCCTAAGATTCAGTCTGACCATTCGTTATGCTCTTTATGCCGTTTCTGGAGAAGCCCAGTACTGCTGTTGGTCAAAAATCTTTCATAATGAATACTCTGGTGTGTTTTGACGGATGCCTGGGGTGTTGGACTTTGACGTGCAGCAGTTTTGGACAACGTGCACGCCTTATTTCTTTGGTCTCACTGAAACACATAATAATTTTGCTAAGAACAAATCCCTTACAAATGAATACATAAAAACAGAAGCCTAACCTAATATTTCTGAAAAGATTGTGAAGTTATGGTGCTTAATTTAAACAGGATCCATCAGTATGACTGTTTAGCTGTTAAATATATGATTTAATCATTATTTTATTGGGTCTGTTCGGGAACTGTGAGGCAATTGTCCAGTGTTCCAGTTGTCCGTGGTCTAAATAATCATGCACTTGCAGTAAATGTCAAGCATTTATGGTTAAAGGTCTAAAGTTGGGTGTGTGATATTGGCCCTGTACAAACAGGATTTCTGTACAGGGTTCCCGAAAAATATTATTGAAACAAATACATATTCAACATCCTGAAAATGAATTATGTTACAATAAAACGTCTACACTCGCACTCAACACACAAAAAAAGAAGCAAGCATTGGAAAGTGACTGCCTCATGTCCTTAAGAAAGAACATGTAGTCCGTGTGCATGTGTCATGACCCGGTCTCTATAAATATACACATGGTGGGCCAATACCCACAAAACATGCCACAAGAAAGAATGGTCCTTTGCAGCGGGTGCAGTGGGGAAGGCAGCAGCCCTGGAGCGCCGCTTCAAGCAGGTCTCAAATCAGCACTTGGGGAGAGCAAAACACATGTTAGCTGTGTTATGGTTAGAATTAGCATCCCTGGTTTTCAACGGATGTGGGTTTGATCCCTTTGGCCTCCAGGCTCAATCAAGTCAATCTAAAATTAGTGGGCTGCCTCTTTTTTTCCGGAAGACAGATAATTCCCCCTTGATTGTGGAGAGGGAAAAGTATTGGGAAAAGCAAACATGGTAAGGAACTGGGAGTGTGGGTGAGTCGGCAAGTCCGGAGCGTGGGCGCAACACAGTTATGGTGTCACCGAAAATAGCAACAGGTGCAGTGACCAGCAGTTTCCAATAAACACATTCATACTAAAAATACACTGAGGACAGCAATGGGAAAGTTTTGTGTCAGCTTTTTAAGTTATAAGTATCGCTGTGGCCGTGCGGTTTATGAAGCCCAGGAACTAAATTCAGGCAAATAAAAAAAGGGGGGGGGGGGGGGGGGGGGGGAATGTTTGTAACAAGAACATATAATAAAAAAAAAGCTTAAGTTTTCATTTGAAATCCATAACTCAAGAACATGGTGGGACTCTTCCAGAGACATAAGATAATATACTGCAAGTAATGCTGGTGTAATTGCCATCGGGCTGGGTGGTGCAGGGTGGAAACCGCCAAAAATTAATCGTGACCTGGGCAACTCGTCAATGGGCTTCTGTGACTATGACCAAGGGAAAAAGACACAGTCATCTGTGTGTATAGCTTTCAAAGCCACCCCTACTCAACAACGTACTAGCCTCAAAGGCTAATAAGGGCATCTGCCTACCAATTTCAGAGGGGTTTAGGGGTCGTTAGCCCCAAGTGCAAATCCGAATTTGGGCGAGTTGGCTCACTTTGGATACGGCTCTAATAGAAGACCTGTTTGCTTGCTTTGTATTCCTTGTTCTTCTGAAAATTGGGCAAGGGTCAGTACTCAACAGTTGTCATAAACAATTCAGTAAAATAAATGCAAAATATTTTGTGATTTGCAGGTTAAAAGATTTGGTTGAATGGTCTAGGATGCATATAACTGCTTTTCAATGACTATTTTCTAAAATGTTAGGATATATTTTAAACTGAAATATAGTTATCGGGGCAGTCGGTGAGTAAGGTTTGGGTATTGCTGAACAATCACATTATGAAGAGCCAGACTTAGACCTGAATACAATTAACCAGACTACAGTAGGGAGGAAATCACAAAGGAAAAACATTGCAGCCTTGGTTGCTGATGTCACTGGATTCAAGTGTTTTGTCTTTAAAAAAGAAAAAAAGGAAAACTGACACAAGAAATATGTTGTGCTATGCTATCCTGTTTTGTACATTTCCTGAAATCCAAGGTGTAGGATACAGGAAAAATCCAGTTCAAGAGGGAAGGTCAGCCTTCAACATTTCGAGGTCTGGAAAAACCATTAGGTGGAATGGAAGGGAAGAGACAAGGTCTAAGTTATTTCCTCTCTTTTTTCTTTTCTCTCCATCATTCAAGAAAAGGGTTGGGGCTTTATCACAGCAGTCACTGCTGGGAAGGAAGCAATGACAGGAGGACTCAGGACGCACTTGTGTATTGCGAGAAATTGGGGCAACTGCTGCGTGTGGTGCGACCAGGTCACGGGGTCATGCAAAAAGTTGAGGGACGAAGGTTCATGGCAGTACACTGGTAACACAACAGCTCGAGGTGAAAAGTTGCCTGGAGGCTTGTTCGGTAATCATCCATAAAACAATGAGCAAGAAATAGAATCAGGAAGTTGGGCTTTATATAAAACAAGATGGGCCCTGTTTTTTTCCAAAGTCTCGCCTGATAAGATTAAATGTCACGCTTACTAAATTTGTGTTCTTCTTCATGTGGAAACAATGTCCGCGGAGTTGCTTTAATGCCATAACAACACTGCCAGGGAAATATTTAAATAGTTTTCTGATTCTCAGACTTACTTTGGTTACCTATTTCTGGGAGATCTGCCCGTCTGCTTCAACCACAAAAAAAGGAAATGAAAAAAAAGAACATGCCTTGTTTCTCCTCATTTTATAATAAGAGTACAAAGACAAGTGCTCTGGGTCACTCTGCCAAATGAACGCCATTACTCTAGAAGCGTTTTTTTTTAAATACAGGCCAGGGCCTTTTGTGAGCCCAGTGTTCAGAGCAGCCCTGTGGCTTTCCTCAGGTGCTCAACGTTTCCCTGCCGCTTTCCAAAGCAAGCGTATTGGTTAACCACCCAAACCACTCGAGCATAATGCAATCTCCGATTCACAACACACAAAATGTATTGGCAGCAATCCACGGAACCCAATCCAGGAAGGGGAAACATTTCTGCAAACAGACGCTTGTTGAAAAGGTATAATGAATGGTTTCTCGTCTATTCTGAATGATGTGGAGACTCGGACATTTATCCAAATTCCCCCAGTTTGTGCTTTTTTTGTCTTCCTCATACCAAACTACCGACAAGAGAGCGAGCGGAATACAGACACTGCTGCCTCTGTGCAAAAGCCGTCCTGGAATGTGCACTGGCGAACAAGCGAGCGCTGAAATTATGGCCCTGGCCATTGCTAAAGAAAATAAAATTGATGCAATCTGTAGAGCATGCAGCTTTTAATTAGTGGCTTCCGTCTCCTAATTGGTTTCTCTCTGTTTCCCTCCGCCTTAATTCAGGATTGGACCAATTGGCCGCGCTGCATTTAGTGTGCTTTGTTTGTCTTGAGTGAAACCGTACACCGTAATCAAGGCACAAAATTAACGTTGTCGAGGGCAGCACAGGAAAATCGGTGCGGAGAACAGTCAACCTTGTTCTGTTTTTAGTTTTCCACATTTTTCTTAAGGAAACAAATCCATACGTATTGCGGGAGCAAGCCAGAGGGAAGGCCCTGTGTCGTGTAGTAAAGATACGTTGCTCTGAGAATGTAGACGAATGAGGAAATAATTTGGGTTCAGGCCATACAAGCTGTACTTACATTCTTCTTTCGTTTTTCAAACAGCGTGACAGTGGAACAAGCTTAAATTTCTTGCTTACCAAAAATACTAGCAACCACTACTGTGGGGTCATAGGTCAGATGCATAAACCTAAAAAATAATAGGAGACAGATACCTTTTTGGTTTCTTTAGCATGGAACACCGCATATAAACAACTAATTACTTTAGTACTTCCTGCCTCTACTTTAATGGTGTCCTTAGAAAACTTTGCACATAAGCAGAACATGCATTTATCTCCACATATAATGGCCCATTCATGCTGAAGCGGAGATTTGCCTATGCAATAAGCCCTCTTCATAATGGCTTGTGGAAAGTGCATTATCTGAACGCAAATGTTTACCCATGACCTAACAACTGAGTCATGTTTATTGCACGCAACAAAAGCTAACTGTGAGTGAAAACACACAGGAGATCACAAAGCTAAAGCTTACTGTGGTATGTTTATAGCCGAGTATGTGGTCTTTTAGTGGTTTTGTGTCAGAGCGCAGACGAGTAAACACTCCCATGTAGCTTTCCATTCAAGGTGTGCGAGCACGGTACGGGGTGCAGCTAAGCCAATGATGGACATCTCCCAGTTGTTCTATGCATCGACTCGGCTTTGGGTGAAAAAAAAAAGTAGAGACAAAACAGCTGGAAAGCAGCAACATTTGTTGATGCTGATGAGAGGGGATGCACTGCTGGTTGCAAAACATGCTTGGTTTGATAACGCCAATGAAATCTTTTCCCAAACAACTTCTGCAGGAATCTGAGTACACTGGAGAGATAAGTGTGGGAAAGGAAGAGAAAGAAAATACAGAATCAGAAAATGAAGACGGGGGGAAAAGGAGATAAAAGAGAGGGAGAGAGACTGGCTGGCTGCTGACGGCTTGCAGCGCGGCCTTTAAGGAGCAATCAACTGAGGTCAGGGACAGGTCTGGTTGCCCGGCACGACAGGATTCTTACTCACACACACACACATTCCCTGTGTCATCCTCACTGATGTTTACTGTTTCCACCAGCCAACAAACACATTGCCTTGTTACTGGGGCAACTCGAACAAATGGACTCCTGCATCAAAATCACAGCGGCAGAGAGACCGGGCCTGAGGGGCAAGCAGCATTAAAACTTACGACACATAACGTCAAGTTGCTCAAACAACTGTGATGTAATCTGTGGGTTCTGGACTTTTTATTACTTAAAGTAGAGCTTTACAGAACTGCTCAATTCAGATGAGAATATTTTAACTTCGTTGTGAGAGTTTTGTAGTTTGATCTGGTACCATTTTTTACTACTGATTATTGATAAACTAGGTTTCTGGAAACATCCATCTATTCTGCTGTTGCAATGTGGTGCCCAAGATGTTCTCCGGTAAAACTTAAAATATTAGCTCATTGCATGAAATGCAACTTGTATGAATGCCCTGAAAACCAAAATTACATCGCTTTTACAATAGCTTATGCTTACATGCATTATTTCACCAACATAGCCTACTCAAAGGACCTTCTAGCTAAATCCAGCATAATTACATAAAGTGATGTAATTGCACCAAGTGTTCATTAATATGCATTGTCCTCCCCAGATAAACAAATGAATGAAAAGAAAACGAAAGGAGTGGTGTGGAGGATTTAGTGGCCTCTAGCGGAACCAGCTGAATACCGCTCTAATCACCCCTCCCTTTCCAAGCGTGTCAGAGAACTACGGTGGCCTTCAGGTAACATAAAACATGTGAAAGGCTCTCTCTAGAGCTAGTGTTTTGTTCTGGGACTAGATACGAAGGACTCATTCAACGAAAACACAATGATTTTTAGTTTCAGGTGATTGCACACTAATAACAGTTATGTGTATTAAATTCCATTTCAGCCAATAAGTCGCCCTAAATGCTGCCCCCTGGACCTTTAACACTTACTCATTACTCAACATTTACTACAGACTTACTGGAAATGTCACTTGGAAGTAAGTCCAGTGGGTTTGCCAAAAACTGTTAAGACAATATTCAGTCTAGTTTATTCATTTGTCCACTTACACCAACTAAAAGGATCTCCATTCTGTCTCAATGGGTCCATTACTTTCAGTGGTGACTCAGGAAATCTGTATTTGCTTTATTGCATGATTGTGTGCACGTATCTCCCTGGAGCTGGAACAGACACAAAATGCAGACTCCATTTCTGGAAAGCAAAACAACACAGCGAGCGTGTAGCTGGGCTCTATTAAGCATGAGAGGGTGTAACATAATTCCATGCAACATTTGGCAGCGGAGCGGGACACAGATCGCCCGTGGATGTAACTATTGCCTGAATTATGAGGGGCAGAATATTAGGGAGGTGGAGAAAGGGTTTTGTGGGGGGAGATGATGGAGATATGGGATAGAGAGAGGGGGGGGGGAGAGAGAGTAAGAGATAGAGAGTAAGAGAGAGAGAGAGGGGGGGGGGGGGTGACGGTGAAGAAGGAGTCCAAGAAAGAGACAGAGTTGAGAGCTCCACCATTCTGCGTTTTGCCTGCGACCAGTAGGTTTAATGTCCCTCTCTCTCTCTCGCTCTCTCTCTCTCTCTCTCTCTCGGCCTGTTTACAATTACCGTGCCGCGAATGAATCTTCCACGAATGACCGCTCAACTGGCAGCCCTGACTAGTCAGGAACAAGGGAGCTATTAGTGGAGGAACTGAGGAAGGAAGGAAGAGGGGAAAGCCAAAGGGAAGGCAGTCCAGCTCAGAGGCCCAGGGAGGGGGAGGAGGGGAGGCTTAGTGGAGAGGGAGGGAGGGAGGGAGGTGGGGAAGCAGTGCAGAGGGATCAGTGGAGTTATACAGCAAAGAGGGAAGGGCGATAGAAGAGGAGGGCTCAGCCACATCTCCCTGAGGCGATCTGCTCGACAGAAGCAAAGATCCCAGAGGAAGAGGAGGAGGAGGAGACCATAGCACCCCCCCCCCCCCCCCCATCCCTTCCCTCCACCAGCAAGAAGAGGAGATGAAAGAGATTAGTTCTGGGGTCTGGCCCGGAGGACAGTGGACCAGGCAGCGTCTGAAATTCTTTCATTTCTCAGGCAACAGGATTTAGGATGGGACCTCCCCATGGCCCTTTGACACCACACATGAGAGTATTTCGTGGGTGTGACACTCTCTCAAGCCCCTTCATCCCCCATCCGACCCAAGTCAAGGTTTTTTCAAGCATGAGAGCGCTTCTGGGGACTTCCTGACAGCCATAAATTACTCTGACTTCAGAGATGACATGCACAGGGGGGAGAAAAATAAGCGCAAGTACCCGTTTCAGCAACACACACACACACACACACACACACAGAGAGACACAGTTCCAAAACCTATGAAACAGCGCCTTTCACACGGTCATTCATCAAGCGGAGCCTGCGAAAGAGGAAATGAAGTGACACTGCCCCGTCATCCTCTTTCCGATGCATCTGCCAAGTCCTTGCAGCAAGGCGGCAGGCAGGCCGACGGGGCCTCAAAGACCTCAGACATGTTTCTGTCTCACTTTATTGTTGTGTCTCCACCTGACCTCAGAGGTCAAAGGCCAGGGTGCTCATCTTTTAATGCTGCATTTTGAAAGGATGGATGCAAAGACGGTGGGGCAGTTGAGACACAAGCCAGAGAGAACACACACACACACACTTTTGGCTTCCATGAAAGATAATTTTGGAACAAGGGCGGAGGTGCATCGAAACCTACAGTATACGCTATGTATACATTGACAATACATCAAAGCAGGATTTGGGTTGAGCGAGGTAACTTCCGGTTACTCTTTGTTTTCAGTCCTACGATTCGGTTCGAGATAACAAATCAACTCATATAGATGTTTTGCCTACTGACCAATCCACCAAATTGAAGGATTTCAAAATACGCTAAAAGTGCTTGAGCTGTGCCCCAAAATCCCCCTCATGCTCCCACGTCATTATGAAGCTCATGCAACGTCTTTGTGGACAAATTATACAAGGCATCCGCCGTTGCCCTCATCACAGACGGGTGGACCTGCAGGGCATCCGAGAGCTACTTGCGATTCGGGCACACACACCCGATAACATTGTAAGCAGCAATACGGCTATTTGTATTCCACTATTTTAGAATGAAATGGTAAAATAGTAAAGACATTAGTCTATAATCATTAGCTGCAGACCTATTCCTAATGTTAATTATTCCTCTTCCATGCCAAATAAAGCAGCTTGAGGCCTCGTAGTGTCCATAAGAATCTACTTAACCACATGCTTAACCAACACTGATGTATACGTTGGGCTTGGCTACATGGAAACACAACTCCTGCTCCTGACAGCCAAATGGTCCTCCTCACAGAATGGCCTGGTGGGATTCATTTCATTTCAGCTACAATGGGTAACTTAAATCTTGATGAAGACGACAGAGGCCGGCAGAGGATATACATTGGGATAGCGTTACTCCCCCAGCCTGTCCAGTGCACCTCTGAAATTACTGCAGCAAATAATAGACCATTTGTTTAGCCATTTTCCAAACATGGCTCCGGAATTGTTGAAGCGAACAAAAAAAAGGAGCACAAACCTGCTTTTTATCACAGGAAAAAAAAGGAGACACACTGTAGCTCCCCCTCCTCCAACTCCCATTTCAAATCCCCCCAAAACTTACACCTTATCCACTTGTAAGCAGCTCTTAATGTGGTGTTGGGATCCCCTGAGCAGAGAGCCAGGCTCAGGGAGCTTCAGCAGGGGATATTTGGAACATACAAAGGGGGTATTATTTGTTGCAACCCCCCCAGTTGGCCCCCTACCAGCTTGTATTCTGTATGTGGGTCTGACTGTATCCTGATGGTGACGAAGGATGACTCCTTCTTACTGCCTTTTTGAATTACACAGACTAGAGAAAGAACAAGCCAGCTATCTAATGTCCCCTCATCTTATCTCAAGCAGCAGCACCACACACAAATAATTACCATTGACGACTGATTGGCAAATGTTTTCAGTTACTGGCAGAATGTTAGTGTTAAATTACTTTTTCTCAAGCTGACATTGATACAGCCACAACTGTAATGTCATTAAAGGAAAAACAAACTAATATTTTTCACAAAGCTGTGAAGAAATTTGTGTTTTCTCTGTTTTTGCGAATTAATAGAAAGTTTTGCTACATTACTTACCAATTTGTCTCGCTTGCCAAAAGGTAGCCATCTTGAATTTTTGGGAAAATTGGTAGTTTATCGTCTAATTATATAACTGGTTTTGATTGCTGTATCCATAACTCTTATGACTTAGTAGTTGTACTGTAATCAGGAATGTCTAGGTTGCATATCTGCGGCATGATGTGTTTCAAAGGTGACATCATATTGATGTCAGCATATTCTATAACAACATTAAGGCAACCGAGTTACTGAAGCATTTTTCTCCAAATATGGACAACATTTCCATTTTTTTCAAACCTCACTTGTCTCTGCTCTGTATTTTATCTGTGTTTAGGTGGGGGCATGTTGTTTCAGGTACCGGTGAGACATGAAATACTATCCAGGAGGCCGGTTTGAATAATAGATTCATGAGCTCGAAGGCTTATCAGATGCCAAAACACTGCACTGTGGTTTACAATACTCAGAGACAGGATTTTACAACTCCAGAAAGTTATTACGGTGGCAATTATTCCATTTTTCATCACAAGACAAACAGAAGAAAAAGTGTTCGTGTTACAGTTTTGACAGCTTTATAGCTAGCTAACCATGTAGCTGGATGATTAGCTAGGTGTCAACCAAGCATCACTGCAAATTACCACACAAGGGAACACATCCATCAGACGCTAGAATCTATTTACCTGCTAGTAGGTATCAATGCTCAGTGTGTTGAGGTGTGAGGTGGGATGTGGTGGCCTAAAGGTTAGAGAAGAAAGAGTTTCAATCCCCAGGACTCGCAGGATAAGACTGGGTAGGGAAGGCCCTTAACCCCAACAGATCCAGTGGAACTGCTCAACGGCAGCAGATCAGACCAGTTTAACTAGAAAGTACTCGATACCTTTAAGGTATTGACCAAAATAACTCAGCAACAAGTTGTATTAACACTTCTGCCATTAAAGGATATCTGCAATTGATCCTTTTTGTCTGAGGATGTCTTTGGATGGGTATTCAGCTTCTGCTACAAAGTGGTCCCACCACCCTGGGTTGGTGGACGGTGTTATCAGCATTAACCGCTGTGTGAACTCTGTGCAGTGCGGCGATTAGCTAAATCAAATGAAGTACTCTATGGTATCGGGATGACTTCAAGGGTACTGGTATTGGTACTAGCATTGTAATGTTTTAAGCAATACCCAGCCCTAGTTTCCAGGTGTGATTGTGTTATTGTGTGTATGTCATTTAAGTATTCCTGAAAAAGAGAACAATTCTCCAAGTGAAACCCCCCCTGAATGAACAAAAAAAAACCCCACTAAAGACACTGCAGTTCACTGTGTCTGCAACATATATGTTGTTAAAATATTTTATTTCAGCTCACACACATAACTGGTACAGTACTGTGTGAATGCCAAACGCTGCTGCTTTGCAACTAAGCATCTGGAAGTGGAATAGACTGATTTACACAGTATGTGCATGCTAGTAAGTGATTGGATGGTAGCCACAATGTACAAGAGACCACTGTGCACTAATTGTGCCCATTAGGGGTGATAAAATCTGCTATCATGCTAAATTCAATTTTATGTAACAACATTCATGCTCATTGATTGGTAACGTTGCCCACAATAACAAGTATGCCTTGTTAAAAGGATAACTGCCTCAGAATGAAGAGCACAGAAGAAGCCGACAAAGAGACAAATAGAAAGAAGACAAAAGAAATACAGCGAAAGGCAATAAAAAAGAGTGCAATAAAGACAGAGGGACTGAGACGTTAAGAAAGAAGAAAATATAGTAGCTCTGCAGCGGTGTTGCAGGAGGGGGGTTTGGAGTAGCATTTGTGAGAATAAACGAGATTTCCTGAACTGAGAGCATTCCAAGGGCGCCGGTGGTCTCGGTTTGCCAAGAGGCAAGACGACACATGCTGGAGATGTCTGCCAGGTAGCAGAGCACAAAGAGCCCTCATTTCCTCCCTATCCCTCCCTCCCTCCCCTCCACCACCCTCACCCCCACCCAACACACACACACACACACACACACACACACACACACACACACACACACACACACACACACACCATCCTCATGTCTTTCTCTCTGCAGCTCACCAAAACAGAGGAGTAGCTGACGGAAATGCAGTGTCTTTTGATTTATAAATGGCAAGTTGCACACGCCTTCAACATTGAGAGCTCTTTGCCAAGAAACTGAGAAAACAAACATGCATGCACCACCAGCTACAAGCACAAAGCAATTTCTTATATCTTCACTTTTTTACCTCCGCCAAGATTACATTTCAGTTTGGTTTGTTTGACAGGAGGATTACAGAAAAACTACAGGTCTGATTTTCATGAAACTTGGTGGAAGGGTGTAGCATGAGCCGGGGAAGAAGCCATTAATCTTTGGAGCGGATCTGCATCACAGGGTGGATACGGGCATTATTTTTCACTTACGATTACGACTTACGATTTTTCACTTACTGATATGTTATATCAGAATAATGATTCCTTTAATACCATCAACAACTTTCATTTCATCAAGTTTCATTCCACTTCCGACTACACTTTCTCCCACTGAGTCAAAGCTTTTTTCGTTAGTTTGGTCTTGCAGGGTTTTTTTTCTGCGTCTGGTCGGATTGGAGGCTTTTTGTGGTGGTATTCTTGGATGCACACATGTGTAAGCTGATACTAATACAGCCCTTGAAGTTTGATACTTGCCTGGGGATCCTACTCCCCCAATGCTCACAAACACACATGCACACAGCTTCCCAGAGCTCATCCATCCCTAGGTGGTATCCCATTACTTGCTTGCAAAGACACACACACACACACACACACACACACACACACACACACACACACACACACACACACACACACACACACACACACACACACACACACACACACACACACACACACACTTTTGTTTTCTTTTGCCACTGTAGCTTCTGAGCCACAAGCCAAAACTCTTACTCTGCCTTCTAATTACTGCATCTTAGAAATACAACCGAGGCAGGAAATACTTTAAATACTCTCAAAACAGGACGGTGAGAGAACAGTGTTTAAGCAAAGAGAATAAGCTATTGGTTAATATTGAGAACTGAACCCTGGGTGAAAACTGTTAAAAAAAAGAAAAAGTACACAGCATTTCAGCTGATAGATGACTAATAATAGTGTGGATAATATTGAGAGCCCGGCTTCAGCTGGACTCCCTGTACTGTGGCAGAGGGGCCCTTTTTAGAACCATGCAGTCAGGAAAAAAACAGTGAATAAGCTCTAATCCTTTAAGACAGCACCAATAGAGATTCCATCATGCTTGGCTCGTCACGAGAAGAGGGCAAAGCTTGGGAGATGATAACGTCAGTCCAACACAAAATAAAATATGGTCTGTTTTGACTGGCTGGCTTATAGCTGCTCTTTTAGCGAAGGGCTGTTTCCTGTTGAGTGGAGGCATGACTCAGGTGGAGGTTTCTGGCGAAACAAAAGGTGCTCACGGAGCCAAACTTTGAGGATCCTCCGATGCCCTCGTGTGAGGCCCAATAACAAAGGCTGAAATGTTTTGAGTGTTCATGGGAGGCTTTCTTCACTCAGGTCTTAATGTTGAGTTGTTACGGGGGGAGGAATTAAGAGGTATTCATATGTGCCAACACACACAAAACAAAAGCACGTGTTTTAGATACACACACACATTGTAGGTAACTCAGATGAAGTTCCCACTCGCAAAAAAGCAGCCGTCTTTCACCTTTTTTACTGACATTTAATAGATGAAATGATGATTCCATACAATAGAATCAACCTTGACATGATAGTTGTGACACGAGTTAACGCTCAACAATGACTTCCAATCACAACTCGTGTACGAGAGTCAATGTAATTTTCTTTTCTGTGGGTAGCACTGTCGCCTCACAGCGAGAGGGTCCCGGATTCGATTCCCGGTTAATTGATGACTCTAAATTGCCCGTAGGTGTGAATGTGAGCGTGAATGGTTGTCTGTCTCTACATGTCTGATCAGTGTACCCCGCCTTCGTCCAATGTCGGCGGGGATCGGCTCCAGCCCCCACCCCCGGATGGATGGATGGATGGATGATTTATAATTTATTTGTCACTTTCTCAATAGCTACGAGGTGGGAAAACCCACCATTCTGGTTCACCGTGACAAAAGCATAAATCATTCGCAAAACACTGCTGATTAAGATCTGGAACACCAGCATGCAAGCGTACATGAATGGGAACACACACACACACACACACACACACACACACACACAGGCACTGATGTGAGCTCTAAATGCAAGCGAGATAGAGAGAGAGAGAGAGAGAGAGAGAGAGAGAGAGAGAGAGAGAGAGAGAGAGAGAGAGAAGAAGAAAAAAATCAAAGCTCCACTTAGCTAATGCCTGAATATTTACCAAGTGGCCCACTAATTACAGTCTGGTGGAATTCGACTGTGATTACAATTAGCAACGTCCAGACTGGCTAGGAAAACACTGGCAGATGTTCAGGCTGCTCAAACTGGCCTGATGTCGGGTATTTACTTTCTATGACTCCCGTTAAAGACCAGCAGGGCACAGAGGGACTTTATGAATTAATGTAACTTTACCACCACGGACCTGTTGGTTAGGAAGAAGACACAGAGCCAGATGCTCTGCAGTCATGTGCATGGAATTACAAATGACAGCAGGAGAGGTCCGGTTGATAGATACGCATTGTGAATTATAGCGGGTCTTGAGATTAGAAAATGACCACTAACACTGTAAAAACAAGCATGACTTAAAAATAAGAAAGTAGTGACAGCAAATTGGTCAAATGTTGCACCAATACGACGCTGGCATGTGTTACTGGAAGCATGTGTTGGGACACAAGACCACAAGACCATGACGGCTCATCAAGTATCTCACAGGGCCTCATGTTTCAGTGCCGTACATCGCGCTGCAGAGCTACAATTGAGTGAATGAACAAAACAAAGTGGAAATCAAGAACGAATTGCTGCCAAATTTAGAGAAACGGCATACAAAATGTGGAGCTGCTATGAAGTGAAAGCTGCACAAATACAATAATCCGATACAACAGGATATTAAATACGACACAGTTCCAGTCTGCTTTTTTATGTGGTAAAACTTAAGTGAGATATGTTTCCTGCTGTCGCCTCAGCCACAAAGAACGTTGGCATCTGACATTTAGACGTCACTTCTATCTAAAATCCTTTATATCACTTTGAGTACATAGTGAGGTTTCTCACATTATCCATTGAGGGACCTTTTTTCAAGCATTTCTATTCATTCTGGGAAGTGTTTAATCCATAGGAATTGTCAGTATTGATGATCATTGTGCAAAGAACTAACACATGTCAGGTTTGGCACCATCTCCTGTTCAGAAGCCACACTACAGTACACGGAGCTGATTTTCAGAGGGAGAAGCATGAGGACGAGACAAGGGGAGAAGACCTAATGCAGAGTGAGTGGACAGAAGGGACAAGATATTCTGCAGTGACAGAAGATGAGATAACAAAACCAAAAACTTTATAATGGAGACATGATGCCTCTTTTTACATCGCTAAAACAGAAATGGATTTTTTTGCACCACTTGCCCCATTAAGTTCCTCTATCCTCTGTGTTACACTGGATTTTACAATGTCACCATAATCAAAACCAACTGTTTTATCCGGCAAATCTGTCAAATAGGAGGAAGGAAAGGAAGACATTGCAACCGTGTATTTGTTGTGATGGTTGCAGCATGGTAACACACCTGTGAGAGAGCTGTTAGGTGATTCAAACGGCATTTTGGCACAATTTCACCCCCGACACAGCCAGTGAGATGTGAAGGTAGGTAACACTGGGAAAAAGGAAATAGGTAAGTGGGTGTGTGACTGCTCGTACCAGCCAGGACATGATTTGTCATTATAATTATAGTTTAATAGCTATAATGTCTATATTTATGAAATATAAACACTGAAAGCATTTTCTCAGTAGCTGAGAGAGATTGTGACCTCTTGTGTCCTCGAGATAGTCGCAGGATAGGTGTGCATCCCAGCTGAATGCATTTATCTGACTATCTGCTGGATGAGACAGGTTTGCTGGATTACATTTAAAATAATGATCTCAACGATTTTCATTCACAAATGGTGATTTAACAAAAGAAAAATGAAGCTGTTTGGATCAGAGCAGTGAAGTCCACAAACGCACCTGCAATTACCACGTATCGCCAAAGGTGCCGCCAAAGAGATCTTTGAGATTGTAACTTTAACCAGCAAATGGGGGTTGGAACCAAAAACTGAGAAAGAAGCTGCGCTGACAAGATCAGCAGATTGACGAGTCAGATAACTGACAACAATTTAGCCAAGATGAGGTTGACAGTTTATAATGGTTTTCAGATTGGATTGGCATCTGCAACAGCTTTTAAACAATTGTTTAAGACATTTATTCAGCAACATGATTAAGAGTCGACAGCTATGCTAGCATAGGCTGCACTTTAAGGCACATCGGTACTTTAAGCTAAATGCTAAAACTGTGCCTTAAGTTCAGTGACAAGGCGAGCCCACTGATGGTATTTTCATGTGGGATTGTATCAGGTACATATCCATAGCTACAGTTGATGGCAGTTGGCACAGTTTGGAGAAACAAGAGTACCAACACAGGAGCAAAGCGATACAGCAACACATTTTTACCACTGAAATAAATATATATTTATATATTTAAATATATATTTCTAATATTTAACCCCATTACTTTGCCGTCAGACAGCCCTTGAAACAGGGAAAGAAGCCATTATCTATGCTGTCTTCAACAAAACTGAGTTGCTGGTCTGCTGCTGCCTCCGTCGGTTAGTTTGTTTGAGTTACTGCGTAACTTTAGCGAAACCGAACTCACCCATTAAAACACTAAAAACTCACACAACCCCACTTCAAAAAATCTTAACCACCCATTTAAAAGGATACACTGTTGTTAAAAGTGTTAGCATGCTAACATTTGCTATTTAGCCATTCCTAGATTTGTGCCCCTATAGCATGGCTTCTCTATGTTTTATAACCTTGCAAAAACATTTTTGGACTGTCTGTCAGACAAACCAAGTCATGTCAAGATGTCACCCTGTAATTGCAACCCTCCACACAGCTTGCGTTTTTTCCTCGTTGGAAATGTATATTGACACGTTCCAAAGCCCTGGGGTCTCATCATTCTTTGACAACTGTGAAATGCCGCCATGTTAATTGTTCCTATAGAGTATCAGGATAGACATACTGTCTTTTCAACTCTCATTCTATTGCCTCTGTTTTTGTTTTCACCCCTTCATCTGATAAGAGCCCAGTTGGGAATCTCTGGTCCTAAACAAAGACCCATCTGCTAGTAATCTTCCCCACTGTAAGCACTCCTGCCTCCTGATAGCATGGACGAAGCCCCGGCACACATTAGGGTAAACAAATGGGCTGTTCCGTGAAACAACAAACCAACACGATCTTTCCTGAGGAATACGCCACCAACAGCAACAAACTGAAAGAGGAAAACATTGGGTCAAAATGTGGTTTTAAACAAACTTTGGAATTGTAAAAAGGGACATCAACGACCTACTAGACGGACAGCTGCTTGACAAACAGAAGGACAGGGGGTTCTTCCTTCTAAACAGGCTGGATAGTTATTCCTGATGGTGCTAATCAATCACCAAGCGTGGTCACGCAGGGTCAGAGGTGGGCTTGGGTGACTGGCGCAATACAAAGGAAAGAGGAAGTGTAGGACGTTATTTTAAGGTGGGGGCAGTAGAAGGTGCAAAAAGGGGGGGGGGGGGGGGGTACTTGGTGACATGTCATCATGTAGAGGAATGGACTAACCTACTTACATTTGCAACTGCACCTTCGACACATCTTACACTACTTATGCAATGATATAAATACGGTAGCGCATATATATATATATATATGTGTGTGTGTGTGTGTGTTTGGCACAAGAATAGTAAGACTGCAGCCATGCATAACCTTTATCTTTTTAAATATCAAAGTGAAACGAATGAGGGGGGGAAGCCATGGGACCTGTATTTCTCTTCTTTTGTGATTACGTTTGTCTCGTGACATTAGTCACGTTATGTCTGTATGTTGTTGCATAGCTGCTCATTAATGCCACTGATGAAAAACAAAGGCCAGAAGACGTTCTAGGTCTTCGTGCAAATGCAGGACAAGATGTCTTGTTTAAATAAAGTCAGGCTTCAGTTCATCAATACTAAGGTCCCCTATAGTTTATATTCAAAAGGTGCTGCAGAGTGGAAATCAGACAAGAAGCAACCTCATTTAAACTGGATAAGAAGAGGAAGTGCACACTGTCCCGTAGCTGGGTTGAAAGATGGACATCAGGTCTGCTTCTTTCAAACTAAAGTTAACGCCACCTTCTTCCCTCTCCTCCTCTCCCCATCCCTCCCACTCTGTCCATCAAACAGCTGAGGCCCCCAGCAGCCTCCTCTGCTACACCAACAGTTGACAATGACTTCACTGACACCCCGGCGTCGCATTAATCTTCATTTGCCCCATCATATCCTGCCATTGGTATGGAAATGCCGCCCTCTCCGGTGTGAACTGACAGTCAGTGTCGGCGGTGGCAAAGGGAGGCGGGTAGGGTGCTCAAACCTTGGGGGGCCAGGGGGGAGGGGGGCCTATCCGTCCATTTGGCAGCTTCCGCTCCCGATGTATGTCATAGGTTCCTCATTCAAATGACTTGAACCTTGCTAAACAGCCAGGCACACAGACTCGGTGGGGGGGTGCAGGCAGGAGGATCTGATTTCTCAGCTGCCCGGGAGACCACTTCCTGAGAGACAGGCTTGTGGAAGGACGCCTGGGGTTTCCCCATCTGTCCACCCAGGGGCTTGACCCCCTCCCGTCTCTTTCTCACTCTCTCGAAAGGAGACGGCAACCAGTTGCAGAGGTGGAGGAAGTCGCTGTCATTTCCCCACCACAGCGATGGATCGATACTCCACAAGTGGACTAGTAACGGTTGGGGTTGGTGGAGTGTTTGGGGCTTTACACCAAATTTGTATGTGGAGGATATCTTCACTGATAAGTCGCAGTGCTGATAGATTTGCAGTGAGAAAGCAACAGTTTACATAAAACAACTTCTAACAAACACAATCTGCTTTCTGCCGTCACAAACATCATGTAAATGAGAAACGCTGGTTCTGAAATGCTTTTAATTTTGGGAAAGGAGCATATAAGCGTTCTCAAAACCTCTAGTGCAACACAGACAGTAGTCGCCTGGAAGGCAACTTTATTCTTGCCAGAACTAGTGTTTTCCAAATCTCTATTATTGAGGGGATGCATAACATGTTTTAATGACGGACAGTCATGATGGACACAAATATCACCAAGAGAATTGATCATTAAATAAAATTGTTCAGAAAATTACTTAAAGCAACAACTCCATGACTTTGGGTAAATGTATCATTATTATTACTTAGAAATGTTTAGAATATTTCAGAATAAAACACATCCTTACAGCATCGGCGATATGAAAGTATTTAAAGTTGAAGAGGAAGAAAGACAGAGACAGACGGCTGTCTGTGAACAGGAGCTTCAGAAGCACTGCGACATTCTCCTTTCCTGTGTCCTTTCTGACAAGGCACAGACTCCGGCTTTGATCAGCACTCAGGAAATTTCATTAGGACGGAGATGGGTGGATAAGAGACCAAAGAAAGCTTTCGTGGATGGGAAGAGGAAGAGAAGGAGATAAAAAGGATAGAAAATAGAAAATGGAGGGGGGGGGGGGGGGTAGACTGTCATGGAGGGGAAGAAGAAAGAAAGATGAGCTTAATGTTTTACTCATTTTGTGCATTTTAAATTGACTATCAGAAGTGAAGTTGTTACTCTGTTGTAGTTGTTTATTGGCTGGAAGTGTTCACTCTATGCTTTGGGCTAAATGCTACAGTCAACATGCTGCGATTCTCACAATGAGTCTAGCATCCTGATGTTTAGCAGCAATATGTTCATTATCTTGCTTTAGCATGTTAGCGACAGATGCTAACATTTGTTAATAGCAGCTCACACAAAGTGCAGTTGAGACTGAAGGGAAAGACATTGGTTTTGCAGGTATTTGCTCATAACATTTTGACCAAGTTAATTAATTTTGATCAGATGATGAAGAAAAAGTCAGGCTAATTTATACCTAACTTATTCGGGACTAAAATGTCAGCAAATGTCATGAAAAATCCGAAGAAGAGTTGTAGAGTGACTTCACTCAAAGTGATGAATGTGGAAGAAAAGTCAGGGGATCACCAGGGTTTACATTAAACTATCCAAACACTGCTCCTGAAAACCAAAACCAAACAACGTGTACAAACGCTTGAGCGTCGACATCAACGGCGCCAAGACAATGCAGTGACAGCGTCCAAAGAGAGAGTCGAGGGAGACAGACCGGAGCAGGCGACCTTTGACCTTATCAATCATGTACAACAGAGGAAGGGAGGGCAAGGAGGAGACAAGAGAGACAAACACACAACATCTCCTCGACCTTATCCATCAGGGACCAAAGGGGAGGAAGGGGAGATAAAGACAGCGAGCCGGCATCTGTTTACCTTATCGATCATGTCGGGCCGGTTGGTGGCGGCCAGCACAGTGACGTCTCGGAGCTGCTCGATGCCGTCCATCTCTGTCAGGAGCTGAGCCAGGACCCGGTCGCCTACACCGCCGGAGCCCGAGGAGCTGGAGAGGTGGACGAGGACACAAGATGGATGAGTGGACACGATGGAAAGAGAGGAAAACAGTGATGAGATTGATGTGTGGATGGACCATTGTATGGAAGGATGGATGACAGAGAGGGAAAGGGTCGTATGTAAATTGGTGAGATACTGGGGGAAAAAAGGACATAATGGATGGCGTGAAGGGATGAATTATGATGTACGAAGGATGAATAAATGGATAAACTAGGGTGGGAAGAAGGCAGCTGCATGGATGATACACATATGTAGCAGCATGTGATGCTCTCAGACATCCAATTCAACACGTACAGATAGATGTTACTCATTGGTCAATGATGGTTGCTGTATTACATACTGATGAACATTTTGCCAGTTCTTGGATACTTGCAGGGACCTTCTGAATAGTTTCACTGACACTCTGATGGCAGGTTCTTTCATTAGCACAATTCGTCTTCAAGAAAGAAAAGGCTTTGGCAGCCCAAGTGAGCTTTTCCTGCCAATGACGTCCTGCTGAGCTGCAAGCTGCAACTGAAAACACGTCACCCCACTCAAATAAAGCAGCCTTCTTTTAGACAAAGTTCGCAAATATCTCACCTTGTTTGGACTTGCAAACGTAGTGTCTCTGTTCTGCCAATTTACCAAAGTGTGGAAATGCTGGAGTTTATCCCAAGCAGGTGTCCATATTCTTTAACACCAGCGCGAGGTGTTATGTGTGTAATATTTAAAGTTATTTTCATTTTCATTGATTTAATAATTTCTGTAAGATCTCCCCGATATTGTTTGCAGTTGCTGCCTCACAAACAAGCTAACGAGTAGCTTCAGATTGGTTGTCATGGTAACGCTATGTAAGGTGCTGATCAGAGAGAGCTTATTTTAACAACCTGGGTTACTTTTTACAATTGTTTTCAATGAGAGTCAAGGAATTTGCACGTTGCTTTTGCGTTGCTATGCACCTTGCAGGGTTTTTTTTTAGAGCCCTGAACCGTTCCAGTTGAATAAACAGAAAAATGTCTGATGTCATTAGCGGGTTTTGATATTATGGTGACTGTTATTATTTTTAACTTTACTTTTTCCATGTCAAAAACGTGCTCAGCCTGATCAGGCCCAAAGGGTGGTGACAGTGCAGTTTTAGGAACGCCCCCTACAGGAGGACAAGGCACCGTTCATACACTAACATTTGTATTCAGTCACAGTCATTACAGACATGTTACTGAATTTCTGTGATGTTCAGATGATAGTCGTAATAATAATAAACAGCCTTTCATCTTCATCCTGGGATTCAAATTATGCCATGAACTCAATACAACTCAACCCAAGTGACCCTTCATTAGTGCGCCAGAGATTTGGAGTAAAAGAATAAAAGATGGAACGTGAATGCAGAAGATCCCCTATTGTTTTAAAATAACTGTGGCACTTTCTTTTAGGAAACAGGAAGATATTTTCAGTGGGGGATAAATATGTGAGTATTTGGGGCAGCAGGACAGTGTCCTCAGCATAAACTACAGCGTTTGTTCGATGTTATGGATGGGTCATCCAGTGCAACAGCGTGTCTCATTGATTTGTGCTCTAAATATTTTGTGGAGCAACGGCGCTCTATGGCGTGAAGGAATAACACACAAGGCTTTGGCTGCACCAATATTACTTTCAGTCGGATTTGTAGTCAGCAAGAAAAATCTAACTTGGAATAAAAGCCGCCTTAACCTTTAAGAAACGCATCAGTGTGTTAGTCACTGCATTACGAGGCGGTTATTTTCCATAACGCAGTGCAGACAGTCACCCTTCTCAGCTCAAACACGCACACACGGCCTCTGTTGACAGGGCCAGCGGAAGTGCCAGACGTCATTAGCAGAGACAAGGCTGCAGAGGAGCACAAAGGGGCTCTGTCACTGAGATATGAAGGGGGAGAGAGGGGAGAAACTTTGGGTGAGGGGAGATAGTGGGGAGGAAAGGAAGGTGGGATGATTAGGAGGGATAGAGAGCAATAGAGGGAGAGAGAAAAAGGACAGAGGATGTCAGAAAAACAGGTAGAGAGAGGGGGAAGAGGATGATGATGAGGGTGGCAGAAAAAGAGTGGAGGGAGTGAGACAATAAGGGTGGTGGGAGGGGAATAATAGATGAATGGAGAGAGAGAGAGAAAGCGCTTCAGACTTTCATTGAAACACTCTTTTGTTCATTGTTCTTTTCTCATAATTATCTTCTGTTTTCTAGGATCTCTGTCACGAATGCAGTCAGTTTGCTTTCTTTCTTTCCTTTTCGTTAATCTCTGCTTCTTACGTTCACTCTCTTTTTTTGTTGTCTCCCCTACTTTGCGTCCTGTCCTGTGCTCTTCCCGTCTTCTTCCTGTCTTTTTATTTCGTTCCACCAGTTTAGACTCGTGGCAGGTAGGATGACAGATTTACAGGTGCTTCTCATCTCCTGCCTTGACAGGGAAAAAAACGACACACGTACGCCATACAGCAAAGGCTGGTCTGGTCTGGTTGTGTCAACAGTTTTGAATTCTTGCTGGCGTGCGTGGGCCACTTCATTGATTAAACATGGCAGGAAGAGAAGACCAATAAATATCCGTTCTAGATCCGCGCTAAGTGCACTTTTTAACGTAGCGAGTAGCCTCGAGGGGCGGCTCCAGCCCCACGTAGACCACAGCCGGGCTGCACTGCAGACCCTCACGCTGCGTTGCATTATCGGCGGAAAGCTGGCTCGCGAAAAAAAAAAATTGATTGATGAAGTTGCAATAGAGTCGTATCCTGCACACTGGGAGTGAGTCAAAGCTGAACTCAGCAGCACAGAACAAAAAAAACGTATCCCAGGTTTGCTTCGGGGAAAAAAAACTGAAAGGAAACAGAAATGACTAGTGGCTTTGTCCTATTAGAAAACATCCTGTCATTGACGTACCATCGATTTAAATGTCGTGCTGAAAATAAGCTGTTCGTTTCAAGAGCAAATCTTTCTTTCTCAATTTGTCTCTGGAAATGTTGTTGACTGTCAACTGTTAACTTGAGAGGAACATTCATTAAAGAAAGGTATGTGGAATGTCAAGGTTTCCTTATTCTGCTATAAGTGAAAAATACACATACAAAACTTGCTTGACAGATTTATCTAAAATAAGAAAAATAGATAGAAAAATAAATAAATAAATAAAAATAGATTATTTTGCTAAATATTATACAATTATGTAAAATTTTAGACTTTAAGTTAGTAGTTTAAAAAAAAAAAAAAAAAATCTCACTCTCAGCTGTAGTAATTATAAGCATTATAGTAATTATTTCCAGCACAAGCGTACTGAATCGTCATCATTTATAATAAATACGTCATTGAATCCAATTATTTTATTTATATTTATATTGGTAAAATACCCTCTACTGGATATTGGGATTGAGTTATTGGCATAAAATCGTATTTTCTTAGAAGAGAAAACAAATATTGAGAACTTTGATGAATGGTGGTGATTCTGATCAGAAAAACAAATAATTTTGTTTGGCTGTTAATATATCTTTCTCATGATCAGAGGGACTTTACCAGAAACAAAGATGTGAAAAATGTGATGTGTTAGACGTTGCTTAGTTGTTTCAATCTGACCGAGGGCCCCGGCAGAGAAGCTCTGGCCGTTGGCCTTTCTGCTTCCACCTACAACATTTAGTTTCATCGACTGGTTTACCAGGAGGCATGCTGCATATTTGGCCTTCCCCATCTGCCGTGGCCGGGCACAATGAAGTGTCTGTGTGCCTCCGGTCTGTGTCCTCTGTCCGCTCCCCGTCCTCTTTCCTTTAAGCCACAGATGTTCCCAGTGCCATCCCACTAAAGCGCCTCCAGACAAGACTGTTCTGTGTTCGCCCGGCGGCGAAAAAGCCACAAACGTCTAAGAGGACACCATGGGAACTGAGTGGCTGGCTTTGATAGTGCAGTCATGCAGACTTTTTGGGATGTTTACTCCATCCATTCATAAGTGAATCTTTGTGAAACAAGCTGGTAAATTAAAGCTGGCCCGCAGCGATGACTGTGCATTTGTCATCGCTGGACAATGACTGACCACAGTGCTGTAAATAGTAAACTGTAAAACACTACCGGTGGTCAACAGTGAACTTTCAGAGAGGAAGTGAAAACCCACCAAGTGGGCAGGGACTGTGTTTTTGCCATTAATGCGGCGGTCTCTTGGCATGGTTTCTTCTAATTGTAAACTGAGGAACAGTGCGTACCTTCCTCTTTCGCTGGCGAGAGCGTCGATCTCATCAAAGAAGACGATGGAGGGTGCGACGGCCCTCGCCTTCCTAAACACCTGCAAGCAGAGTCCGCAACAATAGAGAGGAGGAAATCTTTAACAGGACCGATGAATCATTCTCGGCACAAACATACACAGGAAATGTGGTGCTCGTTAATGTCATAAAATACATATCAGGTCATCCGCCCATTACATCAGCGACTACAAATAGTTTGGATGGGTCGACGGGTTCCGGGAAACAACGTCCGCTCGCATAACTTCACATGAACCACTGGAAACGTGTCATGGTAATAATAAGGTAACAGGAGGTAAATGTACTTACTTCTCTCACGGCTCTTTCAGACTCTCCAACATACTTGCTCAGTAACTCTGGACCCTAAAAAAAAAGTTTAAACATGATTTAATAGAGTTTCTCATTTGACATGTGGCCACAATAAACGTCTAGTTACTGCATTGTTTTAATTATGATCAAGCTGGACTGCTATGTTTCGTTTCCTTCACGACTTAAAGGAAAACGGGTCGCTAGAACAATGACCGAGGTCGAGTTTAAAGTATCTGACTTCCAACCAGCTGTAAATAACTGCTATGTCCTTCAGGACACTCGTGACTAATCGTGGTTACGTCTGGTATCACCTGGACGGTTTAAACGGAGAGCTAACATTCAGAGGAGCAGCAGCTGCTCTGTGGCGTCTTTTGGAGATGAAATAGAGGAACACAGTGACACAGTGATAACGCAGTGTGAGAATGTGGTGAAGGACAGCAGGCTGTATGCGCTAATACATCACTAATACACTGTGTGCTGCTTCATGTCTGCGTGGAGCATCTGTGGCTCAGCTGGCAAATTAAGAACTGTCCCACTGTGTGAACACTACAGTACCAGGTTTCCTCACATAGTGCCACTAGTACCGCTGCTATGCTGATGATATTAATATGCATCTAATAGAATATGACTTTCTGGCCAAAACAAAGCACCACATTTAGTTTAGAGCAGCAATGTGAGTGAGATGCACAGCTGGATTTAATGTGTTATTATTGCTGGTTATCTAACTCCTGAAGCGATTACTCTGTGTGATATCACTGCTACCAAGACCACGCCCACACTGAAATATGAAAACTTACAAAAACAAATATATATCACACTTTTTCACCAAAACAACAACAATCTGAGCTATTTGACAATGATTGCAGACGTGGATTTGCTTAAAAACAACCATTATTTCTGCCCATATTTGACGAGCTGGGAGTGAATATCACTCATGTTTTAGTGTGGACAGTAAAAATGGAGCTTTTCAAAAACTTGAAGCACACTGCATACATTTTATCAGATGTTATTTCTGTGGATGTTAAATGTCAGAGTAAATTCAGTTTATTTTGCCAGATGCACTCATGAGCATAAAGGAGGATGCTGTTCTAATGGCAAAGAGGTGGAATTTATGAGCCTCAATCAAATCATGTCATGTGTTTGGAGATAACAAACATGTAAATGACAACAACTAAATATTGAATTCAGATTTATTGAAACACAACATCAGCGATGACCCGATTATATTTTTTGTTTTTTTGACAAAGGAAGAAGAGATTTAGCCAATTTTCCAATACTTTCAGCATTTCAGTGTGGACGGGATACGTTTCAGAAATGTCACAAAGGCATGTGTTCATAGACCAAGTGCATTTTTCTTACAGAGCCAGGCTAGTGTGGACATCGTCTAAAAATACAGCCACAAAAACCTCTGCTTCTTCCGTTTGCACTTCTACAACCACTAATCTAACTTTATTGCTACTACTAACTGAACCTCCTATATCCTCCCGCTCTCTCGTCCCTCTCCTTCAGCCCATTCCTCCCTCTCCTCTCCTTTACTCTGAGGCAGATAAACATCCACTCAGCCCCTAAGAAGAACTTCCTCCCCTGCAATCCACCCTTTCAACACCTCTGGGCTGACGGAGGAGACGACACTTAACTCCCAGCCCTTTTGTCTCCTGCAGTAAGTGTGGAGGTTGACTCATTAATCCCAGGTTCCTCTCTCCGAGGCAGAGCCAAAGGCTGGACACGGTGAGTTTAAAACCATTGACAGTGCAGAGATACGAGCTGTGTCTGTGTGTGTGTGTGTGTGTGTGTGTGTGTCTGTGTGTGTGTGTGTGTGTGTGTGTGTGTGTGTGTGTGTGTGTGTGTGTGTGTGTGTGTGTGTGTGTGTGTGTGTGAGTGTGTGTTTGAGCGGCTGCAGTGGGAGGAAACTGAAATTGACAAGATGATAATAGGGCTTTTTCACGGAGAGGAAACAGGCTGAGACTTAAAGTATCCACATTTAAATCTGGATAACGTATCTATGTCAAAGCCACCGCTGCACTGGAAAAACCTGATACTGTTATTGCAGATGCTGGAGAGCGGCTTTCAGCGGAAGGGACAGGATGTTTTTTAATCCTTTCATAAAGACTTAAAAAACTGCTGTACACGATTAGAGTACAAATCTCTTTTTCTTTATCACCTTTTTAATCAAACACAAAAATATATGTCAACAGCAATGATTCTGTCACTGACATCGGAGTGATGGAGAGAATATTTTGTATTCCAGCTTGTTCATTTATGACAATAACATACTTTTTTCATTATTTAAAGTATTTCAATTACACATTCAATTTGTTTCCCTTTAAATTCAAGGTCAGTCTGAAGTTGGTCTGGATAAGAATAAAGTCCAGATGAAAATGGAGGATGAGGAAAAACTGTGTTTCAAGAAAACCCAAAGAAGTTGTCCCTACATATACCACAACCTCATAGAGCAAAATACAACACAAGCCCGCAAATCACACCCGCATCTGCACACGGCGACCCTTGTCGAGAGATTCTGTCAAAGCGCTCCGTCTCGCATGGCAACAGCTTTGGAAATGATCAAAAATTCAACGGGCTGATCAATCAATCTCTGTCAGCCCGGCCTGAATGGGAAGAGGTGCAGATGACAGAGGGGGTAGCAGAGACGATGGGGGTGATGAATGAGAAGGGACAAACACAGGGTCAAAGGTCAGACAGGGAAGCTTTGTGCAGAGGAAGTTGGGCAGTCAGACCACCTCCAGGTCATCGGGGAAACATCTCCACTACGACTTAGGCGGATTCGATATGCTGTGCATATAATATGTGGATGAGGTCATTTTGTGTGAGTCCCATTGACTCACCGGTCAGACACTCATTGCATTGTAGTGGTTTCCAACTATTCCAAATGTGTGAGTTGGAGAAATGAGAATACAATTACGCTCCTTTACCTTTGATGGAATGGTGCAGCTATAAAAAAAAACATGAGTTGGGTTAGAAGCGGATCAACCGGACGCTAAATGTTGCTGGTGAGGGTTGTACTTGTATCACCGTATCTCTGATGGATCGTCCATCAGCTTAAGCAGTGACTAGCTCATCCATAAAGTATGAAGCAATCATCCTCTGTTACTCATGGTGGAAAAAAAGATAAACAAATAGATAGCAGTCCAAATATACTGAGTCACCTAATCCATGTAATGCAATTACAAATCAGTTGGCTTTATAGCTATCCTGCTAACACCAGCTACCTAAACTATCAAATAAAATATGATTTAGGTAGCTAACGTTTGATTGATTTAATCGAACTTGGGACATTGCTAGCAAACGGCTACGACTACAGTAAGTTTTGACAATTATTAGCTTGCTAGCTATCCTGCTAATGCTAGCTAACTAAAACCTCAAGTAAAATATGCTTTAGATAGCTTAAGTTTCATGGTTTAAATTGAATGCTTGGAACATTGCTAGCAAACAGCTACGACTACAGTACGTTTTGACAATTATTAGCTTGCTAGCTATCCTGCTAATGCTAGCTAACTAAAACATCAAGTAAAATATGCTTTAGATAGCTTAAGTTTTATGGTTCAAATTGAATGCTTGGAACATTGCTAGTAAATGCCTATGACTACAGTGTGTCTCTTTTGAAGAACATGTATTCTTTGGAAAACCTGCACCCTGTCATCTCACTTTTACAATGCTGTGTGGGAGGTCACTTTTTAAACGGGGGCCGGCCCGACAGTTTCAAAGGTGAGAAACTCACATATTCTAACATGCACATGCATGACAAAGCAGAGACGCTGAAACAGAGTGAGTGTGACTTCATTCTCTGCTCAGGATACAATTACTCCACTACAGATTTGCATAGCTACTATATCATCAAACCTTCATTTATACTCGTAAGTCATTGAGGTTTCCCTCATTTTCAATGACGAGGAGTTATTTACTATATTACATAAACTAAAATAAGGGAAAACTGCTGTTATGGGGATTTAACAATTCAAGCTTTCTGCTTTCTGAATTACACTTTCATGAACTGTACATGCTTCCTGCTTCTTTTCAGGACACATGAGGTGTGTTTTACTGCAAATCACGATCATGTCAACAAGATTCCTTTGGTTACATGGTTGTTAGTAAAGGCTATAGAAACGGAAAAGCAATTTTCACTGATTTTGTTGAGTTGTATACAAATGTCGAGGCCTCAAAAGGCCTTGATTGTGAGATGAGACTGAATCAACTTCATCTGTCATCACTTTTGAAAACTTGCTCAGAACATGTTGGCTATCCTAGAAGTGCATTGAGTAAGTTTTTGGAATAGTGCTATTCCCTTGTTTCCCACTGGGTCATAATGAAGTGTTTTGGCGGATCACTCAACCAGAATATTACATGAAGAGACACCTGTGATGCATTATTTGATCATATTTACATATAAGAAATGGGAGAAAACAACATTTAACCCAGCATCATCATACACCGCACGCCAAAAGAATAAAGCAATAAATAAAGTACTTTTGTCGAGACCATTCTTATAAAAGAGAGTTATGACTCACTTTAATAGCCAGGAAGTTGAGCCCACTTTCATTAGCCAGAGCCTTGGCTATCATGGTCTTAGAGCAGCCTGGGGGCCCATACAGCAGGACTCCTTTAGGTGGCTGGATCCCCATGCGGGTGAAGGCCCCAGGGTGTCTGAGAGGCCACTCCACGGCCTGCTTCAGTTTCAGCTTCACCTCTTCCATCCCGCCTACATCCGACCAGCGGACCTGGAAGGAGGAAACCAGGTTAAGTCAGCAAACTTTCTTGAAATGTTCTTTATATATATATATATATATATATATATATATATATATATATATATAGTGTATATACACATACATTTACATTTGCATCGCCATGCTCTGGTAAGCTACACGCTTCACATGCCTCATAAAAACCCTTTGATCTTTATTCCCAAATACGTATCAAATCAATATCTCATAAAACTTAACATTTAATGTAACATCATGGTTACATGACTGCAGCATAAGGGTTTGGCATCCAGTGTTTAAGGCATCAGGCCAATTAAATACCAGGAGGAGAAGAAGAAGAAGAAGCAGAATGAGGAGGAGGAAAAATAAGGAGAGGAAAAAGAGGCAGTAGGAGAAGGAGAAGAAGATGAGGTCGATGAAGAAGAAGAAGTAGAAAAATAAGGAAGGGAATACCAAGAAAAAGAAGAAGGAGAAGAAAATGGGGAGAAAAAGAAAGAAGAATGAGGAGGAGGAGAAGAAGAATGACAAGAAGATATAATGCAATCAATGAAAGGTGACGTATAAGGCCTAGTAGAAGAAGAAGTAGTGAAGATGAGGAAGAACAACATAACAAGGCATTATATTACAAGACGTAGAAGAAGAGTGTAAATCCATCTGGAATCCAGTCAAATGCTGAATAAGATTGGGTCGGGTTCAGTGGTATTAATCATGCAATCAAACAAAAGGCAACACATGGAGGCCAGGTAATGCTGGTCTAATATACCGCTCCAAGCGCCTCGCTCCGGATCTTCTGGAGTATCATACACGTCTAAATCTGTGGCAGCTCAAACACAAACACATCGCCAACAATAAATGCAGCAGACCAAACAGACTGTGATTGCACGCTGATGTCAATGGCGTCCTCGTGTAACCGACGGAGGACCTTTTCAAACTTTCTGACCGCCCGAGTACATCGCGGAGAACTGGACGTTCTTCCAGGCGGGTGACGGGGTCGGGATGGGGGAGGAGTGGAATATAAAAGCATATTTGGAAGGACATGGAGGAGCTGAGGGAGACTCTGGACGGAGCGAACAACAACAGACGGAGTCGGCCAACAGCTGTCTGTCTGACAGATGGAAGGAGGGAGGGAGGGAGGGAGGGAGGGAGGGAGGGAGGCAGTGAACAACCAGAGGAGATAAAGCAGATAAGAAGAGAAGCCCTCATCCAAAACCCTCTCAGACCTCTCTCTCCGTCATACTTCCTGTCTCTGTCTTCATTACCAATCCATTATTCCTTCCCTTCTCCCCCACCTTTCTCTCTCCTCTACCTCCATGTCCTCTCCTTCTCTCTCTCTCTCTCTTTGTTATGCATCTTATCTCTCACCCTCACTGGGCTCGCTCGCTCTCTCTCCCTCTCTGAATACATTTACATTCACGGAAAAAACATTCCGGGAGAAATCCAGTTAAGCAGGAAGCCGTACACTGTGTTTACAGGCACTGTAGTAGCTCGCTAATCAGATGTCTCTCCAAACCCCTGACCTGATTCTGAACAATGCCTTATTTTAAAGGAGCACTCCGCTGATTTTACACATCTGTTCTGGTCGGTTTCCTCGTCGTAGAGTACTAATAGACAGCATGTTAAAACAGCTGTATGATATCTTCAGTGGTCCATCAGGAAGCTTTGAGAAAATAACTCCAATGATGTCATCAGGGTTATTTCAAGTTGGAGGTTGGAGACTTGTGTTTTGCCAGAAAGCCTGTGGGAGTGTGGATTTTGAAAGATGAGGGCATTTCCCAGGCAGGGGATGTTTGGGAGAGGATGCTGCTCAGTTGCATTATGGGAATTGTAGAATCCAGTGTTTTTAAAAGCTTTTAAAAGAGTCATAACATTAAAAGTCACATAAAAATCACAGCCATTTTTTTTTGTAACTGCTGTAGTGTAGATGGTGGGAACTTTGTAATGATCTTTCCTCTCATCCTCTCTGCTGTCACCAGCCTGGGCTCCTAAAAGCTCTGTTCCCACACAACATAACTGCATTGTGATTTCCTTTTTGAATGAAACTTATTTCGTTGTCGATTACGTTTGCTCACAAATTTGCTTGAAACGACTGGCTTTTTTTTCTAAAGCCAAGTCATGATGTTGTTTACTAAACTTAACTATGTCGTTTTGTAGTGTGTTTGGTTTTGTTCTTTGACCACATGTTTCAATAAACTGTTTAAAACAGCAACAGTTCGGTCTGGAAAATAATACGTTTCCCTTTGAGAGTGCAGTTTAGTTGTATGGGAAGGTCATTTTGTAGGAAACATGGTTGGTTGTCATATGTGCATGTGTGAAGTACCGATGAGATGCCAAGTTACGGGATTATATGGTCAAGAAATCATAGAAATACGGTTTCTCTAATTCCTACCCCGATTACTGAAGCCGGGTTTATTATAAATGTGACACCAAAGAAATTATGTTTGATGCTAGAATGAAAAAAATGCTAAACCGTTTAAATAATCAACAGAATAATCAATAATGAAAATAATCCTTGGTTGCAGTCCTAATCAGATAAGCACAGAGAGCCAACAGTGCATGTAAATGCAGTGTTCCTCTACCTCCCTCTCTTATCCGGCTCATCTGAACGCCCATCGTTCTTTCTTCCCTCACTTGACCCTCACTATCACACCATCTCTCGCTCTCTCTCCCTTACATACTGCTGCTTGCCTCTCTCTCTCTTCCCCTCTTTTTCACTTCTTCCTGTCTCTCTCTCTCATATGCACAGACTCCCCCTCAGCCGCCTCCTGCTCTCCATCCAGAGGTAACACATCCCAGGCCACCGGCGCCGTCTCCGGGGAACGAAGCACCTAATGGAAACCTGGCGTCTGGCCACATACTGTAAATACCGAACAATTTATGGACAGCGCAGAGCGAGAGAGCGGAAAGGACGGATGCAGGGGAGGGGAGGAAGGGAGCGAGGGAGGGGGAGGGAGAGAGAGAGAGAGAGAGAGAGAGAGAGAGAGAGAGAGAGAGAGAGGGGAGTGTTGCAGAGAGATGAGGAGATAGGCCGGAAGCAGGCGAGCGAACCAGAACACTCATTTGAAAGCCAAGGGAGGAATGAAATGAAATCAAAAGTGCAGTGAGATGAAAGCAACAGTAAAACAGGCTTATAGAGAGAGAGAGAGATGGAGGGGAAAGTGAGCAGAGAGAGACGGGTAAAGTGAAGGATGAGGAATGAAGAAAAGCAAAGAAGACAGACGGGAAATGAAAATCAGTTCTGTGGCTGTACGTCTTCTAGCAGGAAGCATTTCATAGATAGTGATATGCTAGAGGCTGAATTCAGAGTGTCCTCATACTTTCATTTCACTGCAGAATGAATATCCGTGTGGCTGGTGCTTTCAAGGAGCAAATGTACAGCGTTCATTAATTCCCAACCTATTTGGTGATGTACTCCTGTCCCCGGAGCACCAACACAGTCTCACTCCCAACTCGCCAAATACCGACGGATGGCCAGTGCCGCTCTGCGTCTGATCGATGCACCGGGCTTTCAACCAACTCCAATGTAAACTCACCCCATATTCAATATTAAAAAGGTCAGAGCAACTGACGTGGCGTAAAGAGCAGGATAGGAGGGGGGCTTTCTGTTTGTGTCCATTGCAAACTAAAAGTCAACGTTGACATGTTGACATGTTGCCACGTCAGCTGTGAGTAGCTAGTCGGTAGTGACATGAGTTGTTTCCTAAACCCGGTAAGGATGGTAAGAACTCAGCAGTCCTGTTCAATGAGGAACTTTGGAGTCTCATCAGAAGTAAACATCATAGCTTGATATAACAGATGATAAAGTGAACTGAATGTTAACGTAGGCGTCACAGTTTGATCTTCATAGATGTGTATTATGATCAATAAGCTGAATCAACAAGACAACTGATCATGTAAAAAAAAGAGAGAAGTTGTCACACTTCCATCAACATTGTTTCTGATTTGTGACATGACGGCGTTCCCAGTATTATATGAAGTGTCTTTATGTGGCAAGTAGTGGTGGATGATGTGGCAGACAAATTCATATAATTTGCAGCCAAACTGTAGTGAGGAAACTCCACCCATTAGGTATAGGCATTTATACTTAAATACTAAGAATGACCTTCAATCTGCACCAGATTTAGTGTTTTGAGGGCTTTAAAAAGATTTGATCCTCTAAGTTTACCGACAACATCCTGAGAGCTGCCGATCATCACCTCTCCCCACCACGGAAGCAGATGTGCAGCACAACACGGTAAAATCACATCTTCCTTTTTACCCCTTTTTTTTGGGTTAAGCCTCTGCAGACTTAAAGGAGTCATTGTAAGAAAGAACAATATAAAGAAACATTAATTGCAAGGTGCTTTTTGTCACGAATGAAGCGTCTGTGGAATTAGAAGGCAATGTTTTGACTCACACCTCGCTGTGCTGCGTTTTTCCCCCTTCTTCCCTCTCTTCCTTTTTGTACGAGACCCAGTTATTATCTTTTACTGTTGTTTTCTGAACTTTACAAGGGGCCTCTCATGCTCTGGCCCTTTGATGGGGTTGAAAGGAGGGTGTGGGGGACTTTTCAGACAAAAAAAAAGAAAGAGACGAGGAGTACGTTTTAAAAGGAGAAATAAATGGGCTTGTTATACAGCTGCCAAAAGAAAAAAAAAATATTAAAGCCAGACTGCAAAGTGAATGATGATTATTAAAGAAAAAGCAATGTTTGTAAATTAGAAAGATGTCAAAAAGAGGAAGAGCGCCTTGTCACAAAACAAACAAAGGATTAAGAATGAACTTTCCATGTATTTACATGTAAATATAACATAAATCCAGAGGCGTAATCTGCAGAGCTCAACCCTCTAGATACGTGATCTGAGAAGGTTTCGGAGGAACTTGAGGCGTGTATTCATCCGGCACCACTGGAAGTTTCTTATATAAAATGGATTAGAAACAAATGTTTGCACTCATGTGGATATAATCAAGTCCGGGGCTCTGTGGCTGGCCTTTCAGCTGAGCTGCGCTGGGGGAGAGAAAGAAAAAAAAAAAAAAAAAAAAAAGATTTCCAAACTCAAACTCACTCCTCTCTCTTGTTTCCAGGAACCGGCCGCAAGGACTGAACGTCTCTGGGTGAGCTCAGTGCAGAGTGTTGCAGAGAGAAGAGGGGAGGCGGGTGGGGGTGAAGGGATAGGAAGGACATTTCTTCTTCTTCTCCTCTTTCTCTCTCTCTCTTTTTTTTTTGGTTGCTGGCAGGAACCGTCAGCGACCTGATCTGCTTTCAATTACCGGTGGAGGATGATGTTAGCCCTCTTCCTGTCCGTTATGTCTTGCACATGCAAACTCCAAAACATCCTGGAGTCTCACCACTGTCCTCTCATCCCTCCTTCCCCCCCCTCCCTCGCTCTCCCCTTCTCCCTCTCCATCCGCTGAGAGCAAAGCGATTCATCTTCATCACAGCGGAGGATAAAATGTCCGCGGGGTCGTTTCCACTCTTGCTCGGTCTGACCCCAACTTTTAAGTGCTGGAGATTCAGTGGTCAGTGGTCCACAGAGCAGTTAGGGGGTTTTCTGAATGCACATTAAATGGGAAAAGGCAGCCGCTGTCGATGAGCTTTTACGTTTTCTTGTGGTGATAAGTGATGCCGTTTGGGTTGGAAATTTGTTTTGTGCGTTAAATGAAGCAAAGACTTGAGTGATGGAAAGCAGGCCGCTTCCTTCGCGGGGCCACTGCAAGGTCGAATGCAACGGAGACGCATCTAATCCTGATAACAAACAAGGCATCCAACAGAGATTGTGTCATTAAGGATGATGTCATAAACTAGACAGGCAGGCCTCTTAATGATTATTTTTTTCCTTGCATGATTTTCCCTGTAGCACTCTTGAAGTTGAACCAAATTCTTTTTTTCTCTAAGATAGTTTCCTCTTGTTTTTTTTTTTATTTTCTACATCTGTGGAATATTTCTAAATGTTACTGTGTCTCCATTAGAGCACATCTATTGATCCATCGCTCTCTACACTATCATCCATCCATCTAGTATTATTGTGTTTGTTGCTTTTGTTTTCGGCTGTGATTTTGCTATAAAAAGGTGCTAATAAACTTTAATTACTTTTTTTGAATGGCCACATTTCTTTAATGCCTTTTGGCTAACTTAACAAAAAACAGACACGCATTTTGGCAAGATTTAGGTACTTTATCTGTCAGACCTCACTTTTTCAATTGTATGCCTTTTCTTTTAATCCCGACTACAATAACCACAGACAGCCCTTCATTCACACTTCCAGGGGACCAGGAACCATTTGAGGAACATGTCCTGTGTATAGACCAGTGGAAACAGGGACTAAACTTAGCTCCTCTGCTAGTTCCTGGTGCAGAAAGTCCCTGCTCTGATTGTGGTACTTTCTGATGGCCTTTGAACTATTGGGGCAGTGTTTGCAGCGTGCATGCTGGTTGGTCAAACAAACCAAGCAAAGAAGTTGCGACTGCTACAATTTGGGTGCAGCTTAACTCGTGCAGACAGGACACAGAAGTCCCATTAGCATCAATATTAGGATGAAGGAAAAACATTTCTGTCGTTTGTTGCGTTTAAAAACCAAAGCTATGTAAAAACGGAAAGACGGTGTGTTTATGAGAGAAAGGGAGTGGTGATCGAGAAAGGCAACTGTACCTTAGGGACATCGATAGCAACCTCCCTCATGGCGCTTGGCTTTACCACAGACATGGCCCACTGGAGGTCCTGCACAGTGACCATCACCGTCCCCATCAACTGCTGGTCTGATGGTTGGTGGGAACTTCCCAGCGCTCGCCTCAATGCATGCAAACCTGTACAAAAAGGGTTAAAACACATCACTTAAGACTCTGAAATGCAAGATAATAACGCCATGGATTAAGGACAGTAAAAGGTCCTGAAAAAAAGTTGATAAAAAACAGGTTTCAGTTGTGTTTTAAAGAAATGCAGGTCCACATATTACAACAATCATTTGGAAAAATAAAAGCCTGTCATTTGAGGCATAAAACGGGATATGAAACTGCTGTTTGTTTGCCTAAAGAAGCAAAGCGAGTGTTGTTGTGGCTTTAGGGTTTTCATTCCAAAGCCACATGAAACCAGTCCAACATTTTACTGAAAACATTCAGGCTCCTACATGCTGCGATAATACACGCCTAGCAAATGTAAATCTCAAAATGAACACTAATTCCCCTTTTGACCGCGGAAATAATTGGGCCCGCATTATTGGGGGAAGGGAAGTGTAATTGAAGCGCTTAAGGTTTGAATACCCTCAGCATCCGAACAAAAACAAGAAGACAACTAAGCAAACACTGATGCGTGCAAAAAAGGTCAAAACAGATTGTTGTGAAGGAAAAACATCGGGCACAGATATCTCTGCAAAATGGGGTGATGATTGAGTAAAGACATATGTTTAAAGTCACAAATATTATGGTATTCACAGGATGGGTCATTAAATGTGTATGCTCTTCCTGCTTTGTGCTAATAGTGTTAAAGTGTATTTCAGGTAATCGGGGCTCCAAAAGTAAAAGTCCTACGTCCTGCATAGATAATGTTGGGTGACTGGCAGTTGGAGCACTTCCAAGGCTTTGATAGACATGAGACTCTCTTGGTTGAAACATCTGTACAAAGGATATATCCAGCTGTGGTTCTTTGATAGAAAGTCACAAGCATGTGTACATAAAAAAAAGTCAACAACAAAACATTCAGTCGCTAAGCTTAAAATGACATTGCGTGCAATGATAACGCGAGCTAACGCTAAAGGCTATGCTTTGTGAACACTGTCAGCTGTTCAGTGATTTTGGATTCTTGGTAAATATTTGGATGAATATATTCCCGATTGCAGAGTGTTGTGCATTAAGCTCCAGCCCGGAGTTGCTTCACTGGTTTCTTCTCCATTGCAATGGTCGTTAGGATAAGCAATGTTCACACAACATGTGTGCTCCTCTGCTCTTCACACTACAGAACTCGCTGTCTTGTAATCTGGAGCCTTGAAGTCGTTGTGGTTTTCGTACCACATGACGTACCGGCGTCAGGGGTCGCCCCAGTCAACGCGTCTGCTCTCCAAACTACGTTGTAGTGACGTGGTAATGCACCATGCAGTAGTCATGCTGCTTGATGTTGTCCTTGACACACATGTCCACAAATAGCCCGTTTCCATGCAGTGACGGAACATAATTGGGAGTTTGGTTTCACTTCAGGTCAGCGTGAGTCTGTCTCTCCTCTGATGTCCGTGTTTTACCAAGGGTGGAGCTTTGTACACACTCTGACGCCAGCCGGCAGTCCGCTAACATGTTGTTCTTATAGCTTGTTCTACCAGTATTAGCTTGTTCTCTACCAATATTAGCTTCATGCAGTATAAAATGGCACAGGCATTCAGGAAGTACTCTGTCATAGAGCTATGTAAAAAACCAGCACACTTTTAATGGAATGAAGAAGCGACTATGTTTCAGTAACATTTATGTACTGACAGATAGAAAAGGTGCAGCTGTATTATAGCCATGTGCAGTAATATAGAAAATCGAGGATGTGACACGTTGAGATACATTGATGATGCAATCAGTTTGACTTGTTAACAAGTGAATTGAAAAAGAATCATCAAACAGTGAAGTTTCACACGTATACAAGTGAACCCTCCGCCAGGTTTTACTTGACCCGAGTCTTGCCCTCTCATTGGCTGTATTTCCAGACAAACTCTCAAGACAAAGGTCCTATATTTACCCTGCTAGATATCTAGATAATATATAGGATGTGTCGGCGATGCCTCATCGGGCCTCTGGGCTCATGTCTCTGCACAGTTCACAAACTGCTTTTGTGAACCAACGCCAATTTGCGTCTGATCTGTGGCCTTTGTCGAGAAGCTCCAAAATCTGTCTGCGATTAGTCGTGTAGTGTAAACCAGGCATTAGGTTTATAGATATTGTTGTATCCAGAGCCATCCATCATGCCAATTTGATGACAGTGAGTTGGAACAAACAAAACTCACAGAAATCAAGTTAAACTAATTAGGTCATGGCGGTATCCAACGCTATGCTGGGGAACATTCAGGATATCATTTAAAGTAAATGAGCGGCTCCTTTTCTTCCAGCTACCAGTTCACCCTAGGTCACTAGGGATCTGCCCGGAAACCTTTCTTGGTCGTCTGTTATTGGACAACAAGCAGATGTGGTCAAGTGCCTTGCTCAAAGGAAGCTATGTAAGCATCACTGCAGTAACTTCCTCTTCTCCCTCCAGTGTTTCCCAGTCAGTCAGAGGATTTAAACCAATGACCTTCCGTTGCAACACGTGAGTTGTTATCTCTGTCAGAGAGGAAATTAAGTTTGATTAAGGATCTACATTCAGTTTGCCATCAGCATCGGATGTTATTCAGAGTTTAGTTGAGGATCGCTTGTGACGTTCCCCCAAAAAAAAGAGTTTCCAAAAACCATCAGAGCACAAACCTGATATGCTGGTAATGATAGAAGTCTGCAACGGCACACAAACATTTCCAAGTGCAGAGGGAATCTTTTTTGTTTTGCTTGTAATTTAGCTCAAGCAGAAAAAGTTCCAACTCCCATTACAGAAAAAACAGGGTCTGCTGGTTGCAATATTGCATGCAATCATTACTAAATAGCAGAGAAGAATGTGTGAGAACGGTAGAACGACAACAAGGCAGAAAACGCCATGTGTGCGTCAGCTTGCATCCAGCTGTGCAGATTTAACCCCTACAGGTGGGAGGACAGGTCTTCTCGGAGTGAATTACACGCTAAATGTGGACAATGATTAGTAGTTACAAAACCAGCCCACAACCACGTTTCCAACCCCAGTGTTGGGTAACAGTATATTAGACACACAACAACCACATCACACAGAGACTTTTGGCTTCCATTTCAGAGCTGAAGAGGGGGGGGGGGGGGGGGTCTGGGCGGGAGTTGGGGTGGCGAGGGCTGGAGGGGAGCGGACGTGGTCCAGGGCTAGGGGCCAGGGAGCAGACGAGAGGGGATTTACGATCAGACAAGACTGCATCCTGTTTATATTTTCTAGGACCCGTCCGACTGGGCGACGGACGGAGAGACAGAGGAGAAGCAGAAACACAATAAATGCAAGCAGGTTTGTCTTCCTGCAAGCACGCCAAGCCGAGGTCAATGTGTTCCCCAGTCCCAGCCGCCTGCTGTATGATGTCTTTTTCAAGCCCTTTTCACTCTCCCGTCCCCGTCCGCCGAGCCTCCTTCTCACTCTCAATCCCCAGAGGTCTAAACATCCCATCATTCCACCTGGCTGCCGCTTCAGCTCTTCATCTGCTTTAAAGCTTCAGACCGGCGCTGCTTAGACTGCACAAAAACATCTGGTCCAAGACAAGACAGGATGTGGAAGGAAACCGGGGCGAGGAGGGAGATGAGGAGCACCAGCCGCAACACCATATGCACCAACCCAAAACCGTCGGCCCTGTGAAGGTGGAGGGCCTCAGCCTCCTTCAGGGCCGAGGGGGAGGAAACCTGAGAGACGGCTGCGTTCTGATCACGAAGGCCAACAAACCTTCGGCGTGATTATGCAGTATTAAGCTTTTATACATCATGACTCATTTATGACAAAAGTGCACATTGTGAAGGGCAATGTTTATGGTCTGTTAAAGGGAATTCATATGTGCTGTAGAAAGACAAACACTTATTTAATTATTTTGAGGAAAAAAAAAGGGTCAAAATCTAAACCTACTCATTAACAACACACAACTCAATAAGGAAAAGTTTTAGCAATTATAGGTCTTTTGCAGGGTCGAGATTTGATGCTTTATTAGATTAAAAGCTTTTTCTCCCCAATAAGACCTGAAGACTCTACATTTCTGCAAAAGTGTTATTTCTAGATTTAAATCCTCAACCAGCACCTAAAGTAAGACGATCATTTATAGCTGTAAGTGCAGTCTGACAGCTCGTTTAAAGGTCTAGTCTATAGTACTGCTGCTCACAAGCCCTGTGGACTGAAAAATGCAGCTGACAAATGTTTAATAAATGTTTCACCCAGAATCATCTGAATCTTTTCCAGCAGAGGAACAGTCCGACCGGAGGGGAAATAGGGTTCATAAGCCGGCGAGCTCCGAGTCCAGTCTGGATGCCCGGGGGGGGCAGCGGAAACCTGATTCAACGATGTGACTTTAACATTTCGCTTTAGGGATTCTCTCTCTCCTGACTGCTCTTGGCCGACTCCGAGGACACATTTGGTTTAGTTATGAAAACATCCGACGGGAAGGGAGGAGGGGAAAGAAAGAGGCAACACAACACAATTTAATCTGAACCTTATGTGGACGCATTTTCTTCTTCTACTTTCTTGCACTCCTTCTTTTCAGAATTCTTCAAATTCGCTAGCGATCTAGAGGGGATTGAGAGAAAAAGGGGCCCCCTAAATGTACAAGAATGCACATTTGCAAAACATCACACCAGGGCCTAAACTAGGTATGGAAGAGAGGAATTAACTCATTTCAGAGAGCCGAAGCTGGCCAGGAAGAAGAGAGGAGAATGGTAATTTGTTGTTTTTCAACAGGGATGGTAGTAATTATGTGGGTCCAAAAACACCAGAAATCAAGGCCTTCTCTTTGGGGGTCACCTCCACTGACCCTCGCACTCAAGTGGCCCTCCCTGCTAAAGAACCAAAGCCCTGAATACAAAAGAACATTTTTTATTCTACCCAGAGATGATGAATACAAGACAACTTCTATTAGTGAATGACTGGGAGCTGTGTGTTTGTTTGGTCAAAGTTCTGCACACCTTTACCTCTAAGGCATGTGCACTCATTGAAAACAGGCAGAACATACTGTACAAATCCATCCAATACAACAGCCCTGAACACTAGGGATGTGTCGAGCTCAAAATAGCAGAAACATAATGATCAAACACTGATATCGGCCTTAAAAATCCAGTATCAGGCAGGTTACATATCAGAATCATGTTTGAGTTAACATACAGGGAATATGACTGCATCTCTCACAATTAATAGAAATAGCTAAGCTAAGATAATATAAATAACAAGGAAAAGTAAGAAATCAAACGCCTATATACAAGTGCAATGTTCTGTAAACTGTATACAAATAAATACTGAATGGATACACATAGACTGGATGAGTGTGTAGGAATTACATTGACAGTGACAGATGATATGTATTAGATGTCAAAGTGTGTATTCAAAATTGTAAAGTTATAATCTACAATCTTGTTTAACCCACAATAAATCATCTCTTATACCAAACAGCATCAGGCCCTGCAGCGTGTGATGTGCACCGTGCAGCTGCATCACGTCGTTTCATTCATGCGACCGCACGTCAACTCGTTACGTCTGAGACTCGCCCTGAACTTCCAGGCAGGAAGAAAAAAACAAAACGAGGTAGGAAGTGTACACGGAGGTTAAGCTCCAGCACTTCAAAAAGGGAAATCTCACAGAGCTCCATTGTCACAGATAGCACATCATCACCCCCAAAAAAGCCCAGGAAGGTGTCAAAGTCAAGTCCATCTGCACGTCAACAGCGCATTCCACATTTCAACAGGCCTGTGTTTGGCTTTCTGGTGTGCGGCGCCGCATCCAACGCGCACCGGCGCGAGCCGCGAGCTCTCCTGCGACGCTGTCCTCAGATGAATTGTGAAATACTTTGGGCATTACAACATTACAAAACCGCAGGAACGTTTTCATTACTCGCCGGGGCTTCCGGAACACTCTGCACCTGTATTTACAATACCCAACATCTGTTCCCGGAGCTGACACACACACACACACACACACACACACACACACACACACACACACACACACACACACACACACACACACACACACACACACACACACACACACACACACACACACACACACACACACACACACACACACACACACACACAGCTGTCACTGGGTAAAAGGTAAGTGCCGGGGTTAAGGAGTACAAGCAGCACATTTCCGGATTTTATAAACAGAGGCCTCAAATAAACTTCACATGCTGATCCGACTGATATTTATGTGACTTGTCCTGAAATTCCTGAAGTGTCTTTAAAAGGACAGACGAGCAGGGAAAAGCGCTTTATAAGGCAAGGCCTCCGCTGTAAACACCAGCGAGCATCCAGCGGTGTTTGGCCCATTTCGTCCCCTACTGCACAATTTATGGCAAACACACGGAACTCGGCTCACTTTTGTTGCCGCTCTCTCTCTTCCCCGTCTCCGCTCGGCGTAGTAAGTATTTAGCTTCAGACGATGGAAGTGTGTTCGCCAAATCACTTTAGACAATTACCGAGTAAATCATTCAGGCCGTTTAGTCTAAGTCTGAGGATGTTATATATTCAGTCCGATCATTCAGCTGACAAAGTGCAGAGTTGTGTGTTTGTTATTCCTCATAATCAATTTTACTAGGCCTTTTTTTTTTGTTCCAGTGGGCTTCCCCTGTTTAGAGAGGCTTGTAAACAGTGTGTCCGGATGTGGCACAAACCAAACAAGCAAGCACACGCATACACACTGGAAGAGACGCGCGCCCTCACACACACGGTTTGCACTGTTTAGACTGTGGAAATGAGTCGTCCGCCAGCAACAAGATCAGTCGAACGCCAACGGGACGACAGAGAGACGCCCAGAGTCTGCGCGGCTCCACCAGACCACATGATAGCTCCCAATGCCACACAAAAACACCGAAAGGGATTCATTATGAAGAGCCGTTTTGTGTAATCCGTGTTGAGCTGGGAACACGGTCAATGTGAAACAGGGGAAATGAGATCTGATGAAATAAGTGTCTGTGTGGTTATATCAGGGAATCTCCTTCTGTTGGCTTTAATATTTGAATCAGCGCATCACCTCATTTGCCCGTTTCTTCTTCTTCTTCTATAAAAACATGTATACAACAGATTTAAATGGTTCGTAAACAGGCAACTCAGTCATCTAAAACTTCTGTTCATCAGTAGTTGGCAGAGCTTTAGCTGTTAGCAAAGTTAGCTTCAGAATTCAAATGAAACCTTAACAAATAAGAAGCTAGCTACATTGGTAGCAACGCTGCGGTAGCGACCTGTCAATCACAAAGTAGCCCCGCCCTACAGCATACGCTGCTCTGTGGTCTAGTTGACTCTAAATGGAGCATCATTTACTAAATGAACATCATGCTGTATTGAAGAAGCCTTGAAACTAGAGATTGAGACCATAAAGACTCATGTTTACTGAAATAAGAAATCAAGAGAGAAGTTGGGTCATTTTATCCCATTTAGCCAATCAACTCTTTTCAGACAAACGCAACAACCACGACGAGTGAGTGTAAAAACTTTTACACAACTGAGAAAGTTTCATCACATGCTCCCGTGTCCATACAGATGTTCTAATGTGCATTAAAATACTACTACTGTTAATACTACTACCACTACACTAAATGCAGATGGAACCCAAGAACCTGGTCTGCTCCAGATTTCTGCCTAAAGTTAAAGCCTTTAAGACAAGTCGTGAGCGTGTTCATTCTCTATGTGTAAAGTGTCCTTTAGTTATTATATGACACTATAAATACAATTCAAAATGTTATTGGAATTTAATATGTAAATGAGAATGCACATAGTGTGAACATGAGCTGTTGTTAGTTCCACTAAAAAGTGATTTTTCTTTAGAGTAGAAAAAAATAACATAAATATGTTCCGTCCCTCTTGTATCTCTTTAAAAGTCTCATATTTCTGTTGGGACTTCCAGTCTGGGAACCACAGTTCTGACTCACAACTCCAGCGATCTGCTGCCGCCTTTTACTTTTCATAGGAAATCACCATTCTTATTAAACCGTTGTATTACTGAGCAAGGATTTCCTTGATTGTAGTCTGGTTTATTGTACCGACATGTCGTCTTTTTAAAGGCCGTATAAAGATATAAAGCACACACACAGGTTCAGTTTAATAGTGGCACCAAGTGATTCTGCTTCATTTTGTATAAAAGGTAAAACATTGTTGTATGTCAGTTAGCTTTGTTGAGCCGCAGCAGACCGTCCAGTCTGGATTAAGTAAAGTCATTTAGATTTAAATTTATATCAAAGTGCTTTACAATATTTTGCTGTTATTAGACTTTGAATTTGGATGATTAAAAACACCCCAAAAAGACTCTAAAGTATATTAGTAATATGTTAGTAATGGACCAAATATGAAACATGTCAACCTTTCTTTGCACCTTCTAATAGCTCGATTCCTCCAATGAGACGCGGAACAAACAATAAAACATGGAGACGTGACCTGCGGCCCGGTCAGAAAGACGTGACGAGGAGCTACATCAGATACAACAGAACCGCTGTCAGGAGGGTTTATAAATAGTCGGTGGCGTGCATGGGCTGCACATTTTTCTGCTGTGACTAACACAGTCCAGCAGATCATCTTAATGTGTACGTAAATCTGTCAACCTGGAAGAAAGCATGATGAAAGCCACGTCCACTTCAGACACAGTAACCGAGCGGGATGAAGTTCAGACGAGCTGGAGGAGTCTGACAGAAGGTCGGCGTCCACAACCCAAAGGACACGCATGTTGTTTAACTCGAGATGGACATAAAAATGAAGAAATAACGATGCTCAAACACTGAATCTCCATGACGAGCAGCTGAAAGAGGCCACGAGTTGCTGTTAAACTGCAGCAGGATGCAGATGAGTGGATCTGAATGGAGGTCAGATACGCTGACATTTACATTCACTGCTTACATCTGAGCCTGGCTGTTTACCTCCCCAGCAATATCACATCTGCCCACTAGAGGTCCTCACTTAAGGTTACTACAGTTCAGCTGGAGTGTGTCTTTCCTCCGGATTAATTATGCACGGTGAATTGAGTTTTGGAAATCATTGGACTGGGATTCAGCTGGTTCTTAACTGTGTTGCTGTAAACATGCACCTCCATCAAACCCTCCCTTTGCATTGTCAATGCAAATGTCTTTACATATTTTATTTTACTTATACTACATGTATCTTAATTGTATGGGTATTGTATTAGACACAGGTGTTAGTATTACCTCGTATACACTTTATATTTTTACTCTCCATATTGTTGCAGTTTGAGTTTACTTCTTTTACTAAATGTATATTCATAGTCCACTCATGTTAGTATTACTTCTTATGCACTCTAGATGTATTATTCCATTCTTTGTGTTTGTATTGTTACTCTAATGCTTTTTCTTATTTCTTCTGTTGCAGTTTGGGATCAGTCTCTGGCACAAGAAATTCCTTCCGCATTAATAAAGCTCTTTTCTTATCTTAAAGATCATCAGACCATCACATGTTTAATTATCAGGGTATCTGGTGCAGTGGGTCCTGGGGCCGACAATTCATTACATGGTTAAGAAGAATAACAACCGTTTCTGCTCCAAAAATTACTTCGCATTTTAAAACTTTTCAAAAACAGTGTCAAACACTGCAGATAATAAACCTCTAAGGGATTAAAACACTAAAACAGTGGGACATGTAAATCAAATGAGAAAGGGAGGACATGAGAGGAGGGATGTGGAGGAAATTAAGAAACAAAAGTAGCTTTAACTCATTAGACCACTCTGAATTTCTCATGACTTTTAGACAGCTTTATATTATTAGTTTGAATAATTTTAGATGGTAAATATGATTCACTATTATGAATATTAAATTGTGTCAGTGACGGGCAGAGACAAGTGACATATTAAAGGAATAATCAGCATGAACGAGTGAGGAAAAACAAATGGGGTCACTGTTGCTTCAGCCTCAACACATTTGAACGCCTGTGGAAGGTTTTTGGCTTTATGACAATATTCTCCACCCAAATGAAGGAATACTTTTATTGACTTGACTTTATGGTCGGCTTCCCTTTAATTTGTCAACCATCTGTTTGTGTTTTAGGGGGAATAAATTTAGTTGATGGACAAAGTCCTCTAACCTTAATATGGCTTTGTTATTTTAATCAGATCAGAATTATAGTGTTTTTAATTTCACAGCAACACAGTAATGCATTTTTAAAGACAATGAAATGCATTCCTGGTTTTTTCTCTCCAAGTTTAAAAAATCCTACCTTTCATTAAAGGATCACGGCGTTCAACCTGGATTCCCTCGGTCCGTGCACATGGTGTAAAGCGCAGATTTTCTTCATAATTTGTGTACTCAGTGGAGGCTTAAAGGGGATTTGAGGTGACCTGAATGAGACAGACTTGAATAGATCTGGTATGAGGGTGCATTGCGTTACATTCGTTAACTGGACGATGCGTGATCAACTGTAATTAAATGCTGATTATATAACACATCTGTCAACAAGACGTTGTTTCTGGGGCTCGGCACAACTTGGACTGGACAAATGAGAAACTTCCCGAATGACATCAAGTTTCCATCCATTCTTATGCACACAAACACAAAGAAAATAAGAAGAAAAAACACACACACAGAGAAAAGCAGGCAACCTGGCCTGGCCATACTTCCCCCTGCCTTTCTCCAGAGATGAAGAATTGATTTAAATAGTCTTACTCTTTGATCTATAAGCAGGTTGGTATTGTACAAAAGGCAGGATATGACACCCCCCCACCACCACCACAAGGGGCTCCATAAGTGTGTATGTGCATATGCTTCTCTGCAGCTGTGCAAGGTGGGGATCTTGTGCGTGACCCGAGCGTGTCGCAGCCGTCGCAATATCGTCTCCCCATTTTTATTTTTCAGGAAGTGCCGCGTCCGAGCGTACGTTCCCCCAGCAGCTCATTGTTACCTGAGCACAAGAAGGAAACAACTGCAGTTCCTTCTTGATGTGTTTTCGTGCCTCTCTGGCTTTTCTTCCTTTCAATGAAAGCGAAGAAGGAAAAAACAGATATCAAGGTGTGTGTGTGTGAGTGTGTGTGTGTGTGTTGATTCAAGCAGTTTGCCAAAAAGAAATACATCCAAACTGTACACATGGTAAACAACTGGGCCAGAAGACCAGCTGCAACTAGCTGCAGATTGCAACACTAAATGATGTCCCCATTCAACCTGCATTCTCAACTATTGTTCAAGACAAACACATTTTCTCCTGATTAACTAAATGAAAAAATGCACCAAAAGGTTAGGTTAAGTATACCATTATAGTTTGGCTTAAGTTAACGCAACTGTTGGTTTCACACGGTACACAAACGCCGGCCTCCTGGGTGAAAGTCCCGTGTTTGTCAACCACACCTCATCTTTCTGCGTCAAGGGTTCACTGGGATATTCCCCTGGAGCTACTTTATTATATTAGCTCCATTAGTCTATTTTGGTGCTTTGTAATACACTTAACTCACATTAATGGTAAAAGAAAACTCACTTTGTGATTGATTTAACTCTCATCGATAATGAGTAAATGGTTCATGCGCCACCCAGCACGGGAAGTGGAGTATCCCTGCTCAAAGGGCCTTACATGTGGATGCCACAGAACTCTGAAGCCCTTATAGCTGTATTACGTTTCATCTCAGTTTGTAGTTTATTTCCAGATTGAATGGGCTGACAGAAAATAAATAAAGCTTTAAATGCATTCTGAATCTGTTGGTTCTACAGCAGCATGCTTGTGAGGGCCTGTGTTTGTTTAGTGATTTGGGTTTGGAGACGTTTGAGGGAAGTGAGCAGAGTCAAACGGGGTTGGGGAAGGTTGTTGTCTCCCTCCGGGATGTGAGGAGGTTTCTCAGAAAACACTGCCAGTCACGTCTGGCCCTTTGCGGACAATAAATCACGCTCTTCGCCGGAGTGCTTCCGGGCAGCAGCCCCAACTCCCTCCTCAGCTGGAAATGCAATATGCCACGTACCCCAAGCGCCGGGACCACCCAGGAGGCATACGGGGTCACACACACAAAAACAAATGTGCCTGTGCTTGAACGACCCCCACCCCACACACACACCATCAAGCACATTCACATACACACATACTTTATAAAAGCCAATATGCTTGTCCTCAGGATGTGAGGTGGATTGGTTTGTGGCATCAGGGGTGAGAGGGCAAAGGAATTTCACAACAAGTGGTGGTTTCCGTGGTTTCTCTGACTGGGATCTGAACGCCACAGAAACTCTCAACTTCCTCTTTGGCAAATATCAAAGGATGGTTGACCCTCGGTGTTCAAAGGGGCTGCAGACATGTCAGAATCCAAGAACACAGCTCAGAAAATTGTTAAAAACTAATTTAGGAAGGAATAAGTCACGGGGAACTGTGGTTTTGGTTTGGGTCTATTACAAGCAGAGGTGGAGCCAAATGGACCTAAATCTCAACAACAAACTATTGTTTGTATGTTATTTGTTTGTTGGTAAGATGCCTGAGCCCATGAGGCAAAACAGACTTCAACAGTCGGATAGCATATTTGGGCCAGCTGGCATGTGTGACTTTGTTTTGGTTTTTCCCATATTTTGTTGGTTTCGGTAAGATGGAAACAATGCAAAGAACAGCACGACTGTTCGGAGTAGTTGTGGATGTTCTTGGTTTCAGTGGCATTTTTATGATATAGATTTATGACTTTGTCACAACAGAAATGTTTGCCAACATTTTGAGCATCATGTGGCCCAGAAGAGAGCGAGGAAGGGGAAGCGTTTTAAATCTCAACATGACAGTAGGACTTTGTTTACTTGCCTGCTTCTTTGCAAACAGCTGCCAGGTCGGCTCCCACGTATCCATGGGCGGCGTCGGCCAGCTGCGTCACCTCCTCGGCGGTGGCGTTGCACGGTACGAAGTTCAGCTGCTTCTGCAAAATATCTGCACGCTCCGCGGCGCTCGGAACGCCCACCTGCCATCACGAAATCAATAGAACTATGAAGGGGAAGAACTGAACATTTCATTTACACTCAAAGTAAATGTGGTGGAACCCAAGACGGAACCTTGAGGAACCCCAAACCATAAACAGAAGGGGTGCTTCATGGAACATTGCAGGGTAACAGTATGTCATACGCACCTCCAGCTCCTTGTCAAAGCGCCCTGGTCGGCGCAGGGCCGGGTCGAGGGCATGGGGCCGGTTTGTGGCCCCCAGGACCAACAGCTGACCTGAGTGACCCTCCTGGAAGGACAGGGAAGAGAGCAGAGATCAGTCTTGTCCTGGTTATCGTGCGTTAATGCTTTCCTTGAAACAAAGACCAAAAGATCACATTGTGAAGCATCAAAATGGACGTTATCTGGTACATACGTGTCTTAAAGCTACAGTATAAAAAATAACTTTTTTGGCATATTTGCTCAAATGCACTTTGAGCAAATGCACTTTATCATGACAGTAGAACATGAGACAGAAGAGATCTGGTTCATCTGCCTCCGGTTAGTCTCCTAAAGGCGTTTGAAAGATTCCATCGAGCCCCAAGAAATACAACCAATCAGAGTCGAGGAATCTCTAACATAGCCGTCAATCACGGCTCATGAAGCTCGTGAACTCCAATCAAATTGTCAAACCAGGCAGTGTTGATCAAAAAGTGTTTAGCTTAGAAATGAGAATGTGTGCTCCAGCTGGTGGGCGTTGCTTGGTTTTAGCTCGACGATTATTATTTATTTTTATTTATTTTTTTAAAACAGGCCACTAAAATATGTGGCCTAAACTGCCTAGTTTAACTGTTTGATCAGAGTTAACCAGCAGCGATGGTTAGAGACTCACATTCGGAGCGCTAATAGGAGGCAGATATTTTCATTTGAGTGCCAGTTTGAGCAAACATGACAAAATTATTAAAGTTACCAACTGTAGCTTTAACGACTCGGCCATCTTGACGCAGCTCACATGTTAACATATTATGTTAATGCTCCAGTCGTGCTAATGTTACAACACAGTCTGGTTTGAAGCTGTAGTTACACAGCTATGTGGTAACTACGAGGCTGCTTTTCAAAACCATCAGAAGTCATGATGGATGACGCCTGGTACATTTCAAGCTACCACTGGTAGATCTGCGGTGCTGGTGTAGATTTACACCAGGAATTACATGCAAATTGTTGCTTTGAGTCATCAATATCAACTTTCTGGGAGCTGAGTAAAACAGACTTCTATTTAACTTTTCATAATCAGAGCCTCGGAGAGAGGACTCGACCCCAGCATGATGCTAAACTTGTGTCGGTCTTGTGTTACTCGGGGTGGTCTGACTGCAAGATGAGAGATTTTTTTTCCACCCTTCAAAACCGCAGGCAGATTTGAAACACAAATAAATTACAGTGCGAGCAAAAATGCTGAGGAGCAGGAAGTGTTTTATCCACATTCCACACACAACCAATCAGCACTGATGACCTTGGATCATCTGGAAAACAGACAGGAGCGGGGAGCCGGCAGGGCGTAGGTGTATCTGTGTAATATCACCGATCCCAGTGAAGGCTGCCGGGGCTCATGGAGATGTACTTTGCTGACAAAGTGGTGCCAAATTGGCAGGTCATGGCAACCTGAGGTGATTTGTTTCCCAGGCTCCCATTGGGTGTGTGTGTGTGTGTGTGTGTGTCCATCTTTTTTCTCATCATACACTGACTGAGCGCTGGGAGGACAAACAACGCCCCGGAGACACAGCCCACAGTGTCTGAAGGGCATCCAGCCTGCAGAGATGGTTTCTGCATGACAATCTGCATTTCCAATGAGGATATTTCCTGACGGAGACACGTGCTGCAGCAGAAAGCCACTTTCTTCATCCATGTGTATGACGAACAAGTGTTGGTCAATGTAAAGCACACTTCCTTGGAATAATGATGCTGACGGTGGATGGAAGAAGGAGAAGAATGTACCATTTCATGCTCTAAGAACTGAGGAAATCGTGGGAAAAGGACACAGAGAGAAGTGGCCATCATGGTCCAGTGTTTAACAAGATGACACATTTCTGTCTTCTTAATAGCAAACTGAATATCTGGGTTTAGGACAGTTATGGCTGCTTTCACACCGTCAGTGCTGTTCCTTTGGGCTGGTCTGGAAGCTGAACCCAGGTGTGGACCAAAGAACTGACCCAAGACCGCCTGAGAAGGTCCGTCTCTGGTGTGCTTTGTTTGTGGTGTGGAAGCATATGAAGAAAATGTGATTTCCACATGACTTGAAAAGCTATTATTACATGAATCTGCTGATCATGAGATCTGCTCAGGAAGTGACCTATGGACAAGTTCATACAAGTTCATGTTTTCTGCTCTTGGTTCGTTCATTTTAAAATGTTGCCACTCATAAAAGTGGTCAATCGCAAGTCCTATGAAAGGTGTTAACCTAACCATCATGTTTTTATGGTAGAGGAGTAAAAAGGACACTTACTGAACCGATCCCATCCATCAGGGTCAGGAGAGAAGCAACCACTCGTTTCTCCACCTCATTCTGCGCGTCCTCCCGCTTCGGGCACAAAGCGTCCAGCTCATCGATGAAGATGATGGCAGGTTGTCTTTGGATCAAATTAAAACGTGAGACAAGTTATCCACCAGCACTCTACATGACGTTTATAAAAACGTCTGTGGGATCCAAAACCAGTACGACGGCTTCATGTGTACCATCAGGTGAGCGCTTTCTTAAAATATAATATAATAAATGAAATTTATTACAAAATATATAACAAAATGGGTAATGGATTTGCATTTTAAATAGCACCTTTCTGGTCTCCAGTCTCTGGACCACTCACACATTCATTCATTCATTCATTGATGGAAGAGGCTGTGATGCAACCTGCCAATCCAAACACTCATTCACACACACACACACACTGATGGCACCGATTTGGGGTTCAGTCCCTGAGGAGCTGGGGATCGAACCACCGATCTGCTGATTAGTGGACGACTAACTTACTGCCCAGATGAAAACATTCTGAGATTTGCGTGAACAGAAAAGGATATTTACGATGAACGTTTACCTCCGAGACGCCTCGGTGAATATCTGCCTGAGTTTGGCTTCCGTTTCACCGTAGAATCTGAAAATGGAATGAAAAATGTCACTTTTTCAACATTGTACAATACCCCATTTCAATATCATGTGCAATATAACTTTTTTTTATTATCATGGGAAATATTGTTTATTGTTTTATTATTATTCCACTAAAGGCATTTTACTTATAGTTACTGTAGTACTGGTGTTATTATTACATCATACACTTTATATTTTTATTCTTGTTTTCAGTCTTCTGTTGTTGCAGTTTACTTCTATTTAGTTTACTTATTTCACTAAATTCACATATATCATACTGCATTAGCTGGAAGCAATTTGAACGTACTTGCTCACGATCTCGGGGCCATTGATCACCGTCATGTGAGCTCCAACCTCATTGGCTATGGCTCGTCCAATCATAGTCTTTCCTGTGCCGGGGGGGCCATACAGAAGTACTCCTCTGGGAGGTGGGATCCCTTCATAGAAAACAGTCATTTTATATTTGATGTGAAATATGGTCTCCACTACACTTATGTGGGACAACATGGCGCTGTGTGACCTACCATAGTTAGAGAACAACTCAGGGTGTTTCAGAGGAAGCTCGATGGTCTCTCTGATGACATCCAACTGGCTGCTGAGCCCGCCAATCATGCTGTATGTGATCTTTGACCTTTTAGCTTCTGCATCTGGATCCTCCCGCCCAGCTCTGTCTCCAAAACTGATTTTAGTGGAGGAGGACAGGCAGTAGAAGGTGTCAGTACTCTGTGCACCACCAGGGGGGGCTGTGGGGATTTTCTCCACCTGCTCTGAGCAAAGTGAGCTCTCCAGACTGACAGCATCCTCTGCTGGCCCTGCAGGAGGATTCTGGGAGTTGTAGGACAAGTTGCAGGAAGCAGGGGGTGAGGAGAGAGAAGGGAGCTGGGCTGGGCGCCGTGGGGTGCTGGCTGCAGGGCCCGGCTCTCCAGGCGTGCTCGGTGCAACGTCAGCGCCGTTGTCATCCACAGTGAGCAAGCTGAGCTGCATGGAGAGGTCGGCTGAGGTGGAGTCCAGTAAGGAGTTCATCACGGAGGACTCCTCCGTGTCAGGACCCAGTCCCGGGGGAGGAGCTGGTCTGTGGAGGGTGACGCCATCCTCCCCTCTTATGGTCTCGATCCGGAGGCTGCATGACCGGCCGAAGTAGGTCAGGGAGACGACATTTCCTGGCAAAATGATGTTCCCAACTGGCCCAAGACAGACAAACCAGTAGTTATTCCACCAAAGGAAACAGGCCAGTCTGGACGACAACTTAACATAAACAGCAATTCAAAACAAGGACACAGTATTCTCAGTCCTGGAGTCTGAGGTGCATGGATGACCCGTGATAATGGAAAAAAGGAAGAAAAAAAATTCACATTTACTGCAAGATAACAGTACAAACCAAAACAGCAGCATATAGTGTTCATATACATTCTAAAAGTACTGTTTTTTATTCAGAATACTATGGCAAATTAAATAAAACTTTCCATTATTATCATACAGGAAGAAGTTCCAAATTATTATTATTATTATTATTATTATTATTATTATTATTATTATTATTATTATTATAATTAATAAAAGGTGCATTCTCGTACTTTTCTTTGTATTTTTGGTCAGTTTGATCATAAGAGGAGGGAAATAGTTCCCATCTTTTTACTTGGTCTATTGAGAATCTATTGAGGTTTTGAATGAAATATCCGTTCTGAATCGAATCACCAAGAATCAGAATTGAATCTTAGGATCCCCTACGAGTCCAGAAGGGCTTTCTCCTGACATACGACCAACATGTGACAGTGTGAAGGAGAGGATGACTTACCCAGAGACCTCAGAAAGAAGTTCTTGAACTCGTCCGTCTCTAGTGTGTCATCTTTTGACCTGAGCGAAAGTTATACTTTTGTGAGAATTAACTGAAATAACTAGACATTTTTCATATAACCGGGAAGAGCACCCCACAGAAATGAAAATCTCTATGATAGAAGTAGCATCACATAGAACACAAAATATGGGTTACAAAACATTAACATATAATTATAAGCAAGGATCATAAAATAAATGTGAAAAATTAATATTAAAACAAATGTGTGTAGATATACATTATAACAAATAGATGCATAAGATTGATAAATGAAATCTAGACAAACTAATTGGTAGTTGCATTTGAACTGCAGTTATAAGGCGCCACCAGCAGATGGCAGCATATACCTGAGCAACACAACATAAGGTTGTGTCGTACAATCAAAATGCTTTGTCAGAGCAGAGGGCTGTCTGTCTGTCTGTCTGTCTGTCTGTCTGTCTGTCTGTCTGTCTATTTACAATTCCATTGGTAGATATTCATGAATACATGAATAAAGTTCATGCAGTTTTATGATTTCAAACAGTGTTTATGTGATAAATGCATATTTAGTCTGCCATCATTGATAATAGATGTGGGAAAATATTAGAAAAACATTGGCATATATCAATTAAATCCAACAGCACCACAAACTACAGCCTCCGAAATAAAGTTGAATCAACACGTCTAAACAAAAGTTTCAACACAAACCGATCTTAACAACCTTGATGATGTATTGCTGTTTTATTAGACTGCTACTGCTGCAGCTGGGTGTGCCTGATGAACTAGCAACTTTGTGTACAATGACTATAAAGTAGTATAACATGATTAAAAAGTGACTATGATATGTTAACATGTATTACGTCAATGAGAACCAGATGACTGTTACCTGTTGGAGAGAACCACCTCCTGAGCCTGAAGCAGAGGACCCGTTAGTGGATGCAGCATCACCAGGTCACCCGTCTTCACTCCAAGGTTCTTCTGAGCACATTTCTGAAGACCTACTTTCCCCCCAGGGAAGGTGGCAACCGGCCAACCTAAACACACCTGTAGGACAGAGGAACCAGTGAATACAAGCAAGTCAATGTGAGGAAGGACAGTAACACAAACCAAAATGACTATGTTATTATTCAGTGGAGATTTAAAATGGCTTTTTAAAGAAAAGCAGAAGAGAGAACACCTCTTGTTGACCCGCCGGACTGGTCAGCAGGACTGGTCTCCCGATGCAAACGCCGGCTGACTTCATCGAGTTGAGGCTCAGTTGGGCTAAAGTTGATCTGCAACTTTTGGGTGTCTTGTCATCAGCTGTGAGGAACATTTGACAGGAAATCACATAATTAATAAATGTCCCGCATGCAGACACTTAAATACAAGTAAAGCAGTATTTGCCTAAATGTTGTTGGTGTCAAAATTGGTCCAACTATTGAGCAGCTCATACAACAGTATACAACTTGTTACCATCTCATCACACCTTTTGAATAGAAACTGACAAACTGCTTTCTTCATTTTGCAAACCAACTACATTAAAAGTTAAAGGCAATCCAACCCCTGCTCTGATAATGGCAGAGAATGCAACATTTTACAAGATTGGTGGTTGATGGTAATCTTGCACACTGACACTACAACGCAGTGATTATCTCATTCTGAGTGTAATCTGCACTCTAGTACTGAGATAAAACGGTGTCTGTGTCGTTTCCTGCAGAAGAGGAAACAAGTGGAAACGGTTAGCTGGAAAAGCATGTCAGCATCACTGAGTGAACCGGGGCCAGGCGGGTTACACACTCCACACTGTTGATGCTGCAGGTTGGTTCGTTTGCTTAACGTATTTACAAACGCGACACGCGTCAAAGCCTGATAAACGTGTGTTTATGCCCCCAAGTCTTACCTTTATCAATGAAATCGATGACAGTGAACGTGTTGCTGTTTAAACCTTTGCAGCTTCCTCCTTCGTGGCCGGGCGTCTGCGGGCTGGAGGAGTCATTAGAGCCGTCCTTCGACAGGAGCGAGCTGTCCCCTTCACTCCCTCTTTTCGGTTTGCTTTTATTTTTCTTTGAGGACATTTTAATTGTGAAAATCTACTCCACGTGAACGCGCAAACATGTGTAAACATGGAGCGGCGTTGTAAACTTCCTGGTTAAAGTTTAGTCCCGCCCCTTTTACCGTAAAACCTCGCATAGTTTACGGCAGATATCCTTCTGTATTTATTCCGCTGTAAAACATGTCTTTCTCCTTTCTTCAAATAGATTGGGTAACAAATACTACGACAAACAATTGAAAAATTGGGGAAATGAACTATAAGAGCCTGTAAAAGGCTAATCAGGACTTTAATAAAGTTATGCAAAACTTGGTTGAAAAGTCATATCATTTTATGATTTATCTGTATCCAGCATATGGAAACATATCCTTCAATATGGTTAAAGGTATGAGTAAACATTATTCAGAAGCAGTCTTTGATTCGGCATACATACGATATGTCTAGCTGTGTTTTATCATCGTTTTTAATGGTTAGCTTCTTTGTACAAGATGACAGCAAACTATTAACATTGTTAAAGTTAATATTTAATCGGATTAAATGTCTCGTTGTTTACATTGCTATTTCCCATTTTTTACATGTAAATCGCGTCGCATTCCTTGTTAGCATGAATAATAAAGTTATATGAATATAATATCTAAATAATGAAATATACAATTAATTCTGTAAAACGTGTGTGCACTTTTGCAATACATTGCACACATATTGAACCTGTTTCCTGACTCCTCAGACAATTTCAAATAATATTTTCTATAAAAAAAATTAAAAAAAAATGGAATTTGACAACATACATTAGTGACTATTGTGTAGCTGTAAATTAGCGTGTACTAAAGTGTAAAGTGTCTAAATAGAGTTTGTGACAGTACCACAAGAGACCATATTGTTTTGTGGCGAGCTAGTCCCCGAGCTGTTTTCTCCAACCATTACGGTATTATGCAACTTCCAGGGCGGATGTAGACGTAACCGCACTGTTGTCGTGTTGCCGGTTGAACCCGACTAGTTAGTAAATAGCGAGCATTGTCTTTAACAGCTGCTTGCGTTAGAATAGTAACATGGCAGCTTGTGCCTTCGCTTTAAAGCTCGTCCCGCTGTTGGTGAGAGGAAGGCTTGGCGGCGGAGCGA